>NW_027361747.1:22487500-22845000 GCF_039654945.1 Dendrobates tinctorius | reverse complement strand
ACAATAAATGGCTTTACTCAACCACTCACCGTGAGTGGAGAAAAACATTTTGCTGTTATCATTCATATTCTCTTGAAAATACAAAGAAAGCAAAAATTCTGCAGAAGTCTGCAAACTTTTGAGCACAACTGTACATGCACACTTGTCATGGCATGCATGTGTTTCTATAGAGGCGAGGGTAGCACAATGCTCACGTAAACCTCTGGTAAATACTTATCTCCCAGGAGAGTAAAATAATGAGTTGCTAAAATGTTACATACATGTGCATGATATTTCTTCCTCCAGTCGGGAGATCCTCATTTACATACTGTAAGACAATTGACAGGTGGTGCAAAAATCACCAAGCTTAGCAAACTAGGAAAATGTGATTCTTTTCTTCGTGTTATAACCCATTGAGGGAATATTGACTATCTAGTCAAAAGGTTGGATATTCAAATTAAAGGGAACCAGACAAATGCACTTCATGAGAAGAAAAAAGAAGGAAATGCTTTTATTGAGGTGGAAAATATTTTTGGCTTTAGAACCATAACACAACCATTAATTCAAAGCCAGTGTATCCAATAAATAAATAATGCTTGTTATGCATTCTGAATAAATAATTAACAAATCGCAGCTAATCTTTGTAATTTGAAAAGTAAAACATTTTAAAAAGGGTTTTTCTCTTACTAGTTCTCATGGAGAGCTAAAAGAAAATGCATAGGTTAAATAAATGATATTTATTTTAAGCACATTTATAATATTAAAAGCAACCTGTCATGTAAAATCATGCTAATAAACTGCAAATATGGGGTTAATCTGCAGGTTAATAACACCGAGCATTGAGACCCACACTGATTAGAGGAAATTAACTTTATTCCTTCCAGCAGCATTCAGCTGCAAGTCATGGGGGTGGCACCGGCATGATTAAACCCCTTAGTGATGGAGAAAATTTGCAGCTTAATGACCAGGAAAATTTTTACAATTCTGACCACTGCCACTTTTTGAGGTTTTAACTCTGGAATGCTTTAACAGATACTGCTGATTCTGAGAGATTCTGAGATTGTTTTTTCATGACATATTGTACTTCATGTTAGTAGTAAAATTTCTTCGATATGACTTGCATTTATTTATGAAAAAAACGGAAATATTGTGAAAAAAATTTTAAATTTTAATTTTTATGCCCTTAAATCAGAAAGATATGTCACACAAAATACTTAAAAAATAACATTTCCCACATGTCTACTTTACACCAGCACAATTTTGGAAACAATTTTTTTTTGTTAGGAAGTTATAAGGGTTAAAAGTTGACAAGCGATTTCTCATTTTTACCACAAAATTTGCCAGACCATTTTTTTTGGGGACCACATCACATTTGAAGTCACTTAGTCATTTTGAGGGGTCAATATGACAGAAAATGCCCAAACGTGACACCATTATAAAAACTGCATCCCTCAAGGTGCTCAAAACCACATACAAGAAGTTTACTAACTCTTTACGTGCTTCACAGGAACTGAACCAATATAGAAACAAAAAATTAACATTTAACTTTTTTTACAAACATTTTATTTCAGAACCAATTTTTTTATTTTCACAAGTATAAAAAGAGAAAATAAACCACAAAATTTGTTGCACAATTTCTCCTGAATACAAAGATACCCTATATGTGGGGGTAAACCACTGTTGGGGTGCACAGCAGGGCTTGGAAGGGAAGGAGCGCCGTTGGACTTTTTCAATGTAGAATTGGCTGGAATTGAGATCGGACACCATGTTGTGTTTGGAGAGCCCCTGATGTACCTACACAGTGGAAGCCCCCCGCAAATGACACCATTTTGGAAACTATGCCCCTTAAGGATCTTATCTAGATGTTTGGTGAGCACGTTGAGCCCCCAAGTGCTTCTCAGAAGTTTACAACATACAGCCGTGAAAATAAATAATCATATTTTTTCACAAATATGTTTTCACCCCCAAATTTTTACTTTCACAGCATTAACAGGAGAAATTGGACCACAATAGTTGTTGTCCAATTTGTCCTGAGTACCCTGGTACCCTATATGTTGGGCAACCACTGTTTGGTCACACATCGGGGCTCAAAAGGGAAGTAGTGACATTTTGGAATGCAGACTTTGATGGAATGTTCTGGGGGTGTCATGTTGCATTTGCAGAGACCTTGATGTGCCTAAACAGTAGAAACCCTCACATGTGACCCATCTGTGGAAACTAAATCCACCAATGAGTTTATCTAGATGTGTGGTGAGAACTTAGAACCCCTAAGTGCTTCATAGAAGTTTATAGTGCAGAGCCTTGAAAATAAAAAAATCATTTTTCTTTCCACAAAAAGGATTTTTTAGCCCCAATTTGTTATGCAATTTGTCCTGAGTCCGACGATGCCCCATATGTTGGGGTAAACCATTATTTGGGCACACATCGAGGCTCGGAAGGGAGGGAGCACCGTTTGACTTTTTGAGCGCAAAATTGGCTGGAATCAATGGTTGCGCCATGTCGCGTTTGGAGACCTCCTGATGTGCCTAAACTGTGGAAACTCCTCAATTCTAACTCCAACCCTAACCCCAACACACCCCTAGCCCTAATCCCAACCCTAACCATAACTCTACCCACAAACCTAACCCCAACTCATCCCTAACCCTAATTCCAACCCTAACCATAACCCTAACCACAACCCTAAACCCAACACACCCCTAACCCTAATCTCAACCCTAACCCTGATCCCAACCCTAACCATAAACCTAACCACAATCTTAAACCTAATCCCAACCCTAACCATAACCCTAACCACAAACCTAACCCCAACACACCCCTAACCCTAATCCCTAACCCTAATGCTGACCCTAACCCTAATCCCAACCCTAACCCTAACTCTGATTCCAACCCTAACTCTAACTCCAACCCTAATCCTAACCCTAAATCCAACCCTAAACCTAATTCCAACCCTATCCCTAACTTTAGCCCAACTCACTTTAGCCTAACTCTAACCCTAATAGGAAAATGAAAATAAATATATTTTCTTTATTTCATTATTTTTTCCTTAACTAAGGGAATGATAAAGTGGGGTTTATTTAGCATTTTTTTACTTTGATCACTGTGATAGGATCTATGAACCAATAGGAAAACTCTTCCTATTGTTACCGAGTGCCGGCCAGCAGATCTCGGCAGGTGTACTGGGTATGCGCCCACCATTTTCTTACCGGAAGACGATATTGGTGGCCGTGGGGGGAGGTCTGGAGACAGAGACACACCAGGAGGTACTGGGGGAGGATCGGGGACCCTATTTCTCTCTCATCTGATGTGCGATCACATCAGAGGAGAGAGAAATTAAATGGCACATTGGACTTTTTTTTGCGGTCGCCGTTGTATGGTTAATAACGGCGATCACAAATCCGGGGTTGCTGAAAACCGACAGTATCATGATCTTTGTGGGCTCGGCTACCCTCGGCAGCCAGGACCCCTGAGAAGATCCAACTCTGAGGGGCACTATACGCTTTTTCCACAGCACCGTTAATTAATGGAGCTGTGGTTTAAGTACCCTTACTACCTCCATTAAAAGGCATATTGGCGGTCGTTAAGGGGTTGATAATAATAATAATTTTATTTCTATAGTGCCAACATATTTTGCAGCACTTTACATTTTGGAAGGGACTTGTACAGACAATAGACATTACAGCAGAACAATAAACACATAGATCAAAACAGATACCAAGAGGAATGAGGGCCCTGCTTGCAAGCTTACAATCTATGAAGAAAAAGAAAGGCATGAAAGGTAGATGGTAACAATTGCTTTTGTTGTTCGGACCAGCCAAAGTGTAAGAATTTGGTGTAATGATGCATAAACCGGTTAAACAGCCTATTTTACAGTACAGTACATAAAGCGTGTGAGAACATGATACAAGGAACCTGGTTATGGTAAAAATTTTGAATGGGCAACACAGAGCTAATTAGGCTAATGCATTAAGGTGTGGCATATACATAGTTTCATTTCATTCATGTATAGAGATCGGCAGTTGTAGTTGTGCCGCCAACACTGACTGACAGTCGGCCCTAATGATGAGCCTTCTGGGCACTGTTACAGCTGCCACTCTTTGTACACACAGTGATTGCTGAAACTGTTGAAACTGTGCTAGCATCACCTCTATGATTGGAAGGCAAATGCTGCCAGGGGGAATAAAGTTCATTTACTGTCAGCAGCTCGGTGATCAGGATCGGCCTTGCACAGTGTGAGATGGCTGTCAACCTGCAGATTAACCCCATATCTGCAGGTTAATATCATTATTTCATATGACAAGTTGCATTTAATATTGAACACATGATCAGTATAATTTAATTAGTATTATTTTAGCGTTCCTAGAGGACTTGTAAGAGAATCACCATTTTAAAGAATTTTTTTTATTTTCTAAATTACAATGCTTAGCTATAATTTGCTAATGATTTATTCACGAGGCATAACAAACCATTTTATTGGAGACATTGGCTTTGAATTAATGGTTCTTTCATTCACTAACTGTTCTAAAGCCAAAAATATCTTCCACCTCAACAATTGGATTTCCTTCTTTTTTTCATCTCATGCTGTGGATTTGTCTGGTTTTCATTTACACCAGTGATATCTTAGGGCTCCATATGACTGAAAGATGGCAGGACAAAGCCTCTACATTTTTGTAATATTAGTTTGTCAAAAGATCAGAGCTTCTTTTGTGGGCAGGATATTTGAAGATAAAGCCAGTCTTTGTTTATTTAATGCACTCCCTACAAAAGCGGAAAGATCATTTCACAAGTGTATTGTTTTCTGAACAAATTCCTGGCTTCTAAGATTACATGTTACATCATTTGTTGGTTCTTTAAACACTAAAGAGGAAACATAAATAGAAAAAAAGAAGAAACTGGGACAAGGTCAACCTTTCTGTGATGAGACTCATTGTAAATGCATTTATACATTTTTGAAGGAGATTCTGTATCATAGTATCTGAAAATGAAAGAAACAAACAGTGAAATACCAAAGCTAGGTGAAATTAAACTGAACAAGGTCTTTACTAGTAAGTGAATAAAATTACAATTGATGTAAGAGGGAGTTAGTATTCAATGGAACATCTGCCAGCTTAAAAGGATAATTAATTTACTTATTCTAAGTATAATACTGCAACACTATAAAATTGGGAAATTCATTTTTTTCAATAGCACTATGCCTATTAACAAAATTAATAATGGAATTACCTTAATCTTGGAAAGCTCATAGATCGATTATCAGGAATTCTTATTCTGATTAGTTTTGGCTTTAATTACATTACTATGCTTTTGCTTAGAGATACTTGATCTGAAATTAAATTTAAAACAAATCACTTGATAATGTTTTATATATATATAACACATGAGACATGCACAAAAATGAACAGGTCAGTAAGAAACTGTTCAAACCGCCCAAAGACTAAGACACAGACAAAAACACACACTCTCTTGTAGGACATGCACATAAAAAGCCATTTTGCCCAGCGTGCCCATACCGTGCAGCGCCTCTCTGAATCCTGCTCATGTAGGTATTGTTCACATGATCAGGTTTTAAATACATTAGATAGGACTGCTCCAAGAAGGGTTACCATGATGTGGTGGAGTGGCTTGGTATACATTTTTTGCAAAAAACGTATCAACTAAATACTCTGTTTTTGTTACCATCTCTTACTAGCACTTGCTGCTTACTGTTACATATATTTTACAACAGAGTGTTCATGCACGTTTGTCATACTGTGTGTTTTTTTCTGTATCTTAGTCTTCGGGCGGTGTGAACAGTTTCTTACTGACCTGTTCATTTTTGTGCATGTCTCATATGTTCTTAATTAGAGTTGAGCGATACCAGCCGATACTTGAAAATATCGGATCGGAATGGATCGGCCGATCTTAAAAAAAAGTATCGGTATCGCCGATTCCGATACCGGGAACCAATGCAAGTCAATGGGGCCAAAATATCGGAATTAAAAAAAACCCTTTCTTTCCTTGTAGGTTAATTCTACATGAAGAAAAACAACTAAGAATAATGTAGAATGTATTGTGGGAGGTGGAGGAGACATTAAAGCCATAGAGGTTTAGCCCAATCAAATGGAATAGCAGGAATTAAACTTTTTTTTTTAAAGATGTTAGGAGTTACAAAGATATTGACTATGTTAGCCTCATTTATATTTTGCCAGACATGTATGTCTTCTTCTTCTACTTCCTTTTTTTACATTCTTCTTCTTCTTCTTCTACTTCCTTTTTTTACATTCTTCTTCTTCTTCTACTACTTCCTTTTTTACATTCTTCTTCTTATTCCTTTTTTTACATTCTTCTTCTTCTTCTTCTACTTCCTTTTTTTACATTCTTCTTCTTCTTCTTCTTCTTCTTCTTCTTCCTTTTCTTACATTCTTCATATTCTTCTTATTCAACAATTATTATTCTACATATTCAGCTTCTTCATCTTCTTCCTATTCTTCTTCATCATATTCTTGTTTGTGTCAGGCATTCCTGTAGTTGTTATCTAGAAAAGTTAGAAGTTTACACCTTCCGTTCTGCCTGTCACAAAAGATTTACAACAGGATTTGTCCGCGTTCAGTTTGGCCTGCAGAAGCAGGCCTTTTCCAGGGGCACCACGAGGAGGAACGGACTCACCCCCATACACTGCTTAGTCTTCTTCTGCTTATAAATAAGATAATATCATTTGCTCAGAGTATTAGTCTTATGCTTAATGTTCTTCTGCTTTGTTTTTTTTATGCTTCTTTGTCTTCTCTCTCTTGTTGTTCTGCATCTTGGTGGTTGTCTTCCTGTTCTTTGTCCTCTTGAACCAGCTGACGGTACTGGCACCCGGAGGGGCAGCAGAAGGAACAAGAGCCAATGGCACTACCGAGGACCAGCTGACGGTGCTGGAACCTGGTTACTAAGCAGGAGGTACCTGTGCTACAAAGCACTACCAAGGACCAGCAGACGTTGCCGGAACTCGGATACCGAGATGGAGGCACCTAGGCCAAAGGCTCTGACGAGAACCAGCTGACGGTGCTGGAACCCGGAGGGGTAGCATAAGCTGCAAGAGCAAATGGAAATAGCGAGGACCAGCTGACAGTGCTGGCACCCGGAGGGGCAGCAGAAGGAATAAGAGCCAATGGCACAACCGAGGACCAGCTGACGGTGCTGGAACCCGGTTACTAAGCAGGAGGTACCTGTGCTACAAAGCACTACCAAGGACCAGCAGACGTTGCCGGAACTCGGATACCGAGATGGAGGCACCTAGGCCAAAGGCTCTGACGAGAACCAGCTGACGGTGCTGGAACCCGGAGGGGTAGCATAAGCTGCAAGAGCAAATGGAAATAGCGAGGACCAGCTGACAGTGCTGGCACCCGGAGGGGCAGCAGAAGGAATAAGAGCCAATGGCACAACCGAGGACCAGCTGACGGTGCTGGAACCCGGTTACTAAGCAGGAGGTACCTGTGCTACAAAGCACTACCAAGGACCAGCAGACGTTGCTGGAACTCGGATACCGAGATGGAGGCACCTAGGCCAAAGGCTCTGATGAGAACCAGCTGACGGTGCTGGAACCCGGAGGGGTATCAGAAGTTACCCCTGAAAAGCAAAGTTGGCATGCCGCAAGCTGGCCGCAGTTACCGAATCACACAGTCCTACAGGGGGTGCTTGTCCTACTGGCACTATGGAACAAACCTTTCTTACCAGAACCCGCAGTCCACATAGGAAGCACCTAAACTGCTGGCACCCTAGCCTCGGCTAACCCAACCGCAACACGACATGGCAACTTGGGGTGGCAAACTGACATTGACACTTCCCGGAAACAGCAGGCAGGGCTGGAACCAAGCTGGGCAGGAGGGAGTACCCGTGCCAAAGTCAGTTATGAGCAGCAACTGGCGATGTTGGAGCCCAGGACAAGCACTTAGCAGGCTGAGGCCTGATGTGCTGTCAATTGGGAGGCAGCAGGACAGATTGCCATCAAAACAGCAGGGGAACAGCTGACGTTACTGAACCCCACAAACACAGGAGCTAGTGTTTTACTCTGTGAAGACGGCACTTCCGAGCAACAACTGGCTGTGTTGAAGCCCAGGGACAAGCACGGAGCAGGCTTAGGCTGCATTGAAGAAATTTTAAGATCGGTTGTAGACTACTAATTTGAACCAAGCTCCACTTAGGCCTGTGGATTCACTGATTTTCGTATTTCCCCTGTCCTCCAACCCCGCCAGTTACAGCTCCGAAGTGGCGTCTGCACAATCCACACTTGTTCCTGTGTTACAGGTGTTCAGTCCGGTCAGTTAATCCCCTGATGTGTGTCCGGCAATGTCGCCTGCTCTGTCCACATTCCGATAATGGGAATGTGGACAGAGCAGGCGACATTGCCGGACACACATCAGGGGATTAACTGATCGGACTGAACACCTGTAACACAGGAACAAGTGTGGATTGTGCAGACGCCACTTCGGAGCTGTAACTGGCAGGGTTGGAGGACAGGGGAAATACGAGAGACAGTGGAGCCACAGGCCTAATTGGAGCACGGTTAAAAATCAGTAGTGGTACGACTGTGTAGGCAGCAGGAGACTTTGCCATCCACACAGCAGGGGATCAGCTGACATTACTGAACCCCACTGAGACACGGGAGCAAGTATCTCTTTCCGTGTGGACGGCACTTCCGAACTACAACTGGCTGTGTTGAAGCCCAGGAAATAGGAGGGTGTAGGCAGAGGCCTACTGTATTTTGAATGAGTTTACAGCAGGAGAGACTGCCATCCACACAGCAGGGGATCAGCTGACGTTACTGAACCCCACTGAGACACGGGAGCAAGTGTCTCTTTCCGTGTGGACGGCACTTCCGAACTACAACTGGCTGTGTTGAAGCCCAGGAAATAGGAGGGTGTAGGCAGAGGCCTACTGTATTTTGAATGAGTTTACAGCAGGAGAGACTGCCATCCACACAGCAGGGGATCAGCTGACGTTACTGAACCCCACTGAGACACGGGAGCAAGTATCTCTTTCCGTGTGGACGGCACTTCCGAACTACAACTGGCTGTGTTGAAGCCCAGGAAATAGGAGGGTGTAGGCAGAGGCCTACTGTATTTTGAATGAGTTTACAGCAGGAGAGACTGCCATCCACACAGCAGGGGATCAGCTGACGTTACTGAACCCCACTGAGACACGGGAGCAAGTATCTCTTTCCGTGTGGACGGCACTTCCGAACTACAACTGGCTGTGTTGAAGCCCAGGAAATAGGAGGGTGTAGGCAGAGGCCTACTGTATTTTGAATGAGTTTACAGCAGGAGAGACTGCCATCCACACAGCAGGGGATCAGCTGACGTTACTGAACCCCACTGAGACACGGGAGCAAGTATCTCTTTCCATGTGGACGGCACTTCCGAACTACAACTGGCTGTGTTGAAGCCCAGGAAATAGGAGGGTGTAGGCAGAGGCCTACTGTATTTTGAATGAGTTTACAGCAGGAGAGACTGCCATCCACACAGCAGGGGATCAGCTGACGTTACTGAACCCCACTGAGACACGGGAGCAAGTGTCTCTTTCCGTGTGGACGGCACTTCCGAACTACAACTGGCTGTGTTGAAGCCCAGGAAATAGGAGGGTGTAGGCAGAGGCCTACTGTATTTTGAATGAGTTTACAGCAGGAGAGACTGCCATCCACACAGCAGGGGATCAGCTGACGTTACTGAACCCCACTGAGACACGGGAGCAAGTATCTCTTTCCGTGTGGACGGCACTTCCGAACTACAACTGGCTGTGTTGAAGCCCAGGAAATAGGAGGGTGTAGGCAGAGGCCTACTGAATTTTGAATGAGGTGACAGCAGGAGAGACTGCCATCCACACAGCAGGGGATCAGCTGACGTTACTGAACCCCACTGAGACACGGGAGCAAGTATCTCTTTCCGTGTGGACGGCACTTCCGAACTACAACTGGCTGTGTTGAAGCCCAGGAAATAGGAGGGTGTAGGCAGAGGCCTACTGAATTTTGAATGAGGTGACAGCAGGAGAGACTGCCATCCACACAGCAGGGGATCAGCTGACGTTACTGAACCCCACTGAGACACGGGAGCAAGTATCTCTTTCCGTGTGGACGGCACTTCCGAACTACAACTGGCTGTGTTGAAGCCCAGGAAATAGGAGGGTGTAGGCAGAGGCCTACTGTATTTTGAATGAGTTTACAGCAGGAGAGACTGCCATCCACACAGCAGGGGATCAGCTGACGTTACTGAACCCCACTGAGACACGGGAGCAAGTGTCTCTTTCCGTGTGGACGGCACTTCCGAACTACAACTGGCTGTGTTGAAGCCCAGGAAATAGGAGGGTGTAGGCAGAGGCCTACTGTATTTTGAATGAGTTTACAGCAGGAGAGACTGCCATCCACACAGCAGGGGATCAGCTGACGTTACTGAACCCCACTGAGACACGGGAGCAAGTATCTCTTTCCGTGTGGACGGCACTTCCGAACTACAACTGGCTGTGTTGAAGCCCAGGAAATAGGAGGGTGTAGGCAGAGGCCTACTGTATTTTGAATGAGTTTACAGCAGGAGAGACTGCCATCCACACAGCAGGGGATCAGCTGACGTTACTGAACCCCACTGAGACACGGGAGCAAGTATCTCTTTCCGTGTGGACGGCACTTCCGAACTACAACTGGCTGTGTTGAAGCCCAGGAAATAGGAGGGTGTAGGCAGAGGCCTACTGTCTTTGTAATGCGGAGACAGCAGGAGAGACTGCCATCTCCACAGCAGGGGAACAGCTGGCAGTGCTGAACCCCACTAACACTTGAACGAATGTGTTTGGCTCTGTGGAGACGACACTTCTGAACACCAACTGACGCTGTTGGAGCCCAGGATTAGGCGAGGAGCAGGCTGGGGCCTACTGGATTTTGGCAGGTGAATGCAGCAGGAGACTTGCCATCTCCACAGCAGGGGAACAGCTGGCAGTGCTGAACCCCACTAACACTTGAACGAATGTGTTTGGCTCTGTGGAGACGACACTTCTGAACACCAACTGACGCTGTTGGAGCCCAGGATTAGGCGAGGAGCAGGCTGGGGCCTACTGGATTTTGGCAGGTGAAGGCAGCAGGAGACTTGCCATCTCAACAGCAGGGGAACAGCTGGCAGTGCTGAACCCCACTAACACTTGAACGAATGTGTTTGGTTCTGTGGAGACGACACTTCTGAACACCAACTGACGCTGTTGGAGCCCAGGATTAGGCGAGGAGCAGGCTGGGGCCTACTGGATTTTGGCAGGTGAATGCAGCAGGAGACTTGCCATCTCCACAGCAGGGGAACAGCTGGCAGTGCTGAACCCCACTAACACTTGAACGAATGTGTTTGGCTCTGTGGAGACGACACTTCTGAACACCAACTGACGCTGTTGGAGCCCAGGATTAGGCGAGGAGCAGGCTGGGGCCTACTGGATTTTGGCAGGTGAATGCAGCAGGAGACTTGCCATCTCCACAGCAGGGGAACAGCTGGCAGTGCTGAACCCCACTAACACTTGAACGAATGTGTTTGGCTCTGTGGAGACGACACTTCTGAACACCAACTGACGCTGTTGGAGCCCAGGATTAGGCGAGGAGCAGGCTGGGGCCTACTGGATTTTGGCAGGTGAAGGCAGCAGGAGACTTGCCATCTCCACAGCAGGGGAACAGCTGGCAGTGCTGAACCCCACTAACACTTGAACGAATGTGTTTGGCTCTGTGGAGACGACACTTCTGAACACCAACTGACGCTGTTGGTGCCCAGGATTACGCATGCCGCATGCAGAGGCCAATGGGCAGCGGTTTTTATGGAGGTTGTGGACTACTACTGATTCTAACCATGCTCCACTTAGGCCTCTGGCTCCACTGTCTCTACTATTTACCCTGGCCTCCAACCCCGCCAGCTACATCTCTGAAGTGGCGTCAGCACAATCTACACTTGTTCCTGTGTTACTGGTGCTCAGTCCCATCAGTTGATCCCCTGATGTTTGTCCGGCAAGTTCGCCAGCTCTGTCCTCATTCCCACTACTGGTTATGGGAATGTGGACAGAGCAGGAGACCTTGCCGGACACACATCAGGGGATAAACTGATGGGACTGAGCCACAGGAACACAGGAACAAGTGTAGATTGTGCTGACGCCACTTCAGAGATGTAGATGGCGGGGTTGGAGGTCAGGGGAAATAGTAGAGACAGTGGAGCCAGAGACCTAAGTTGGGCACGGTTAAAAATCAGTAGTGGTTTGAATGTTGATGGAGCTGGTGACTCTGCCGTCCACACAGCAGGGGATCAGCTGGCATTACTGAACCCCACTAACACAGGAGCTAGTGTGTTTCTCTGTGCAGACGACACATCTGAGCGACAACTGGCTGTGTTGAAGCACAGGGATTATAGTTCAGGTGGTAGAAAAATGAACACACCAGCAGACCTGGATACAGTTGCCAACCACTAATTTAGTCTGTAAGAGGAATGGCAAAGTCTTTGGAGATCCAGGCCTTGTTCATTTTCAGAAAAGTCAGCCGGTCAACATTATCGGAAGATAGTCGCGTGCGACGGTCTGTTAGTACACCACCTGCGGCACTAAAGACACGTTCCGATAATACACTGGCAGCAGGGCAAGCCAGCACCTCCAATGCATACTGGCTAAGCTCTGGCCATGTATCCAGCTTAGAGACCCAAAACTTGAAGGGGGAAGAGCCATCTGGGAGTACAGCGACAGGGCAAGACATGTAGTCTGACACCATCTGACGGAAGCGTTGCCTCCTGCTGACTCGAGGCGTCGCTGATGGTGTAGACAATTGTGGTGGACACACAAAACTTTGCCACATTTGGGCCATAGTGGTCTTGCCTTGTGCTGCGGCACTGCCTCTGCTCCCTCTTTGTGCAGAGTTTCCTCCACTGCCTCGACGCACAGAGCTGCTTTGTAAAGCACTTGCAACAATGCTGTCGGGTGGAATGGAAAACATTATGGACTGCACCAGTGACTCTTCGTACTCCCGCATTTTACGCTCCCGGTTCAACGTTGGTATGAGCCTTTGTACGCTGTCCCGGTAGCGAGGATCTAGGAGGGTGTACACCCAATAATCAGCCGAGACGAGAATGTGGGCGATGCGGCGGTCGTTTCTCAGGCACTGCAGCATGAAATCAACCATGTGCTGCAGACTCCCAACTGCCAAAGAACCGCTGTCCCCTGTTTGAGGCGTGACCTCGACCTGCTCTGCATCACCCCACCCTCGCTGTACATACTGAGTAGAGGTTTGTGTACCTCCCTCCTCTGGAGAGATGTCTTCCTCCTCCATCGACTCCTCCTCATCCTCCTCACAAAGTGTCCCCTGCCTAGGCCTTTGTGAGGAAACACGTAGCGCAGACTGTCCAGAAGCAGATGGCATTTGGGACTCCTCATCCTCCACCTCTTCTGAAACCTCATCCCTTAGTGCTTGCAGTGTTTGTTGAAGCAGGCAGATAAGGGGGACAGTCATGCTGACTAGTGCATCATCTGCACTCGCCATCCGCGTGGATTCATCGAAGGCACGCAAAACGAGGCAGATGTCCTTCATAGAGGCCCACTCAATGGTGCTGAAGTGTGAACGGCGCACAGTGCGACTTGTTTGCGCCTGATGCAGCTGGTACTCCATGACTGCTGCCTGCTGCTCACACAACCGCTCCAACATATGTAACGTTGAATTCCACCGGGTGGGTAGGTCACATATGATGCAATGTTCTGGAAGGCCAAATCGTCGCTGCAGAGCAGCGAGGCGCGATCTTGCCGTGCTGGAACGTCGCAAGTGAGCGCACTCTATGCGGACCTTGTGCAACAGTGCATCAAGATCCGGATAGTCCCTCAGAAAGCTCTGCACGACCAAGTTAAGAACATGTGCCAGACATGGGATGTGTGTGAGGTTGCCTAGGCCAAGAGCTGCCACCAGATTTCGGCCATTGTCACACACTACCAAGCCCGGCTGGAGATTCGCTGGCCCAAACCACACATCGCTCTCCAGCTTGATAGCATTCCAGAGCTCCTGCGCTGTGTGGCTTCGATTCCCCAAAGAAATTAATTTGAGTACAGCCTGTTGACGTTTGGCCACGGCTGTGCTCATATCGGTCGTAACAGGCTCCTGCTCTGCTGTTTCTGAGGAACTTGAGTAGGAGGAGGAGTCTATGTGTACAGACTGGAGTCCTGCAATCCGTGGCGTTGGAAGAACACGTACAGCGCCACTCTCCAGATCCGTACCCGGCTCCACAACATTGACCCAGTGGGCAGTGAGGGAAAGGTATTGTCCCTGTCCATGGTTACTGGTCCACGCATCGGTGGTCAGGTGGACCTTGCTACTAACGGCGTTTAGTAGCGCATGTTTTATTTTGCCCTCAACATGTTTCTGCAGGGCAGGGACGGCTCGCCTGCTGAAATAAAAGCGGCTGGGCACGTTGTATTGGGGGACTGCCAATGCCATTAAGTCCCGGAAGGTGTCAGTGTCCACCAGCCTGAATGACAGCATTTCAACTGCCAGAAGTTTGGCAATGCCAGCATTCAGAGACTGTGCTCGGGGATGGTTTGCCGAGTAAGGGCGCCTTTTATCCCATGCCTGTGCTACCGATGGCTGTGATGGATGGGAACGTGCTGTTATGGGTGGAATCTGACAGGGTCTCCGGACAACAGTGGCAGAGGTTCTTCCTTGGCGATCCTGTGAGGAAGCCGAACCAGCAGTGTGTGAGCTGGAGGAAGAGGGCCCAACACGAACTGAAGAGGTGGTAGGTGGTGCTGTACGTTGGCCTACGTCTTGAGGGTGTCTCTGCAACTCCAACTCGTGCTTGGTGCGCACATGTTTCCACATATTTGTGGTATTGAGGTTGCTGACATTTCTCCCTCTTTTGACTCTCTGATGACACAGCTTGCATTTGACAAAGCAAATGTCATCTGCAACTGTGTCAAAAAAGGACCACGCACTGCAACTCTTGTGAGCGCCCGGTTTGCCTTTGGAAGGAGGAATGCTCCTAACGGGTGCCGAAGTGGAGGGTACAGGCAACCAAGTCTTCCCCCTCCCTCTGCCTCCTGTTTTGGCCGGTAGGGGAATCTCTTCCTCCGAGCTGCTCCCACCACCTTCCTGTTGCTCACGCCATGATGGGTCAAGGACCTCATCATCTTCCCTCCCCTCTTCAAACAGCTGCTTCTCCGGGGTTGTCTCGCCAGCACCGTACGCACCAGAAAGTGGCAACTGAGTCTCGTCATCATCTGATGCGTACTGAGGTGTGCTGACCATAGGCACTGGCCCACTCGCCTCTTCAGATTCAGAGGGACAAAGAAGTTGCGCATCACTGCATACTCCCTCTTCTTCACATTCAGGAATGCTGCTTGGCTGGCCCCCTCTTTCCAAGCCAACAGATTCCGAGAACAGAAGTAGAGATTGTGATGGCTCCTGTCCATGTCTCTCTGACTGCCTGGGCACTTTGGCAGGTGGTGAAGAGACAGATGGTTGCTCTTCGGTGCTCTGACCCTGAGAGGATGCGGAAGTAATTGAAGTCGATGCGTTAGCTGCCATCCATCCGACAACGGCTTCAATTTGTTCCTCCCGCAGCAGTGGGGTACGTTGAGGTCCTACAAAGCTGCGCATAAAGGACTGTTGCCTGCTAAAACTGGGGGATGCTGATCCACTGGTGCCCGCAGCAGGCCCAGAATCCCCACGTCCTCTACCTGTAGAATCCCCACGTCCTCTCCCTGCAGAATCCCCACGTCCTCTCCCTGCTGAAACTCCACGCCCACGCCCACGCCCCCGCGCCTTACTCCCTGCCTTCTTCATCTTGCAAGACTGCTTAAGATAGGCAAAAAAGGACAAAGGGGGGCCTTAGTGTGCTTATTCCTGAACAGCTGGTTACAGGTACAAGAAACACTAATTTTATGAAGTGTGTGTGTGTGGACTAGACTTTAATAGGAGCTGATGTGGCCTACACAAGTTCAAAATGTAGTGTTTGGTGAACTTTTTATGTGGTTTCTTTGTTTGAAACAAACTCAAAGTATGAGAACAAAGAATTGAAACTGATAGTATCACCAACTTTTTGGAGCTATTACAATGCAGGCAGGTAACCTACAATGCAAAAGATGAGGCTCCAAAAAAATTGGGTAATACTAATCTGGCTGCGCCGGCAGGGCACAAGCCAGAAAAAAAGGCTCCTCTATCTACTCCTATATAGTGTTTGCAACCAACCAATGTTGATGGATACGGATGGATGCACACTAATAGGAGAAGAAAAAATGAGCTGCACTCAGAGACAAATATGTGTGAGGCAGTGACGCACGTTGAGCGTCCTACAACCAGACGTAGCTGCAGGACACTCTACTCAGCGTGAGCTGCACTCACACACAGTCAGAGACCTCTCAGACAGCCGTCAACAGTGCAGCTAAGTGGGCACTGGCACTGACAGGCTGCAGAAAGGCTCCGCTGTGTACTCCTATATAGTGTTTGCAACCACCGTAGATGGAGACGGATGGATGTACACTAATAGAAGAAAAAATGAGCTGCACTCAAATAAAAATATGTGTGAGGCAGTGACGCACGCTGAGCGTCCTACAGCCAGACGTAGCTGCAGGACACACTACTCAGCGTGAGCTGCACTCACACACAGTCAGAGACCTCTCAGACAGCCGTGAACAGTGCAGCAAAGTGGACACTAGCACTGAAAGGCTGCAGAAAGGCTCCGCTGTCTACTACTAGTGTTTGCAACCAACGTATATGGATACGGATGGAAGCACACTAGATTGAAATTATTTAAAAAATGCAGCTCAAAAAATAAAAGATGTATGAGGCAGCAGTGATCACACTGGGTGGCCTACAGCCTGACGTGGCTGCAGGACCCACTCCACAGCGTGAGCTGCACTCACACAGCCCTTGCAGACAGCTGTGAAAACAGCGCTGCTAGGGAAAAGCAAGCTACAGTGGTGGTTTATGTAGCCTGGATAAAGCACAATATTGTTTTTAGAATCGCTATTTCTAACTGTCCCTCACAGTCTTCTACAGCAGCCTGTCCCTAACTGAATTCACAGCAGAGTGACCAGAAATGGCGGCTGCGGTGGCTTTTATAGTGCATCATGACATCATTTCGGCAGCCAATCACAGCCATGCCAATAGTTAACATGCCTACATGCCTAACAGGATGTGCCCACACTTCGGAGGATTCCCATTGGCTTAATCAAAGCAAGCAGGCTCATAGCATGATGGGAACTTCCTATTCCGATTCCGATCCCGGAATCCGATATGAAAAAAGTATCGGAATTAAGTATCGGAATTCCGATACCGCTAATATCGGCCGATACCCGATACTTGCGGTATCGGAATGCTCAACACTATTCTTAATCCATACATCTTTGGATTGTTGTTTATTTAAGTGGTTTCCCTATAAACAGAATTTTTTTCCAGGCCTATATTTGGTGCTCATATATATAATACTTAATCAGAGCTATGCATCTTAAACTTGACAAAACTGATATGGATAGAAATGCACATTCATGTGCTATACTCCTCATATCACCAGAGAAACCACTCTTTTACTCAATATAGGAATCACGGCATAAAGCTACATCATACCCTTTCAAACAATATTGCAACAATTTGCAGAGTGCATGTTCCATAAATTACATACATTGACCCATATATGACCTAAAATAGAACGCTTTCACCGGGCATAAGGGGGTAGATTTTTCACCTCATTCCCACACTACTCTCTTTTCATCATCCGATTGGGGTAATAATCATAGCCTTCCTCCTGACGCATTTCGTCTATGCAAGAATAATCAAGGGAGCCGTATCAAGGCATATGCGTGCAGAGTTGCAGGGGTACTGCGTTATGCTGCTCCCATTTAAAAGCGCGCGCCTCAGAAGAAGCCTATCACCTCTCTTCCTGTGAATGGAACGCACACCCAGGTGTAGACGCAGCTTCCGATTGCTGGAACGCACATGGCCAAAGCTGACACGCAAGCGTCACTTCCGGCGTTAACACTCACAGCTTCACTGCCTATTTTCTACTCCCGGCAGTTACCAAGGAGGCGATCAGACGCTCTATCCTGATCATCATCATGGTAAATTATGCATCTCTTGCTCCTACAGTACTTCACTGAATGGAAGCAAGTAGTGAACAGAATTTAAAGGAACATGCATTCTGTTCAAATCCTATGAGACTTAATACCATATCTATAACAAACAAATTAACGTGGTTGGTCTCCAGATTCCCGGAAACAGAAACATTCAACATAGAACAAAGTACATCCCTAATTCATTGGTGATAAGTGGGAGGGGGGAGAGAAATGGAACATATTGTACAAGACAAGGCGGATCCCCATGGGAAAATTATCCCCACATATTCTAGTGTGACGGTGAACACAATATGCAAAGAGAAGGGGAAAGTAAAGGGTATTTTATCCCTAAACTAAATTTGTCCCTGCCTAGTACTGAGGTTGACACCCTCAATATCCTATGCATTGACACCCCTACTCAACGGAGGCTGACCCTCACTAAATTCCCTAATGCACTCTGTCACCATTGGTTTCTATAGGACCAAACCCTACATACAGCCCCCATGCTGTTTTATTGGCTCCCAGCACTAACAGAAATGAATGCGCTTGAAATGATAGGAGGCAGTTCTATGCCATGATTCCTGTATTGGGTAAAAGAGTGGTTTCTCTAGTGAAATGAGGAGTATAGTACATCAATGTGCATTTCTATCCAGTAGAGTGGTAAGAATTTATTCATTCAGAATGAGAATGTCCATTTGAGTGAATTGACCCTCTCACTATTTTGGAGAAAAAGTTGCATGCATCCATTTATTATTTGCACACTATTAGCACATGAGCACTTTTTTATGAGGATTAATTGTGATCTCTTTTATCTGCATATCTAAATAAAAGTTAAATTTTACCTCTTTGCTACTCTATAATACTCTTGGGGTATAAGTCCTAGCTAAAATAGTAGTGAATGGTTAATAGATACCATGTCCCAACAAAGCTGCAACACCAGCAAGGATGTGGCAGAGTCAAGTTTTTGATCAGAATCATGGGGAGAGAGCAGATCAGTCCCTTTAAGGTTTCTGAAGGTATGAAAATACAATTGGCAAGTATATAGAGTTTCCAACTGACCACTTTCTTCCATGGTACAAAAAGAATATCCTTACCGTGTACAGCAAAATCTTCTTTATGCATGACAATGCGCCATCTCATGCTACAAAGAATACCTCATCATGGGCTGCTGTGGGCGGAAAAACTAGTGGCGTGGTCACGATCATTCCCTAACCTCAATCCTAATGAGAAGCTTTAGAGTAACCTCAAGAAAAGGATCTGTGAATGTTGTGGGTAGTTCATATCAAAGCAGCAGCTAAGGGGGGCTATTTTGAAATCCTGCAGAGAAATTTTAGCAGCAACTTTCCAAAAAAGCACAAGTTAAATGGATGCAAGAATTTTAAAGGTGATATCAAAGAAAGGGCCCTGTGTTAACATGTAACTTGGCCTGTTAAGATGTTTTTCATTGAAAAGTTTTGATTTTAGTAAATGTGACTTATTATATCTGCCCATTCAGCAAATGACCACTTTTAATTCTTTACAACATATAAAGTGTTTGGAAACTCTGCTGTACATAATAATTTGGAAAAGTGCATTTTGAGGATTTTTTAGTTTTGAAAAAAAATACTGTTATCATTAGTAGTCTTGTCCAATAAAATGTGATTTATAGACTTTTACTAATTTGAACTTATATTGTCATTTGCTGACTCATTTGCATAAACCATATAGGAAAATAGCATTTTCATAATAATTTGGACCTCTGTGTATGTGATATGTGATTTAGGCTTGGGTCAGACTTGCAAGAAACTCACACGAGTCTCGCACGTGTTCTGGGGGGCAGTGAAATGTTGAAATGGATGGAAAAAGCTGCAGGGCGAGCTAGGGTTTTTAGGTATCCTGCTCGGCGCCAGGTGTGGAACCTCCATAGGGACTGTCAGGAGTGTAGAGACACTGACTCAGGGGAGTGCAGGAGGTCTCCACACCCCGTTCCCTATCACAGGGCCCTCCATTGTATCAGTTTCTCTGGTGTTTCCCTTTATTATTTAAATTTGCCCTGCTGGAGGCGGTGTATCCATATACACGTGTAATTCTGAAATTCGCCTGCTGGAGGCGGTGTATCCGGCTGCACATTATATTATTTAAATTTGCCCTACAGGAGGCGGTGTATCCAGGGTCACATGTGTCACAGAAATTCGCCCTGCTGGAGGCGGTGTGTTCAGTCACACGTAACCATCACAATATCATCGCTGATTATCAAGAGTAGTATATGAAAGCCAGAACCACTTCAAAATTTCAAAATATGAAAAAGTGACAACTATTTTCATATTTTTCAACACATGTTGCTGACTTAATTCTGTCTATCTATATATCTGTCATCTATCTATTTATCTTAGCATCTATCTATTCTATCTATCTGTATCTATTATCTGTCTTTTATCTATCATCTATCTATCAAGTATCTATCCATCATCTATGTATCAAGTATCTATATAGCTTCTTATCTATCTCTATCCCATTTCTATCTATCTAGATGTAGGGTAGGGCTGAGTGAGGTGATCAGGTGGTGCTGATCCAACAGGACTGGGGAGTGACCCACTTCGTGGCGCCGGCAGACATGAGACTGAGACAAGGGTTGTGTCCAACAGTTCAGATTTTATTGGCCGCTTTTCGGACATCCACCGTACTTCATCACATGATTTGTCCACAATTCACTTTTTACACAGACCCGGGTACCTTCTCTTTCTTGTATTACCGTTTGTGGCATCCTCTATGGCTCTTCCCCACTGTGGCTGCCCTAAGCACTTTCACCATAGTGTTTCACCCTTTAGAGTATGCCGTCCACCTGATACTCACAGTCTGTCTCTGTCCACAGCCAATGTCCTTTTGGGTCACCCCCCTTGATTATCTCCACTGTCAGTAGCTCTCTGTAGGCCTTTTCCGTCTTTCTATCTACAGCAAACTCTCCTCTCTAGTGAGCTCCCTTGGCTGACTGGAACTTCCAGAACCCTCCCTGACCTCTTACACTCCCAGTCCCAGTAGCTCTGCCCACTATCACCTGACAGTAACCCTTAACCAATCGCAGTGACCTTGACCCATGGCAGTTACATAACCACTCACTCCTACGCTCCCCACTGCCCTCTAATGGTCAAATGGCCACATGTCACCCCTGGCTCTATATCTCAGCCTACACTGTGCTGCTCCTCTGCCTCTCTCCTTAGGCAGATCCGTCCATCAGACCAACCTCCCCACATAGATATCCATTATCTATCTTCTATCTATCATGTGTCTATTAGGGATGAGCAAACATGCTCGGTGATACTCGGATATCACTCGAGTATCTGGGCGCTCAGATAAGAGAAAGTTGCAGGAGCAGGAAAAGTGGCTGTATATGTTCACTAGACAGGGATTAAGGCTTTGCAGGCCGTTGCTACATACTGTATATAGCTGAAACAGTTGACCACATTTTTTTGGGGGGTGACAACATTTACTATATTGTCAATCATAGAGTATTATCATATTTTTCAGACTATAAGATGCACCAGACCATAAGACGCACACCAAATTTTCAGAAGGAAAATGGCAAAAAATATTAATGTGTCAAATGGGGGTCCGTCTTACAGTCCTGAATTCATCTTATCCTGGAGGGACGGCAGTGCTGGTGGCAGCAGGAGTCGGACTATTCTTCTGATGGTCCGACGCTGCAGGTAGATGATCTCACTCCCATTCCATCCTGGTGTGGGGGGTGCGGCAGGTTTGGCGGTGCACAGTGATGCGTGGGGCTCCGGGAACACTTTTGTGAAAGCCCGGAGTCCCTGCACTTCTATTGCCTTGATGCTGTTGCCTCCGGAAAAATGGCCACCAGAAGCAGTGCATGAGCAGATTGAGATCTCGCCAATGAGTTCTTGTCCCGAGATCTCGGGAGATGAACTCTCATCCCGAGATCTCGGAGCCGAGATCTCAATCTGCGCATGCGCTGCCTCCGGTGGCCATTTTCCCGGAGTCCAGATTGATTCCCTGGGCACAGATTGAGATCTCAGAGATGAGAAACATTTTTCTGGATTAGATTTCTCACCCATAGAGTATTACCTGCTTTGTGGCACATTTTGTTGCTATATAACTCTCCCATAACACGCTGAAACATTTTTCTGTATTCAATTACTCATCCATATACTATTATGTGTTATGTGGTAAATTTCGGTTTTATATAATGCACACAGAAAGTGTTGAAACATTTTTCTGTATTCAATAACTCATCTATATACTGTACTATTA
The DNA here is from genome assembly GCF_039654945.1 of Dendrobates tinctorius. Taxonomy (NCBI): domain Eukaryota; kingdom Metazoa; phylum Chordata; class Amphibia; order Anura; family Dendrobatidae; genus Dendrobates; species Dendrobates tinctorius. The sequence continues at coordinate 22,822,728 of NW_027361747.1, read as the reverse complement.
CACATTCTGTGATACATTTCATTGGCATACAACATTCCAAAAAAAGTTGAAAAATTTTTCTGTATTCAATTACTCATCCATATATTATTAAAACTGGTCTGTGGTACATTTCAGTGTCATATTACAGTCCAAAAAAGCATTGAAACATTTTTCTGTATTCAATTTCTCATTAATATACTATTACATGGTCTGTGGTACATTTCAGTGTTATAATAATACTTGCAAAAAGCATTGAAACATTTTTCTATATTCAATTAGTTACATATACAGCACTATTACGTGGTCTGTGGTATATTTTGATGCTATATAACAGTCCAAAAAAGCATTGAAATTTTTTTCTGTATTTAAATACTCATTCATATTATATTACAAGCTCTGTGGTATATTTTGGTGTCATACAAGACTACAAAAAAGCATTATAAATTTGTCTGTACTCATTTAGTCATCTATAGAGTATTAGATGTGTTCTGTGACATTTTGGTGGTATAGAAAACTCCAAAAAGCACTGAAAATTTTGTCTGGATTCAATTAGTCTTCATTAGACTATTAGGTGCTCTCTGTTACAATTCTGTAATATATAAGACTCCAAAAAGGAGTTAATAAATTTGACTGAGTTCAATTAGTCATCCATAGAGTATTAAGCTATCACTGTTACTTTTCAGTGGTCGAAAAGACTCCAAAAAAGCATTTAAAACTTTGTCTGTATTGAATTAGTTTTTACTGTTTATAATAAACTGGTTTAATGAATGGTGTCATTCAAAAGTATGACACGTTCTACAAAAAAAAGCCGTCACACAACTGTATTGAAGAAAAAATAAAACAGTTATGACTAAGGGGAAGAAAAAATGAAAACGAAAATGTTGAAAATGGCCATAGCATGTAGTTGATAATATATTGCAATCATCATGTTTTATCGCACTGCGTACTTACAATTGTTCATTTTTCCATTCTATCCAGCTAATTCTTCTCATTTCCATTTGGTCTATGGCATCAAATAACTAAAACAGACTAGTTCAGTCCTTCTAAGGTCTATGTAGAAACAAGAAATCTCTTTTCCCTTCATGAGTCATGGTTATAATTACAATTGTACCTCACTGCAAACTTCCTAGCAGGGAGAGGTGCAGAGCAGCTGGGTCAGGAGTTGGAGAGGGGAATGACTCATGCAGGGAAAAGAGACTTCCTTTTTCTACATAGAGCAGAGAAAAGAGAAAAATTAGCTGGGTAGAAAGGTAAATAAGCAATTGTAATTACACAGTGCTATATAATATAACAATTGCAATATAGTAAGAAGATAAAAACTTTGATGGGAGTGTTTTTTGAAGCACAGAGTCAACAGAACTATATAAATAATTGCTGTTTTATGAACCTTGTATCCACCAAATTATAATATGTATGTGGAGTATGACACATTGCATGCTGTATATTAGAACCATTGTACAAAGCCCAGATAAAATTCATAGCAGAAAGGGTTTTTATATTATGCAACTAATAATTATAATTATATAAATATGAAATACAATATAAATATACTTTAAATTAAACAACTAGATGCCATTTTCAGGCTGTAATATACTGTACATGCTGTTATCACCTTTTAGGTTTCAAACCGTACAAGAGAAAATGATGTTTCCAGATATTAAAAGTCAAAGTTACGCCAGGCTGAAAAAAATTTTAAAATATATCTTATTGAAAACTCAAAACCCCTTGAAAAAAAGACATGTAATTTAGTAAAGCTCTCTCCCGGATTATATTTCCATAAATACTACCTGTGACATAAATGTAAGACATCTTTTATTTTGATTCTCAAAGATTAGCATTATGTTTTCTTGCATTTTTACCTTGTAACCTTGGGTGTTTGACAGCTTGAAATCTAAGTAAACGGCACTTTCTCTTACACTTGTCCAATGATACAATTATATTTTCACTATGTCATTTGCGTCCTGCAATCTGAATTGTGCTCTAGTATAATAAGCAAGTTTAATCTATATATATAAAACTGAGTGTATGTATGTATGTGTCTATGTGTGTCAAGCCATTCCCACTCCAAATAACCACACTCACTCCACACGCAAAGCCCCGTATAATAAATATCTAATATATATATTGAGAAAGGCTCAGTTGAGCCGAAACATTGCCTTGATATGTGGGCTGAATAAAACTCATCTACCACTTTGAAAAAAGTTACTATGGAGTGATGCCTTTTTTTGGAATGAATATATATATATATATATATATATATACAGTATACAGGAGAAGATGACATACAAATATATACTATATACAAGAGGAGATGACATACAGGTATATACTATATACAGGGAGATGACATACTGGTATATACTATATACGGGGAAGATAACATACAGGTATATACTCTATACAGGAGAGATAACATACAGGTATATACTATATACAGGGGAGATAACAGGCAGGTATATACTATATACAGGAGAGATAACAGACTGGTATATACTATATACAGGTGAGATGACTTACAGGTATATACTATGGACAGGGCGGAGATAACATACAGGTTTATACTATATACAGAGGGAGATAATATACAGGTATACAGTGGGGCAAAAAAGTATTTAGTCAGTCAGCAATAGTGCAAGTTCCACCACTTAAAAAGATGAAAGGCGTCTGTAATTTACATCATAGGTAGACCTCAACTATGGGAGACAAACTGAGAAAAAAAAATCCAGAAAATCACATTGTCTGTTTTTTTTTCATTTTATTTGCATATTATGGTGGAAAATAAGTATTTGGTCAGAAACAAGCAATCAAGATTTCTGGCTCTCACAGACCTGTAACTTCTTCTTTAAGAGTCTCCTCTTTCCTCCACTCATTACCTGTAGTAATGGCACCTGTTTAAACTTGTTATCAGTATAAAAAGACACCTGTGCACACCCTCAAACAGTCTGACTCCAAACTCCACTATGGTGAAGACCAAAGAGCTGTCAAAGGACACCAGAAACAAAATTGTAGCCCTGCACCAGGCTGGGAAGACTGAATCTGCAATAGCCAACCAGCTTGGAGTGAAGAAATCAACTGTGGGAGCAATAATTAGAAAATGGAAGACATACAAGACCACTGATAATCTCCCTCGATCTGGTGCTCCACGCAAAATCCCACCCCGTGGGGCCAGAATGATCACAAGAACGGTGAGCAAAAATACCAGAACCACGCGGGGGGACCTAGTGAATGAACTGCAGAGAGCTGGGACCAATGTAACAAGGCCTACCATAAGTAACACACTACGCCACCATGGACTCAGATCCTGCAGTGCCAGATGTGTCCCTCTGCTTAAGCCTGTACATGTCCGGGCCCGTCTGAAGTTTGCTAGAGAGTATTTGGATGATCCAGAGGAGTTTTGGGAGAATGTCCTATGGTCTGATGAAACCAAACTGGAACTGTTTGGTAGAAACACAACTTGTCGTGTTTGGAGGAAAAAGAATACTGAGTTGCATCCATCAAACACCATACCTACTGTAAAGCATGGTGGTGGAAACATCATGCTTTGGGGCTGTTTCTCTGCAAAGGGGCAAGGACGACTGATCCGGGTACATGAAAGAATGAATGGGGCCATGTATCGTGAGATTTTGAGTGCAAACCTCCTTCCATCAGCAAGGGCATTGAAGATGAAACGTGGCTGGGTCTTTCAACATGACAATGATCCAAAGCACACCGCCAGGGCAATGAAGGAGTGGCTTCGTAAGAAGCATTTCAAGGTCCTGGAGTGGCCTAGCCAGTCTCCAGATCTCAACCCTATAGAAAACCTTTGGAGGGAGTTGAAAGTCCGTGTTGCCAAGCGAAAAGCCAAAAACATCACTGCTCTAGAGGAGATCTGCATGGAGGAATGGGCCAACATACCAACAACAGTGTGTGGCAACCTTGTGAAGACTTACAGAAAACGTTTGACCTCTGTCATTGCCAACAAAGGATATATCACAAAGTATTGAGATGAAATTTTGTTTCTGACCAAATACTTATTTTCCACCATAATATGCAAATAAAATGAAAAAAAAACAGACAATGTGATTTTCTGGATTTTTTTTTCTCAGTTTGTCTCCCATAGTTGAGGTCTACCTATGATGTAAATTACAGACACCTCTCATCTTTTTAAGTGGTGGAACTTGCACTATTGCTGACTGACTAAATACTTTTTTGCCCCACTGTATACTATATACAGGGGGAGATAACATACAGGTGTATACTATATACAGAGGGAGATAATATACAGGTATATACTATATACAGGGGGAGATAATATACAGGTATATACTATATACAGGGGGAGATAATATACAGGTATATACTATATACAGGGGGAGATGACATACAGGTACATACTATATACAGGAGAGATGACATACACGTATATACTATATACAAACGGAGATGGAATACAGGTATACACTGTTGTGAGTTCATTTTCCCCTTCATTACTGAGGCCCAAGGAACTCCCTCTTCTGGTAAAGAAAGGTAGTGAGCCTGATTGTCAAACACCTGAGGCTGATGATTGTGACTGGCTGAGTGGAGTTACGGACTGGATATAATGCTGCCGACGCCCTTCTGCCCTGCGGGTGATTTCTCTGTGGGATCCTTGGAGACCAGTCTGAATTCCTGCTCCTCCAAAGCTAAGTTTGCTGCTCAGCCTTTTGCTTTTGTGCTTTGACTTTGTTTTTGCTTTGTTTTTCTGGATTTCTGCCATTCCCTGCTGGGGTGTGCTGAATTCATTTAGCTCTGTCTTCTGAAAATACCTGAGTGCTGATTCAGTTTTTGAAGCCTAGCTGCTTCAGGGCCTTTTTCATATCAGCTGGTTGGCTTATGTCTTTGATAGGGTTTTGGAAGATTGCAGACAGCAGCCTTCCTGTCCTTTCCTATCTAGGTAGTTTTGGGGCCCCGTCTTTGCTCAGTCTATCTTTCTCTCTGTGTTAGTATTTTCATCTTGCTTCACCGTCATTATATGTTGGGGCTGCCTATTGCTTTGGGGTCTGCTCTGGGGCAGTTTAGATTTCCCCTTTCTTTCTTTAGGCCTATGTATTTCTCCGGCTGTGATCGAGGGGTCTAGGGCATCGTAGGAACCCCCCACGGCTACTGCTAGTTGTGTTGATAGGTTCAGGGGTCTGCAATCTGATAGTTGCCAACTTCTCTGGTATTCTGGACTTAGCTTGTATTTCTGCTTTTGCCTCCTACGGTGACTCATTCTTAACAGAATCACCCGCCATACCGCAGGTTCTAGGGTACTCAATAGCAGGAAAGAATTGTAAAAAAAAAAAAAAAAAGTGTGTATATTTTCTCCTCTGTATCTCTGAGGCCGTAGGGGGAATTTTTTTTTTCTCTCAATGGAGATAAAGCAATTGTCTGATCGTGTGGAGCAGCTCGCTGCGGAAGTGCGGGGAATTTCCGCCTACCTTGCTCATTCACATGCTGCTGAACCAAAGATTCCTACACATGATGTATTTTTTGGGGATCGGTCTAAACTTTTGAATTTCAAAAATAATTATTTTTTGCCTTGAAGCCTAACTCGTCAGGGAGCTCCGCGCAGCAGGTTAAAATTGTCATCTCTTTGCTGCGTGGCGATCCCCAGGATTGGGCGTTTTCTTTGAAACCAGATGATCCTATTCTGACTAATGTGAACGCATTCTTTCAAGCTTTGGGGTTGTTGTATGACGAACCTAATGCCATTGATCAGGCTGAAAAGACCCTGCTGGCATTGAGCCAGGGTCGTGATTCTGCAGAATTGTACTGTCAAAAATTCCGAAAGTGGGCAGTACTTACTACCTGGAATGATAATGCCTTGGCTGGTCTCTTTCGGAAGGGGTTGTCAGAAGCCGTAAAAGATACTATGGTGGGATTTCCTGTTCCCTCTGGTCTTGACGATTCTATGTCATTAGCCATTCAGGTTGATCGGCGTTTGCGCGAACGCAAAGCTGCACGAGAGGTGTTGCCACCTGTTGAACAAATGTCTGAACCTATGCAATGTGATAGAGTTTTTTCCAGAGAGCAGCGTCAGGAGATCAGAAGGCGTTATAAGCTGTGTTTTTTCTGTGGAGATGCCTCGCATATTATTTCTGTCTGTCCCAAACGAGAGAAACGCTTTGCACACACGTTTTCTGTTGGGGGTGTTCAACCTAAGTTTCTTCTGGCTATTACTCTGATCTGCTCCCTGTCCACATTTTCCGCCAAGGCGTTTGTGGATTCGGGAGCAGCCCTAAACCTAATGGACTTGGATTTTGCTAAACGTTGTGGATTTCCGATGACACCTCTGCAGACGCCTATCCCTTTGAGGGGAATTGATGCTACTCCTTTGGCTAAAAATAAACCCCAGTTTTGGACCCAGGTGGTAATGCGGGTCGCCCCAGACCATCAAAAAATTGCAGATTTCTGGTGTTGCATAATCTGCATGATACTGTTGTTCTGGGGTTTCCCTGGTTACAGATTCATAATCCAGTTTTGGATTGTAAATCTGTGTCTGTGGTGAGTTGGGGTTGTCGGTGTGCCTTTAGTGAGGCTTCGGTGTTTTCAACCTCTCCTCAGTCGCATGATGTTCCTGATTATTTGGCGGACTTTTATGATGTATTTAGTGAGAATGAGTCTGCGTCTCTGCCTCCTCATAGGAGTTATGACTGTGCAATTGAACTGAGCCCGGGGTGTAAATTTCCCAAGGGTCGGCTCTTCAATTTATCTGTACCCGAGCACGAGGCTATGCGATCCTATATTAAGGAGGCGTTGGAGAAGGGTCATATTAGACCATCCTCGTCACCCTTGGGTGCCGGGTTTTTTTTGTAGCCAAAAAGGATGGATCATTAAGACCTTGTATTGATTATCGTGCCCTCAACAAAATTACTGTTAAATATCAGTATCCGTTACCCCTGATTTCTGATCTATTCTCAAGAGTTAAAGGTGCTTGCTGGTTTACCAAGCTTGACCTCAGGGGGGTGTATAATCTTATACGCATTAAGCATGGGGATGAATGGAAGACGGCGTTTAATACTCCGGAGGGACATTTTGAGTACCTGGTGATGCCTTTTGGGCTCACTAATGCCCCTTCTGTCTTCCAGTGCTTCATGAATGATATTTTCAGAGATTTTGTCAATAAATTTTTGATTATCTATCTGGATGATATTTTGATCTTCTCCAAGGATCGGGATTCTCATGTGGAACATATTCGGACTGTGTTGCGGATCTTGAGTGAGAATTCCCTGTATGTCAAGGGATCTAAATGCCTTTTTGGAGTACAGAGGATTTCTTTTTTGGGATTTATTTTGTCCCCGTCAACTATTGAAATGGACCCGGCCAAGGTACAGGCCATTCACGATTGGGTTCAGCCCACTGCTTTGAAGGCCCTCCAGAAGTTTTTGGGGTTTGCTAATTTTTATCGGAAATTTATAGCAAAATTTTCTAGTATTGCCAAGCCATTGACTGATTTGACTAAAAAGGGTGCTGATATGTTAAATTGGTCTCCGGAGGCTGTTTCTTCCTTTCAGGAGTTGAAGCGAAGATTCACCTCCGCCCCGGTTTTGTGGCAACATGATGTCTCACTTCCATTCCAGATAGAGGTGGATGCTTCTGAGATTGGTGCAGGAGCTGTTTTGTCCCAAAAGGATCCTGTAACATCTAAAATGAATCCCTGTGCTTTCTTTTCCCGAAAGTTCTCTTCATCTGAACGTAACTATGATGTGGGGAATAGGGAATTGTTGGCCATGAAATGGGCATTTGAGGAGTGGAGACATTGGTTGGAGGGAGCTAAGCATCAAGTCGTGGTCCTCACTGACCACAAGAATTTGATTTACCTAGAGTCGGCTAAGCGCTTGAACCCTAGACAGGCTAGGTGGGCCTTGTTTTTTACACGTTTTGATTTTGTGGTTTCTTTTCTTCCTGGAACAAAGAATGTCAAGGCAGACGCCCTCTCTAGGAGCTTCCTTGCTGATTCTCCTGTGGTGACCAAGCCTGCTACCATCTTAGGCGAAGGGGTAGTTCTTTCTGCCATCTCGCCCAATTTGAGACGTGCTCTGGAAGAGTTCCAGGAGGACAAACCTGAGCATTGTCCCAGTGGAAAGTTGCATGTTCCTGACCAGTGGAAGAAGAGAGTGATGTCTGAAGTTCATTTCTCTGCTTTGGCTGGTCATCCAGGTATTTTTGGTACTAGAGATCTGGTGAGTCTTTTTTTTGGTGGCCCTCCTTGTCTCGTGATGTCAGGAATTTTATGCAGTCCTGTGGGACGTGCTCCCTGTCTAAATCGTGTTCTCGCTCTAGTGGGTTGTTGATGCCTTTGCCTGTCCCCAAGAGGCCATGGACCCATATTTCAATGGATTTCATCTCTGATATGCCTGTCTCTCAGAGGATGACTGTTATTTGGGTGATTTGTGATAGGTTCTCTAAGATGGTTCATCTTGTACCACTCCCTAAGTTGCTTCTTCCTCTGAGTTGGTGCCCCTGTTTTTACAACAGGTGGTTCGTTTGCACGGGATTCCTGAGAACATTGTATCTGACAGAGGAGTGCAGTTTGTGTCTAGATTTTGGAGAACTTTCTGTTCCAGGCTGGGAATTCAGTTGTCCTTCTCCTCTGCTTTTCACCCTCAGACCAATGGGCAGACAGAGAGAACAAACCAGACCTTGGAGTCATATTTGAGATGTTTTATTTCTGCTGATCAGGATGATTGGGTTTCATTTTTGCCCTTGGCCGAATTTGCTTTGAATAATAGAGCTAGTTCTGCCACTTTGATGTCACCTTTTTTTTGTAACTTTGGGTTTCATCCTCGATTTTCTTCAGGGCAGGTGGAGCCCTCTGCCTGCCCAGGTGTTGACACTGTGGTGGAGAGAATGCACCAGATCTGGGACCAAGTGGTGGATAAGCTATCTCTCTCCCAGGAGAAGGCCCAGCGGTTTTCCAACCGACATAGGACCATTGGTCCCCAGTTTAAGGTTGGTGATATGGTGTGGTTATCATCAAAAAATATTGCTATGAAGGTGGCTTCTCCTAATTTTAAGCCTAGATTTATTGGACCTTACAAGATTGTGGAGATTATTAATCCGGTCTCTTTTCGTTTGGCTCTTCCTGTCACATTTAAAATCCATAATGTGTTCCATAAATCTTTGTTGAAGAGGTTTGTTGAACCTGTTGTTCCGGGGGTGGCACCTCCAGACCCTGTATTGGTTGAAGGTAACATGGAGTATGAGGTAGAGAAAGTACTGGATTCCCGTCTGGCTAGACGGAGACTCCAGTATTTGGTTACGTGGAAGGGTTATGGTCAGGAGGATAATTCCTGGGTCTCCGCCTCTGATATTCATGCCAAACGATTGGTGCGTGCCTTTCATCGGGCTCACCCTGATCGCCCTGGTGGCATAGTTGAGGGTTCGGTGACCCCTCCTCAAGGGGGAGGTACTGTTGTGAGTTCATTTTCCCCTTCATTACTGAGGCCCGAGGAACTCCCTCTTCTGGTAAAGAAAGGTAGTGAGCCTGATTGTCAAACACCTGAGGCTGATGATTGTGACTGGCTGAGTGGAGTTACAGACTGGATATAATGCTGCCGACGCCCTTCTGCCCTGCGGGTGATTTCTCTGTGGGATCCTTGGAGACCAGTCTGAATTCCTGCTCCTCCAAAGCTAAGTTTGCTGCTCGGCCTTTTGCTTTTGTGCTTTGACTTTGTTTTTGCTTTGTTTTTCTGGATTTCTGCCATTCCCTGCTGGGGTGTGCTGAATTCATTTAGCTCTGTCTTCTGAAAATACCTGAGTGCTGATTCAGTTTTTGAAGCCTAGCTGCTTCAGGGCCTGTTTCATATCAGCTGGTTGGCTTATGTCTTTGATAGGGTTTTGGCAGATTGCAGACAGCAGCCTTCCTGTCCTTTCCTATCTAGGTAGTTTTGGGGCCCCGTCTTTGCTCAGTCTATCTTTCTCTCTGTGTTAGTATTTTCATCTTGCTTCACCGTCATTATATGTTGGGGGCTGCCTATTGCTTTGGGGTCTGCTCTGGGGCAGTTTAGATGTCCCCTTTCTTTCTTTAGGCCTATGTATTTCTCCGGCTGTGATCGAGGGGTCTAGGGCATCGTAGGAACCCCCCACGGCTACTGCTAGTTGTGTTGATAGGTTCAGGGGTCTGCAATCTGATAGTTGCCAACTTCTCTGGTTTTCTGGACTTAGCTTGTATTTCTGCTTTTGCCTCCTACGGTGACTCATTCTTAACAATACACTATATAAAGGGGATACTATGCCCGGGAAATGCCAGGCTCTTCAGCTAGTATAAAATTAATAGAATTGTGCTAATTCATTTTTCACTTTTCATTTTTGCAAAGATCATTGAAAATCAGAATTAGGCTTCATTCAGACATCCATGTTACATCCATTTTTTTAACTGATACAACAGGTAGCCATTATACTCTATGGTACTATTCACATGTCTGTGTTTTTCATGGGCCGTGTGTTCATGCAAAATTCAGAGACAAGTCTATGGTTCCATAACAAACACGTACAGTACTCGGATGGCATCAGTGTACAGTCCATGTACTGCTTGTGTAACATTGCAAAGTATAGGCGAAGCTTTGTCATCTATTTATTTCTTTATTGATATGTAAAAAACAAGTATAACAAGTTGACAGTAAAAATAGACACAACGATGACAAACTGACTTAAAACACTCATGACACAGTAACAATTTTTTCTTGTATGTGTTCAAACACAGATATGTGAATGAAGCCTTAGAGCTTGTGCAGACGTCCGTGTTGCAAATATGTGTTGTATCATGTTGTATCAGTTTTTCACTGTTCACATGTCTGTACATTTTCACGGACTGTGTGTCCATACAAAGCACATGGAGACATGTCTGCTTTTTTCCAGAAGCACAGATAAAAAAAGCCCAAGATAAGTCTTTAAGTCTGTGAAATACTTGTCCAGAACATGGATGGCATTTGTGGGCTTTACATATTTAACAATGCAAAGTATAAGATAAGCTTTGTAATTTATTTATTTATCCATTTGTGGAAAACACTGATTACAAACTGATGGTAAAAATGGACAAACTCATAACACACTGATGGCAAACACGGACCAAACACTCATGACACTGAAGGTAAGCACAGACGGACAAAAGGACCAAACATTGATGACACTGAAGGTAAAAATGGACACATTGATAACATACTGATGGTAAACACATACGTAGGGAACAAACACTGATGACGCACTGATGAATAACACTGATGACACCACAATTTTTTTTACATACATGTTTAAACATAAGGAAAAAAAAGGGGGCTTACCAGCTCATTTGAAAACAGCCTGTGGTGTGTGGGAGCAAGGAATCACGTCGTCCAGCGTGTAGTTACTCCAGAAAAAAGAAAAAAATTCCAGCTACTATAAGATCCATTTATTGAGTGAAAAGTAAGACAGAGTTCACATGATTGTCTCTATTATGCGTTTCGAACACCCACACTGTGTTCTTTATCAAAAAAGCTGACGACAATGCTGGCAAATGCCTTTTTGTACACAGCTATAGCCAATAGAATATGATGATACTCATGTGTCAAATACAATTAATTAATACCCCATATGGGTAAGAATTACTAAGACATGTAGAAAAGCATATATCAATTACTAAAACATATAGAAAAGCATTTAGCAGTTAACCACCATTAATAACAAGAAAAAAAAACAAAAAAAAAATCACCATAATTGTTTGCATAATTTAACAATTCAATGTCCGCACATTAATAATGATATAAGATCTCCTTTCGTGCATTTAAACCGCTCGGTGTGCATGTCCCAAACAGAAGATCCAATAAGCTTCTCTTGTCAATAAGCATTTCCTGACATTCCCTCCTCGCGGTTGCTTCATAATTCTTTCAATGCCTGTTACTCTGAGAGATGAAATGTTTCTCTGATGGTGAGAAATGAAATGTTTGGAAGCTGAAGAAACATTGCAGTTGAAGCTCCCTACCGAAATAATATCCGTAATATGTTCGGAAATGCGGGTTTTTAGATGCCTGGTAGTACACCCAACGTAACTAAGATTACATATCATGCAGTTAATCAAATACACAACATTCCTAGAGTTCCAATTGATATGTTGAGAAATCCTGTATTGTTTGGAATTGTCACAGTTAGAAAACTCATGAGTCACCACAGAGTGAGCGCATGTTCTACAACGCATAGAACCGCACTTAAAAAAACCCAGAATAATTAAGCCATGTTTTTTGAATTCTATCTGGAAAAAGTAAACTAGGTGAAATGATGTTACCAATGGTAATTGCCTTTTTGGCTACTATATGACAACTAGGTGACAAAATGGATGATAAAATTTCATCTTCATATAAAGCAGGAAGATGCTGTTGAATAATCGATTTAATTGAATTAAATTGTAGACTATATTGTACAGATAACACCATTTTTTTATGTAAATAACCACTTGGTTTATTATACTTGGGAGCAAAAATGTTGCACCTGTTTTTCTTCCGCACAATATTAGCAGCTCTATTTAAAGACCATTCAGGATATCCTCTCTTTCTTAATTTATTGAAACACAATTTCATCTGTTTCTTAGTTTCTAAAGAATCATTGCAATTTCTGGATACTCTAATTAATTCTCCCACAGGGATGGATCTGGTTGTATGATGTGGGTGGCTACTGCGGGCATGAAGAATACTATTCCCAGACATAGGTTTAGAGTAAGTATTAGTAAAAATGCACATGCTAACATGACCCCGCAATGTGAGCTCTAAAAAAGAGATTGAAAAATTGTCAGATTCACAGGTAAACCTCAGATTGAATTCATTGCTGTTCAGATAATTGACAAATTCCAGTATGGCAGATACATCGACCATCCAAACAAGGAGGGTATCATCGATATATCTGCCATACCAGAATATCGAAGACACAAAAGGGTTACACGAGGAATAAAGAAAAATTTTCTCCCCATAGGACATTACCAAATTAGCCACCGAAGGAGAATGTTTGCCACCCATGGACACTCCTCTGCATTGAAGATAAAAATTCTGATCAAGCAGAAAATAATTATGATGTAATAAAAAATGCAACACCTGCAAGACAAATTGTGAAAAATCAGACGTGTATTCACTATACTTATGCAAATGATGTTCTACAGCCATAATAGAAACCTTTTCAGGTATTGATGTATATAGTGGAACTACATCACAACTAATCCATCAAAAATTATCCTTCCATACTACATCTGACAGTTGTTCAAGAACATCCTTAGCATCCCTAAGAAAGCCGGGTGTGCGAATGCAGAGGGGTTGTAATATAGAGTCAAGCCACTGACTAAGATGTTCAGTGATTGATCCTATCCCAGAAAAAATAGGGTGCATTGGTGGCGGTAAAACACCCTTGGGAATTTTAGGAAAAGCATGCATGATTGGAAGTACCAGGCAATCAATCCTAAGGTAATCATACTGTGATTTACTGATAACCCCTAGAGAAAGTCCCTCCTCAATCAATTTAAATATTTCTTTTTGATATTGTATAGTGGGGTCACTTCTCAATTTGATATAGGTAGTATCATCCTGTAATAAAAAATTAATTTGATCGCAGTAAACAGAAGAATCCATTGCTACTACTAAGCCTCCCTTGTCAGCCATTTTTACGACTATATCTGTCATGTTTTTAATTTCATTTATTGCTTTATATTGAGAAGGGGTTAAATTAGCATGACTGTTGTTTTTGGCTAATCTATCTAGATTTTTTAATTCTCTTTCAATGACATTTTGGAAACGATCCATACATTTAACAAGAGAATTAATAGGATAAAAATCAGGATTTTTTACAGCCAGTCTATCAGATTGATGAACATTTTTAACCCTTGACACATCCTCTTGATTCAATTCTTGTAAATTCTTCAAGGCCATCTGCTCTGCAAAGGAAAACATGCGGTATTCATTGATCCTTACTTCTGGTGGTTCCACATCTGTGCTATCTGAAGAAAAAAAAAGTCTTTTAATTGTGAGATTTCGTACAAACTTGTTCACGTCCAATAGGGTATTAAACAAATCAAAGTGTCTATCCGGTGCAAAGTTCAATCCCAGAGAAAGATTATACATCTGATCCTCTGTAAATGTGCAGCTAGGAAGATTCAAAACATTTGAAAAACAGTCCTTTCATTTTTCTTGCGATGACGAGTTGTCATTCCTGCGACTGTGGCGGTGTTTGCAGCCCGCCCGCCGTTTTGGACGTTTTTTGGTGAAAAAAAACTGCTTTTTTGGTCATCTGTAATAAGTATTGTCGTCTGAAGAAATTTCATGAGAGACCTCATGTGAACTACTGTCAAACGATTCAGGCTCATTTGAACTAAAGGATACTCTCAGACCAGGAGACCCAGAGGTGTTGCTAGCACGTTTAAGAATGGAGCGGTTTCCTTTAGGAGTTCTTTGCCACCTCCCCCATTCATACACCTGGTCATCCTGATAATCTTTAAGATCACATTGAAACTTTGCCTTCTTACGAGAAATAACCGTGTTTTCCAGTTTAGAAATATTTTGTTGGATTTTCTCCAAACAAATGTTGAACTGTACTTCATCCACCTGTCGTGCATGACTGGTTTTAATAGAAGAAATTTCTGTCTGTATATCCTTTAGTTTCAGATCTTCATATTTAACAATAAGCTGCATTAATTTTATGGAACATGATGACAATATTTGGTTCAATTCCATAGCAAATTGTTTAGAAAACACAGAGGTAGGAATCTTTTTAATACGAAGACCTCTTGGGATCATATTTCTCTGGATATAATTTTCCAAAGTTGTATAGTCCCACCAAACTTTCATCTCATTTGTCATTAATTTTTCCGATCTCTTGAAATCAGTACATGGAACTTCATGACTTGCTGAGCCATTATCAGATTCCATGGAATATAATTGTGCAGTTTTTAATTTTTGATTAGAGTCTGTATCCATAACGTATTTGAATGCGATCTAAATTACACCACCACAATTAAGGCTGTTTATATAAAAACACTAATGTGAATTGTTATGATTGAGTCACCGTAGGAGGCATAAACAGAAATGCTAGCTAAGTCCAGAAAACCAGAGAGGTTGGCAGCTATCGGATTGCAGACCCCTGAACCTATCAACACAACTAGCAGTAGCCGTGGGGGGTTCCTACGATGCCCTAGACCCCTCGATCACAGCCGGAGGACTAAATAGCCTAAAGACAGAAAGGGAAATCTAAACTGCCCCAGAGCAGACCCCAAAGCAAAAGGAAGCCCCCCACATATAATGACGGTGAAGCAAGAAGAAAGAACACAACACAGACAGAAAGATAGACTGAGCAAAGACGGGGCCCAAGCTAACTAGATAGGAAAGGACAGGAAGGCTGATGTCTGCAATCTGTGAAAAACCCTATGAAAATAAGAGCCAACAGACTGACAGTGAAAAAGGCCCTGAAGACGCTAGGCTTCAAAAAGACTATGTCAGTACTCAGGAATATTCTGAAGACAGAGCAACCGGCAAAAGGAGATTCAGCTCACCCCAGCAGGGAATGGCAGAATCCAGAAAAGCAGGGCAAACAAAAACAAAACACAAATGCTAAAAGGCAAAGCAGAAAACTTAGCTTTAGAGGAGCAGGAATCAGACTGGTCTCCTAGAAGTCCACAGAGAAATCACCCGCAGGGCAGAAGGGCGTCAGCAGCCTTATATCCAGTCCGTGACTCCACTCAGCCAGTCATCATCATTAGGCTCAGGTGCCTGATAATCAGGCTCATTACCTTCCTTTACCAGAATAGGGAGTTCACCAGACCTCAGTGACGAAGGGGAAAATGAACTCACAACAGTGAATCAATCATTTGTGAAACAATTCCACAGTGAGCACGGTAAAAGAGACTGAACGAGAGAAAAAAAGGGGCTTACCAGCTCACTTGAAAACAGCCTGTGGTGTGTGGGAGCAAGGAATCACGTCGTCCAGCGTGTAGTTACTCCAGAAAAAAGAAAAAAATTTCAGCTACTTTAAGATCCATTTATTGAGTGAAAAGTAAGACAGAGTTCACATGATTATCTCTATTATGCGTTTCGAACACCCACACTGTGTTCTTTATCAAAAAAGCTGACGAGAATGCTGGCAAATGCATTTTTGCACACAGCTATAGCCAATAGAAAATAATGATACACATGTGTGACATACAATTAATTAAAATTACCCCATATGGGTAAGAATTACTAAGACATGTAGAAAAGCATATATCAATTACTAAAACATATAGAAAAGCATTTAGCAGTTAACCACCATTAATAACAAGAAAAAAAACAAAAAAACACCACCATAATTGTTTGCATAATTTAACAATTCAATGTCCGCACATTAATAATTATATAAGATCTCCTTTCGTGCATTTGAATCGCTTGGTGTGCATGTTCCCAAACAGATGATCCAATAAGCTTCTCTTGTCAATACGCGATTTCTGACATTCCCTCCTCGCGGTTGCTTCATAATTCTTTCAATGCCTGTTACTCTGAGAGATGAAATGTTTCTCTGATGGTGAGAAATAAAATGTTTAGAAGCTGAAGAAACATTGCGGTTGAAGCTCCCTACCGAAATAATATCCGTAATATGTTCGGAAATGCGGGTTTTTAGATGTCTGGTAGTACACCCAATGTAACTAAGATTACATATCATGCAGTTAATCAAATACACAAAATTCCTGGAGTTACAATTGATATGTTGAGAAATCCTGTATTGTTTGGAATTGTCACAGTTAGAAAACTCATGAGTCACCGCAGAGTGAGCATATGTTCTACAACGCATAGAACCGCACTTAAAAAAAACAGAATAATTAAGCCATGTTTCTTGAATTTTATCTGGAAAAAATGAACTAGGTGAAATGATGTTACCAATGGTATTTGCCTTTTTGGCTACTATATGACAACCAGGTGACAAAATGGATGATAAAATTTCATCTTCATATAAAATGGGAAGATGCTGTTGAATAATCGATTTAATTGAATTAAATTATGGACTATATTGTACAGATAACACCATTTCATTTTTTTATGTAAATAATCACTTGGTTTATTATACTTGGGAGCAAAAAAGTCACACCTGTTTTTCTTCCGCACAATATTAGTAGCTCTATTTAAAGGCCATTCGGGTTATCCTCTCTTTCTTAATTTATTGCAACTCAATTACATCTGTTTCTTAGTTTCTAAAGAATCATTGCAATTTCTGGATACTCTAATTAATTCTCCCACAGGGATGGATCTGGTTGTGCGATGTGGATGGCTACTCTCGGGCATGTAGAATACTATTCCCAGACATAGGTTTAGAGTAAGTAGTAGTAGAAATGCACATACCAACATGACCCCGCAATGTGAGATCTAAAAAAGAGATTGAAAAATTGTCAGATTCACAGGTAAACCTCAGATTTAATTCATTGCTGTTCAGATAATTGACAAATTCCGGCATGGCAGAAACATCGCCCCTCCAAACAAGGAGGGTATCATCGCTATATCTGCCATACCAGAATATCGAAGACACAAAAGGGTTACACGAGGAATAAAGAAAAAGTTCCTCCCCATAGGACATTACCAAATTAGCCACAGAAGGAGAATGTTTGCCACCCATGGACACTCCTCTGCATTGAAGATAAAAATTCTGATCAAACAGAAAATTATTATGATGTAATAAAAAATGCAACACCTGCAAGACAAATTGTGAAACATCAGACGTGTATTCACTATACTTAACCAAATGATTTTCCACAGCCATAATAGAAACCTTTTCAGGTATTGATGTATATAGTGAAACTACATCACAACTAATCCAACAAAAATTGTCCTTCCATACTACATCTGACAGTTGTTCAAGAACATCCTTAGCATCCCTAAGTTCACAAGGGTGTTTTACTGCCACCAATGTGCCCTATTATTTCTGGGATAGGATCAGTCACTGAACATCTTACTCAGTGGCTTGACTCTATATTACAACCCCTCTGCGTTCACACACCTGGCCTTCTTAGGGATACTAAGTAGTATGGAAGGATAATTTTTGTTGAATTAGTTGTGATGTAGTTCCACTATATACATCAATACCTGAAAAGGTTTGTATTATGGCTGTGGAACATCATTTGCATAAGTATAGTGAATACATGTCTGATTTTTCACAATTTGTCTTGCAGGTGTTGCATTTTTTATTACATCATAATTATTTTCTGTTTGATCAGAATTTTTATCTTCAATGCAGAGGAGTGTCCATGGGTGGCAAACATTCTCCTTCGGTGGCTAATTTGGTAATGTTCTGTTGGGAGGAACTTTTTCTTTATTCCTCGTGTAACCCTTTTGTGCCTTCGATATTCTGGTATGGCAGATATATCGATGATGCCCTCCTTGTTTGGAGGGGCGATGTATCTTCAATACCGGAAATTGTCAATTATGTGAACAGCAATTAATTCAATCTGAGGTTTACCTGTGAATCTGACAATTTTTCAATCTCTTTTTTAGATCTCACATTGTGGGGTCATGTTGTTATGTGCATTTCTACTACTACTTACTCTAAACCTATGTCTGGGAATAGTATTCTACATGCCAGCAGTAGCCATCTACATCATACAACCAGATCCATCCCTGTGGGAGAATTAAATAGAGTATCCAGAAATTGCAATGATTCTTTAGAAACTAAGAAACAGGTAGAATTTTGTTGCAATAAATTAAGAAAGAGAGGATATCCTGAATGGTCTTTAAATAGAGCTACAAATATTGTGCGGAAGAAAAACAGGTGTGACTTGTTTGCTCCCAAGTATAATAAACCAAGTGATTATTTACATAAAGAAATGGTGTTATCTGTACAATATAGTCCACAATTTAATTCAATTAAATCGATTATTCAACAGCATCTTCCCATTTTATATGAAGATGAAATTTTAACATTCATTTTGTTACCTGGTTGTCATATAGTAGCCAAAAAGGCAATTACCATTGGTAACATCAGTTCACCTAGTTTATTTTTTCAAGATAAAATACAAAAAACATGGCTTAATTATTCTGGCTTTTTTAAGTGCGGTTCTATGCGTTGTAGAACATGCGCTCACTCTGCGGTGACTCATGAGTTTTCTAACTGTGACAATTCCAAACAATACAGTTTTTCTCAATATATCAATTGTAACTCTAGGAATGTTGTGTATTTGATTAACTGCATGATATGTAATCTTAGTTACATTGGGTGTACTACCAGGCATCTAAAAACCCGCATTTCTGAACATATTACGGATATTATTTCGGTAGGGAGCTTCAACCGCAATGTTTCTTCAGCTTCTAAACATTTCATTTCTCACCATCAGAGAAACATTTCATCTCTCAGAGTAACAGGCATTGAAAGAATTATGAAGCAACCGCGAGGAGGGAATGTCAGAAAATGCTTATTGACAAGAGAAGCTTATTGGATCTTCTGTTTGGGAACATGCACACCGAGCGGTTTAAGTGCACGAAAGGAGATCTTATATCATTATTAATGTGCGGACATTGAATTGTTAAATTATGCAAACAATTATGGTGGTGTTTTTTTTTTCTTGTTATTAATGGTGGTTAACTGCTAAATGCTTTTCTATATGTTTTAGTAATTGATATATGCTTTTCTACATGTCTTAGTAATTCTTACCCATATGGGGTAATTTTAATCAATTATATATGACACATGTGTATCATCATTTTCTATTGGCTATAGCTGTGTACAAAAAGGCATTTGCCAGCATTGTCGTCAGCTTTTTTGATAAAGAACACAGTGTGGATGCTCGAAACGCATAATAGAGACAATCATGTGAACTCTGTCTTACTTTTCACTCAATAAATGGATCTTATAGTAGCTGGAATTTTTTTTTTCATGTTTAAACATAGACATGTGAATGAGGCCTCTAGCTGATACTTTTTATTATGTAGGTCACTAGGGCTATATGTACATTGTTCATCCAGATCCAGGTTTCCCCATTTATTTTTTCATTACTTAAGGATTGAATTTAATTATATAGTCAAACTGGTCACATAGTAAAATAATAAAAAATAAAGAAATATTATAGGTTGACATTGGTGGATTGTCATGAGCTATGACTCAGATTATAGTTTATAAGGGACTAGCTGAAGAGCCCAGCATTGCCCAGGCATAGTATCCCCTGTTTATAGTATATACCTGTATGCCATCTCCTTTTGTATATAGTATATACGTGTATGTTATCTCTCCTTTATATAGTATACACCTGTATGTCATCTCCTCCTGTGTATAGAATATACCTGTATGTCATCTCCCCCTGCATATAGTATATACCTATATATATATATGGGTAGCCAGTGTAAGGACTGGCACAAGGTAGAGGCATCGATGTAACGATTGGCGAGGAATATGATCCTGGCTGCAGCATTCAAGACAGATTGGAGGGGGGAAAGTTTGGTAAGAGGGAGACTGATTAGAAGAGAGTTACAATAGTCCAGACGAGAATGAATAAGAGAAACAGTAAGAGTTTTTGCAGAGTCAAAGGTAAGAAAAGGTCGAATTCTAGAAATGTTTTTGAGATGCAGATAACAAGAGCGAGTCAGTGATTGGATGTGGGGGGTGAATGAAAGCTTGGAGTCAAGTATGACCCCAAGACAGCGAGCATGTTGCTGGGGAGTAATAGTGGAACCACACACGGAAATGGCAGTGTCGGGTATAGGTGCATTAGTAGAGGGAGGAAACACGAGGAGTTCAGTCTTTGACAGGTTCAGTTTCAGATATAGTGAGGATATGATGTTAGACACAGCGTTTAGACAATTGCCAGTGTTTTCTAGAAAGGCTGGCGTGATGTCAGGAGAAGAAGCGTATAATTGGGTGTCATCAGCATAGAGATGGTACTGGAAACCAATTCTACTGTTTGTTTTACCAATAGGGGCAGTGTACAAGGAGAAGAGGAGGGGGCCTAGAACTGATCCTTGAGGAACCCCAACAGTAAGGGGAAGATGAGAGGAGGAGGAGCCAGCAAAAGATACAGTAAAGGAGCGGTCAGAGAGATAGGAGGAAAACCAGGAGAGAACGGTGTCCTTGATGCCGATGGAGCGGCGCATAGTGAGGAGGAGCTGATGATCCACCGTGTCGAATGCTGCAGAGAGATCCAAGAGAATTAGCATGTAGTAGTGACCGTTAGATTTAGCTGTTAGTAGATCATTAGAGACTTTAGTGAGGGCAGTTTCAGTAGAGTGTAGAGAGTGGAAACCGGATTGGAGAGGGTCGACAAGAGAGTTCTCAGAGAGAAAGTGGATCAGACAGGAGTGGACCAGGCATTCCAGGAGTTTACAGATGAAGGGAAGATTAGAGACAGGTCTATAGTTAGCGGTACAGTTTTGGTTGAGGGATGGTTTTTTAAGCAGTGGATGTATGATGGCATGCTTAAATGAGGAGGGAAAGATACCAGAAGAGAGAGAGAGGTTAAATATTTTAGTTAGGTAAGGGGTGACAGCAGGGGAAAGGGACTGGAGCAGATATGACGGAAATGGGTCACTGGTGCAAGTGGTTGGGCGAGAAGATGCAAGGAGCCTGCTTACTTCTTCTTCTGTGACTGGTTCAAACTCAGAGAGTGAGCTAGATGCAGTGGGGGAGGGAAGACAGTGCATGGTATGAGATGATTGGGAGATAATTTCCTGTCGGATATGATCAATTTTTTCTTTGAAGTAATTGGCCAGATCGTCAGCTCGAAGCTCTGTGAAAAGTGTCAAAGAGACGTTTCGGGTTATTGGACAGTGAGGTGATGAGGGTGTTGAAATAGGTTTGTTTGGAGAGGTGAAGGGCAGTGTTGTATGTTCGAAGCATGAACTTATAATGGATGAAATCTTCGTATAGATGGGATTTGTATATAGTATATACCTGTATGTTAGCTCCCCTGTATATAGTATATACCTGTCTGTTATCTCCCCTGTATATAGTATATACCTGTCTGTTATCTCCCCTGTATATAGTATATACCTGTATGTTATCTCCCCTGTATATAGTATATACCTGTATGTCATCTCCTTTTGTATATAGTATATACCTGTATGTCATCTCCTCCTGTATATAGTATATACCTGTATGTCATCTCCCCTGTATATAGTATATAATTGTATGTCTCGCAGGTTCCCTCTCATCTGTACATGGTGGAGGCGCAGTCTCTGCTGAGACGTTTCAGTGGCCCTTGAGGAAGCAGCTCTTGCCTCCCTTTCTTCCATTTCTGTATTCATTTCTGTAAGTCTTGGCTCCCTTTCTTCTTTCTGTAAGTCTTAATAAGTCTTGCTCATTGAGACATAATACAGCTTTTCTCTTAGAGAAAGCAGATTTCAACCCTGTGGGAGTGTAATACCATTTAGTTAGAAATTGTAAAGAAGGACTAATTTTGAGTGGCATTAGTTGTAGCTGTATAGATAAGTTTAAAGCAAGCCAGGCATTTGTTTGAAATTTTAAGTTAATGAGATGTTTCATGCCAGACAAAGAGAAGTTCCTGATTCTGGGCTCGCCCTGCAGTCTGTGTCAGAGGGTGGTCTGTCGGCACAGTAATAAATAGTGTTATTTCCAGCTTTACAGAAGGAGAAACCCAAAAGTGGACCCTCTGGGTTGTGGCTCCATAGCCTCCAAGGACGAGCGGGCAAGGTTAAGACCACCCCCTATACAGGGAGTGTTAGGGGCAGGCCCAAGGGGGATGGAACCACAACGGCCAGATCCAAAGGGGTGACTTAGGGCAACACAGGGTAGATAGAGTGGAAGAACGGGTTACAGACGGAGAAGTGAAGTACCAGGAACAGAGGTGTATGGGAGGCTGGGTAGACCAGGAGCATCACAGACAGGCAGGGCTTGTTGCTGCAAGAGAAAGCAAAAGGTAAAAATGAAATACGAAGACGGACACCGTCTGGTTATGGTTAGAGACACAAGGCAGGAAGGCGGAGGTACAGGGCAAGCAGGTATGGGAGAGACGTGGAGCTGATGGACAAGGCAGAGGCAAAAGCGCAGGGGAGCTAGACAGAGACACGGGGCTAGATAGGCAGGGCAGAGACACGCTGGCAGGCTAGACAAGAACGCAGTAGATAGGTGAGGCACAGGGGGGCCTGAGAATAAGGGAGACGCTAAGCTAGCACCACCGCAATTGACAAACAGGCCTCTTACCTGCCTAGACGCCGAACAGAAATACCCGGTGGGCACCGCCATGATGGGGCGGAGCCACCGGGTTACGACCTCCCAAGATGCCCTGCAGCAGAGGAAGGACGCTCCGTGACCCCAAGAAGGCAGACGGGGAGCGGCGTGGGAGCAGATCGGGGACGCGCCAGGGGGTGGAGACCCCTAGGTAAGGGTCCGCAAGCGTGACAGAAATTATAAGAATAATAGGCCTCAGATACAACAACTGTCTACAAGGAAAACTGTTGCTCAAAGGAACCAATCACAGCTCATCTTTCATCTTTTAAACAGCTATGGTGAAATGAAAGATGCTTAATAATTGGCTGCTATGGGCACCACAGGCAGTGTAACCTGTTGTGGTCAAGAAGATGTGCCTATGAAATATATATTAAATGTTACATATATATATATATGTATATATATATATATATCTGTATGCAGTACAGACCAAAAGTTTGGACACACCACCTTCTCATTCAAAGAGTTTTCTTTATTTTCATGACTATGAAAATTGTAGATTCACTCTGAAGGCATCAAAACTATGAATTAACACATGTGGAATTATATAATTAACAAAAAAGTGTGAAATAATTGAAAATATGTCTTATATTCTAGGTTCTTCGAAGTAGCCACCTTTTGCTTTGATTACAGCTTTGTACACTCTTGGCATTCTCTTGATGAGCTTCAAGAGGTAGTCACCGGAAATGGTCTTCCAACAGTCTTGAAGGAGTTCCCAGAGATGCTTAGCACTTGTTGGCCATTTTGCCTTCACTCTGCGGTTCAGCTCACCCCAAACCATCTCAATTGGGTTCAGGTCTGGTGACTGTGGAGGCCAGGTAATCTGGCGTAGCACCCCATCACTCTCCTTCTTGGTCAAATAGCCCTTACATAGCCTGGAGGTGTGTTTGGAGTCATTGTTCTGTTGAAAAATAATTGATGGTCCAACTAAACGCAAACCTGGATGGAATACCATGCTGCTGCAAGATGCTGTGGTAGCCATGCTGGTTCAGTATGCCTTCAATTTTGAATAAATCCCCAACAGTGTCACCAGCAAAGCACCTCCACACCATCACACCTCCTCTATGCTTCACGGTGGGAACCAGGCATGTAGAGTCCATCCGTTCACCTTTTCTGCATCGCACAAAGACACGGTGGTTGGAACCAAAGAACTCAAATTTGGACTCATCAGACTAAAGCACAGATTTCCACTGGTCTAATGTCCATTTCTTGTGTTCTTTAGCCCAAACAAGTCTCTTCTGCTTGTTGCCTGTCCTTAGCAGTGGTTTCCTAGCAGCTCTTTTACCATGAAGGCCTGCTGCACAAAGTCTCCTCTTAACAGTTGTTGTAGAGATGTGTCTGCTGCTAGAACTCTGTGTGGCATTGACCTGGTCTCTAATCTGAGCTGCTGTTAACCTGCGATTTCTGAGGCTGGTGACTCAGATGAACTTATCCTCCACTGCAGAGGTGACTCTTGGTCTTCCTTTCCTGGGGCAGATCTCATGTGAGACAGTTTCTTTGTTGCGCTTGATAGTTTTTGCCACTGCACTTGGGGACACTTTCAAAGTTTTCCCTTTTTTTCCAGACTGACTGACCTTCATTTCTTAAAGTAATGATGGCCAATCGTTTTTCTTATCTGCTTTTTTCTTGCCATAATACAAATTCTAACAGTCTAATCACTAGGACTATCAGCTATGTATCCACCAGACTTCTGCAAATCACAACTGATGGTCCCAACACCATTTATAAGGCAAGAAATCCCACTTATTAAACCTGACAGGGCACACCTGTGATGTGAAAACCATTTCCGGTGACTACCTCTTGAAGCTAATCAAGAGAATGCCAAGAGTGTATAAAGCAGTAATCAAAGCAAAAGGTGGCTACTTTGAAGAACCTAGAATAAAAGACATACGAGGGGTGCCTGAAAACTTCGAGGCCCACCCATGGAATTGCAGCCATTGCAGCCATTGCAACAGCCGATGTGTGAACTTTGCCAACTTCTCCATTTCCATATTTCAGCCTTGCAACCCAACTTTAAAATGCTGTAACGGAAACAAAAAAAATCAAAATAAATCCAGATTGCTCATGAGACCATTCAACTAACTAAATAACATATTGCATTGCAAAACAAGACCATGCAAAAAAGATTTCATGGGTGGGCCTCGAAGTTTTCAGGCGCCCCTCGTATATACTGTATATATATATTATATATTTATTATACGGGGCCTTGCGTGTGGAGTGAGTGTGGTTATTTGGAGTGGGAATGGCTTGACACACACACACATACATACATACACCAAACACTCAGTTTTATATATACACTCACTGGCCACTTTATTAGGTACACCATGCTAGTAACGGGTTGGACCCCCTTTTGCCTTCAGAACTGCCTCAATTCTTCGTGGCAGAGATTCAACAAGGTGCTGGAAGCATTCCTCAGAGATTTTGGACCATATTGACATGATGGCATCACACAGTTGGCGCAGATTTGTCGGCTGCACATCCCTGATGCGAATCTCCCGTTCCACCACATCCCAAAGATGCTCTATTGGATTGAGATCTGGTGACTGAGGAGGCCATTTGAGTACAGTGAACTCATTGTCATGTTCAAGAAACCAATCTGAGATGATTCGAGCTTTATGACATGGCGCATTATCCTGCTGAAAGTAGCCATCAGATGCCTGTTCTTAGCTGAGAGGAGTGGTACCCAGTGTGGTCTTCTGCTGCTGTAGCCCATCTGCCTCAAAGTTCGACGCACTGTGCATTCAGAGATGCTCTTCTGCCTACCTTGGTTGTAACGGGTGGCAATTTGAGTCACTGTTGCCTTTCTATCAGCTCGAACCAGTATGCCCATTCTCCTCTGACCTCTGGCATCAACAAGGCATTTCCGGCCACAGAACTGCCGCTCACTGGATTTTTTTTCTTTTTCGGACCATTCTCTGTAAACCCTAGAGATGGTTGTGTGTGAAAATCCCAGTAGATCAGCAGTTTCTGAAATACTCAGACCAGCCCTTCTGGCACCAACAATCTTGCCACGTTCAAAGGCACTCAAATCACCTTTCTTCCCCATACTGATGCTCGGTTTGAACTGCAGGAGATTGTCTTGACCATGTCTACATGCCTAAATGCACTGAGTTGCCGCCATGTGATTGGCTGATTAGAAATTAAGTCTTAACACACAGTTGGACAGGTGTACCTAATAAAGTGGCCAGTGAGTGTATATAGATGAAAAGGGATGTAACTCTCCTTGTAGCAAGTAACAAGTAATATATAACAGATGACCAATGTGCTTGTGACAAGTTAATAAATATCATGATACCATGTAGCCAGAAATTTGGTATAAAGGGAAACTATTGTTTTAATTTGTATTGCGTAAATCAATTGTACACATGAAAATAAATAAATGTTTAATATATTTATCCTAGAAATATTCTTCTTTCTCCACATCAATTGATCTGTCACTCTCAATTCATGGCTTAAATCTGTAAATTCTGTATTCACTAAAGATAGATTTTCCCATTACTGAGATTGGAGATGGGAGCCAGTTAGTGGTTTTAAAATTCTGTGGAGTGGGGTGTTTAGAGACAGACAAAGACAGTCCACTGCAGGGTCTACTGAAACGACAGTTACAGTTTTTAATAGACATTCATCAGCAACAACTGTCATCTTCTCTCTCAGTAATGGGAAAATATATATTTAATTAATGCAGATTTTACCCATTAATTGAGAACTAAGATTTTTTTTTACCCATGAATTGAGAATGAATTATTTGCTCAGAACATAAAAGCATTTTGTCTTATAAAATATATTGTACAACTAGCTGAAGAGCCCGGTGCTGCCTGGGCATAGTAACTAACTGTGGCTAGTTATAGCAAACTATAATTATCCTCCATCCCATAGTCCCGTGCCCATATACCCATCATACATATCCACCATCCCATAGTCCCGTGCCCATATACCCGTCATACATATCCTCCATCCCATAGTCCAGTGCCCATATACCCATCACACATCCACCATCCCATAGTCCCGTGCCCATATACATATCCGCCATCCCATAGTCCCATGCCCATATACCCATCATACATATCCTCCATCCCATAGTCCCATGCCCATATACCCATCACACATCCTCCATCCCATAGTCCCATGCCCATATACCCATCACACATCCTCCATCCTATAGTCCCATGCCCATATACCCATCATACATATTCGCCATCCCATAGTCGAGTGCCCATATACCCATCACACATCCTTCATCTCATAGTCCCATGCCCATATACCCATCATACATATCCTCCATCTTATAGTCCCGTGCCCATATACCCATCATACATATCCGCCATCCCATAGTCCCGTGCCCATATACCCATCATACATATCCTCCATCCCATAGTCCCGTGCCCATATACCCATCACACATCCTCCATCCCATAGTCCCGTGCCCATATACATATCCGCCATCCCATAGTCCCGTGCCCATATACCCGTCAAACATATCCTCCTTTCCATAGTCCGGTGCCCATATACCCATCATACATATCCACGATCCCATAGGCCCGTGCCCATATACCTCTCATACATATCCTCCATCCCATAGTCGAGTGCCCATATACCCATCACACATCCTCCATCCCATAGTCCCGTGCCCATATACCCATCATACATATCCTCCATCCCATAGTCCAGTGCCCATATACCATCACACATCTTCCATCCCATAGTCAACCATTATGACATCATAATGAGCGGCGGGGCTTGCAACCTATGATGACATCAGCGTCGCCATGGCAACCATTATGACATCATAATGAGGGGCGGGACTTGATACACACACTGTTTCCCCATTATGTAGATAGGGGCATTATGACATCATAATGAGGAGTGGGGCTTGACACGCACATACTTTTTCCCCATTATGTAGATAGGGGCAAAATTGTTTGGTGAATTGGAACGCGCGGGCTTAAAACTTTGCCTCACAACATAGCCTAGGACGCTCTCGGGGTCCAGACGTGTGACTGTGCCAAATTTTTTGGCTGTAGCTGCTACGGTGCGGATGCCAATCCCTGACATACACACACACACACACACACACACACACATACATACACACATACATACATACATATACACTTTGAGCTTTATATATTAGATTTCTTATTTACAAATGTACTATTAATGTACAAAATAATGTTGTTCAGGATTAGAAAAAAATACAGCTGCTTCCAAAAAAAGACGTCAATCAGTTGTCTCAATAGATTGTGAGAGGTCTTTCTAACCAGGGCCGGACTGGCCATCGGGCATTTCTGGCAAATGCCAGAACGGCCGGTCCCTGTAGAGGGTCGCTCGATCAGTTGCCCCCTTCATGCTGTCATGCTAGATTCAGTGCCACCACGCTAGACAGGATGAAGTTGGTGGCCCTCTGATGTCCTGACGCCTGATCAGGAGTTGCAGTGAGGTAACATAGAGACAAGACAGGGGGAGGGGGAGCCTTTCTGTCATGCTCCAGCCCGGCCTCACTGCAGCATGATCAGGACATCGGACCGCCCACTTCCTCCTGTTTGTGGGACCAGAAGGGATTTAGCAGCATCTGAGTGACTGTGAGGCAACGTTCACACGTAGCGGAACTCTCGTGGAAATTACCGCGAGAATTCCGAATTCCACTCCGTGGGAAAATCGCATTTTAAATTCCCACGATTTTCCCGCGGAAAAACTAGCATTTTGCAAGCGTTATTAGCTTGCAGAATTGCTAGCGTTTTCCAAGCGATCTGTAGCATCGCTTGGAGAACTGACTGACAGGTTGGTCACACTCGTCAAACATAGTGTTTGACTAGTGTGACCAACTTTTTACTATTGAGGCTGCCTATGCGGCATCAATAGTAAAAGATAGGATGTAAATAATAATAATAAAAAAAATTGCTATTCTTACCTTCCGGCGTCCCGCGCAGCCTTCCCGCCTCTCTCCATGCTCCCAGTCCCAGTTTTTATTTAAAATTTTTTTTTTACAGGGATATGGTACCAAAGACCGGAGGACAGTCTCCTCTCCTCTGGACTGTGGGTGCCATCCGCAAATGTTCTGCTTACTTTTGGCATGGTGTGCATAGCCACATGCGGAAAGTAAGCAGAGCAATGCATTCCTATGGGTGCGGGATCACCGCGATTCTGCTAAATTAATGAGCATACTGCGTTTTTTACTGCGAAGCGATTCCACCACGGTAAAAACCGCAGCATTAGCACAGCATTGCGGAATCCCATAGGAATGCATGGGATGCTTATTTTTCTTGTTTTCGCGGCAAAACTCACGGTTAAAACCACAGTGAAATTGCGGAAAAACCTGAACATAGCCTGAGAGTGCACGGAGCAGAAGCCCAAGAAGCACCTGAGTTATAACAAGGAGCAAAGAAGCTAAGAGGCAAGCATTAGTAGCATTAAGAAGAAAAAAAAGCCCAAATTGGGCCCTCCATACCAAAATACACACACATCTCCACTCAGTACACCTCTCCGTACACCTCGTACACACGCGGCTGTGCTCCATACACCTTGTACACACGCAGCTCCGCTCCGTACACCTCATACACACGCGGCTCCACTCTGTACACCTTGTTCACACGCGGCTCCGCTCCGTACACCTCGTAGACACACGGCTCCGCTCCGTACACCTCGTAGACACGCGGCTCCGCTCCGTACACCTCGTACACACGCGGCTGTGCTCCGTACACCTCGTACACACGCGGCTCCGCTCTGTACACCTCGTACACACGCGGCTCTGCTCCGTATACCTCGTACATACAGTGGGGCAAAAAAGTATTTAGTCAGTCAGCAATAGTGCAAGTTCCACCACTTAAAAAGATGAGAGGCGTCTGTAATTTACATCATAGGTAGACCTCAACTATGGGAGACAAACTGAGAAAAAAAAATCCAGAAAATCACATTGTCTGTTTTTTTTTTCATTTTATTTGCATATTATGGTGGAAAATAAGTATTTGGTCAGAAACAAGCAATCAAGATTTCTGGCTCTCACAGACCTGTAACTTCTTCTTTAAGAGTCTCCTCTTTCCTCCACTCCTTACCTGTAGTAATGGCACCTGTTTAAACTTGTTATCAGTATAAAAAGACACCTGTGCACACCCTCAAACAGTCTGACTCCAAACTCCACTATGGCGAAGACCAAAGAGCTGTCAAAGGACACCAGAAACAAAATTGTAGCCCTGCACCAGGCTGGGAAGACTGAATCTGCAATAGCCAACCAGCTTGGAGTGAAGAAATCAACTGTGGGAGCAATAATTAGAAAATGGAAGACATACAAGACCACTGATAATCTCCCTCGATCTGGTGCTCCACGCAAAATCCCACCCCTTGGGGTCAGAATGATCACAAGAACGGTGAGCAAAAATCCCAGAACCACGCGGGGGGACCTAGTGAATGAACTGCAGAGAGCTGGGACCAATGTAACAAGGCCTACCATAAGTAACACACTACGCCACCATGGACTCAGATCCTGCAGTGCCAGACGTGTCCCACTGCTTAAGCCTGTACATGTCCGGGCCCGTCTGAAGTTTGCTAGAGAGCATTTGGATGATCCAGAGGAGTTTTGGGAGAATGTCCTATGGTCTGATGAAACCAAACTGGAACTGTTTGGTAGAAACACAACTTGTCGTGTTTGGAGGAAAAAGAATACTGAGTTGCATCCATCAAACACCATACCTACTGTAAAGCATGGTGGTGGAAACATCATGCTTTGGGGCTGTTTCTCTGCAAAGGGGCCAGGACAACTGATCCGGGTACATGAAAGAATGAATGGGGCCATGTATCGTGAGATTTTGAGTGCAAACCTCCTTCCATCAGCAAGGGCATTGAAGATGAAACGTGGCTGGGTCTTTCAACATGACAATGATCCAAAGCACACAGCCAGGGCAACGAAGGAGTGGCTTCGTAAGAAGCATTTCAAGGTCCTGGAGTGGCCAAGCCAGTCTCCAGATCTCAACCCTATAGAAAACCTTTGGAGGGAGTTGAAAGTCCGTGTTGCCAAGCGAAAAGCCAAAAACATCACTGCTCTAGAGGAGATCTGCATGGAGGAATGGGCCAACATACCAACAACAGTGTGTGGCAACCTTGTGAAGACTTACAGAAAACGTTTAACCTCTGTCATTGCCAACAAAGGATATATCACAAAGTATTGAGATGAAATTTTGCTTCTGACCAAATACTTATTTTCCACCATAATATGCAAATAAAATGAAAAAAAAAACAGACAATGTGATTTTCTGGATTTTTTTTTCTCAGTTTGTCTCCCATAGTTGAGGTCTACCTATGATGTAAATTACAGACGCCTCTCATCTTTTTAAGTGGTGGAACTTGCACTATTGCTGACTGACTAAATACTTTTTTGCCCCACTGTACGTGGCTCTGCTCCGTACACCTCGTACACACGCGGCTGTGCTCCGTACACCTCGTACACACGCAGCTCCGCTCTGTACACCTCGTACACACGCAGCTCTGCTCCGTACACCTCTTACATACGCGGCTCTGCTCCGTACGCCACGTACACATGCGTCTCAGCTCCGTACACCTCGTACACACGTGGCTCCACTCCGTACACCTCATACACACGCGGCTCCACTCTGTACACCTTGTTCACACGCGGCTCCGCTCCGTACACCTCGTAGACACACGGCTCCGCTCCGTACACCTCGTAGACACGCGGCTCCGCTCCGTACACCTCGTACACACGCGGCTGTGCTCCGTACACCTCGTACACACGCGGCTCCGCTCTGTACACCTCGTACACACGCGGCTCTGCTCCGTATACCTCGTACATACGTGGCTCCGCTCCGTGCACCTCGTACACACATGGCTTCCTCCATGCACTCCCACTTATGGACAATTTTCTTCCTGCTGCGCCCAACATCTATTATTGTCTGCATCACTGACGTCACGTCAATGGCGCTACAGAGAATGAGCTGCTGAGCTCCTGATTGGCTGCAGCACCATTGACGTGACATTAGAACTGTAGACACTGGATCTGAATAAAGCACAGATTGTTTTTTTCAAACAAACATGGTGGGGGTAGTGCCATGTGATGTTTTATCAGATAGCACTCAGCCCAGCGTTATTCTATGGGGCAGAGCAGTTCAGCAATTATTTTCTCATGCCAAATCGTCATGAGTGAAGAATGGCAGCATGCTATGATTGGCAGCGCTCCGCTCACTCACACCTTTACAAGCTTATGGTTCTTAGTGAACTGAGTGAAACATCACACTCCACTTGGATGTCACCCCAGTGCAGTCCGATATACACCGAGTCAGGCCATGGAGGAGATGGATAAATTCCTTTCTCCATCTCCTCCGCTTCTGTGCTGTGATGCCTGAGAATCAGAGTACAGAGCACTGATGCTCGGATCACGCTCGCAGCAGAGCTGGAGCAGAGTATCATTAGCATATTGCATCCGATGCTATACACTTGTGTGACTCCAGCCTTGGGCTCTGTCCACAATGAGATTTTGGTGAGTTTTTGGCGCTACATATTTTTGTTGCCTCAGCGTCTTACAGTTCAGCAATGTGGATGGGATTTACCATATAAAAATCTCCTGCCCACTGGGCTTTTTTATGCAGTGTAATCTGACCTGTGGTGCGTGGGTCAAATTCGCAAAATGTCAATTTTTCTTGCAGATATGCTAAGTTTTCTGTCCACATTTTTCCCATAGATGCAAAATATAGGTAATGTGGTCACTTTGGACCAAGCCGTAGCACTATGGAGTGGGCAGCGTCATCTTCATTATCTATATAATGAAGATCATAAGCTCTGTGTGTAAAGTAAAAACTTGTCTTGGTACTGCAACTAAGGCTAGAATCACACGAGTGCATAACATCAGATACGAGAGCACTGGATGTGATATGCCAATGACCCTCGTCTACAGCTCTGCTACAAGCATGATGCGAATGTCAGTGCGCTGTGCTCCCAGCCTCTCGCATGACAGGATCAGAGCAAGGCTGCGGAGGAGTCGGAGAAAGTAATTTCTCTATCTCCTCCATTACCTGTCTCTGCGTATATCAGACTGCACTGGGGTGACATCCGAGTGCAGTCCGATGTTTCACATGCATTCATAGACTTGTGTGGGTGTGAGTTAGTCAAGTGTCGCTGCTAATCGCAGCATGCTATTATTCTCTCATACCGAATCGACATGAGAAAATAATCGCAGATCTGAGCTGCACCATAGAGTAACACTGGTCCGAGTGCTATGCAATATTTTATCACATAGCACTCAGCCGTGTTATACGTTCATGTGACCTCGGCCATAGAGCAATAAATAGGACTGAGCTGTAATACTGGGGTGTCTGTGACTGTATGTTAAGGTACTGTCACACTTAGCGATGCACCAGCGATCCCGACCAGAGATATGACCCGGTCAGGATTGCTGGTGCATCGCTAAGTGGTCGCTAGTGAGCTGCCACACAGGCAGATCTCACCAGTGACATCGCTGGGGTCGGGGGTCGCTACTTACCTGTCAGATGCGACGATCCTGACATCCGCCTGCCCGCGTCCATGCGTCGCTCGTCTCCACAGCAGGAAGCTCAGCAGGAAGCTGACGACGAGAAACAGTCCTGGACTTTCTCGCGCGATCAGCGATAACCAGCGGGGGAGCGGTCAGAGGTAAGTATCAGACACAGCGATATCGCTAGCAATATCGCTATAACGTCACAAAGACCAGTGATGTTATAGCTATATATATTGCTAGCGATATCGCTTAGTGTGACAGGCCCTTTATAGTCGCGTTACACTCGCCTCACATCTTGTAATCTACATGTGCAAAAATATATTATATAGTCACCATGTGACAAGTGGGCCTGTGTACCTTCAAATGCCAGGGCTGAATATTAGTCCCAGTCCGGCCCTGTTTCTAACTTAATATAGCTGCTATGCAATATCCATTATAGCCAATTGACTTGTGTTATTATGTTTATGGAAAAGCAAAGTTTGTTTTTTTAATCCAGTGCAATCTTATTAAAATGAAAAATATTATTGTAAACCTAATTCATATTAGTACAGCTAAAACTATTGTCAGGGATAACATTACCAGAAAAGAAAAATGTATAGAAATCAAATAGTCATTGCTCCCTAGCTGTTCTATACTGCTCTAATGAAGAGTATAGGGTTAATCTGCAGGTAAATAGTGTAATGAAGTTGTGCACCTGCCAAACTGAGACCCTGGCTGTCGGGTGAATGCTCTGTAGTGATGCACTGCATCAGGGCGCAGTCTCAGATGCTGCTCATTATGTACCAAGCAATGACTGAAGCAGCACAGGCTAAGCCTCTATGACTGAAAGCCATAGGTTGCTGGAGTAAATAAAGATCATTTCCATCTGGGACCCGGGCTTTCAGTGTGGCAGCCAGGCAGTTTTTAACCACTATTAACTTGAAGATTAACCTCCTATCTGAAGGTTATTAGCATTTTTTTACATGACAGGTTCCCTTTAAATGTACCATAAGCAGCACAAGAAAACAGACAGCAAATGCCAAGATACAAATAAGTTAGGGCTTTTTTCCAATATGTTGCAACATATAAAATCACCACTTTTTTGCAAGCTGAAGTTTGGAGTGCTGCCAGTGTTCTTATTCTATGTATCTATCGTAATTATAGATAATACTATATGATGATATCAAAGCTCGCAAAATCAACAGACAACCCTGGCACACCAGCCTTATCAAAGAATTGAGGCGGGCTTGCTGAGTGAGATGGAAAAGATCACACTCCAACGAGGACTTCATCGCATTCAAACAGTCCCTCCCTACTTTCAAGGCCACACTCATCACAGCAAAACAAATCTACTTCTCATCTCTCATATTCTCCCTGTCTCACAACCCTAAACAGCTATTCAACACCTTCATTTCTCTCCTCCATCCACCAGCACCTCCTCCCTCTCCATTTATCTCAGCTGAAAACGTTTGCTCAATCTTCAAACAGAAGATTGATAACATCAGACAAAGCTTTGACCTACAACCCCAGAGTCCCTCCTCCTAACTACTCAGCCCTCCTCCTACAAAACTAGTTTCTCGACATTACAGAAGACCAACTTTATGCCCTACTCTCCAGATCACATCTCCCACCTGTGCACTTCATCCCAAACTTCACAACAGTTTTTATCCCAACCCTAACAAATCTCTTCAATCTATCACTAATAACTGGTGTTTCCCCTCATGCTTCAAACATGCCTCAATCACACACATCCTTAAAAAGCACTCACTTGACACATCCTCTGTATCTAGCTATCGCCCCATATCACTTCTTCCCTATGCCTCAAAACTCCTGGAACAAAATATTTATTTTGAACTGTCCTCCACCTCTCTTCCTGCTTCCTCTTTGACTG
This sequence comes from Dendrobates tinctorius, assembly GCF_039654945.1. Classification (NCBI taxonomy): domain Eukaryota; kingdom Metazoa; phylum Chordata; class Amphibia; order Anura; family Dendrobatidae; genus Dendrobates; species Dendrobates tinctorius. The sequence continues at coordinate 22,787,263 of NW_027361747.1, read as the reverse complement.
CTTACAATCTGCCTTCTGACAGCGTTATTCCACTAAAACTACCCTAATTAAAGTCACCAATGACCTTATGACTTCCAAAGCCAAGTGACACTACTCTGTCCTCCTCCTACTGGTCCTGTCCTCTGCCTTTGACTCAGTGGACCACTCCCTATTACTACAGACTCTCTCATCTCTTGGCATCACTGACTTGGCCCTATCTTGGCTAGCGTCCCACCTAACAGACCAGACATTCAGTGTCTCCCACTCACACAGAATCTCCTCACCTCATCCCCTATCTGTCAGAGTCCTGCAAAGTTCAGTCCTAGGGCTCTTGCTCTTCTCCATTAACACCTTTGGCCTGGTACAGCTCAAAGAATCTTATGGCTTACAGTATAACCTCTATGCTGATGGCACAAAGATCAACCTCTCCGAATCAGATATCACCTCCCTACTAACCAAAATTCTAGAATGTCTGTCCACTATTTCATCCTTCTTCTCTGCTAGATTTCAAAAACTTAACATGGACAAACCAGAATTCATCATCTTTCCCCCATCTCACTCAACTCTCTCAACAGACCTATCCATTAAAGTAAATAGCTGCTCACTAGAAAAGAGCAAATTTGTAATGATTTTGGCCCTGAATCTCATTTTGACATTTTTGTGCCATATTCGAACACTATTCATGCCAAATGTATGTCTTCTGAAGGTTTCCGGACATATTTGGTAATTTCTACTCCCATCGACACTAATGAAGTTTTGCTGTGTTCGACGAATATTGCAAAAACAATATTTGATTCTGCTCATATTTGGAATGGAATCCAAACAAATTCGCTCATCTCTACTGCTCACTCTCCCCAGTCCCACAAGCTCGCTGCCTTGGGGTGATTCTTGATTCTAATCTCTCCTTCAAACCACATATCCAAGCCCTTTCCACTTCTTGATGACTTCAAGGAGAAGAGTCGCCTTAAGCTGATCGATCGCTGGGACTTGCCGGGTCTCGCTGTTTGAGGACATCGCAAAACCAGGAATTGGAGAAGCAGGAAGCTCATCTGCATTTTTCCGGTGCATTCTGGGAAGAGGAGAAGAGTCGTGAGTTTCCACCCATCATAGCCTGCATCAGCAATATGGAAGAAAATCCACATGGTCACCTGCAACACATGCTACATGTTTACGGATCTTCCGGCCCAAAAACTCAACTTTACCTGTCAGAAGTGCAAACTTGTTGCCCTCTTAGAGGAAAAGGTGCAGGGACTGGAAAAAAGAATAGCAACATTGAAGGTAATTAAAGAACATGAGGACTTCTTGGATGAAGCAGAAGCAACCATTCAGGATTTGGAAAGTGAGAAAAGCTTCAGAGCACATACAGATTCTGAAAAGTGGAGCCATGTGATGAAAAGAAGCAAACAGATCAAGTGGTCATCACCACCCACACAGCTTAGCAACCAATATGAAGCCCTCATGCTGGAGAACTAAAATGGCACAGCTCAGGATGATACCGTATCTACAAGAGAAGACACACTATCAACAAAAGTTACTCTGTCAACAAAAGCGGAAACAAATGACACTCAAAAACACTCACGAGCAACAATCAGTGCATCCGGTAATAAAAGAAGAGTGGTAGTTATGGGCGACTCACTACTAAGAGGCACAGAGGCAACTATCTGCAGGCCGGACATAACCGCACGAGAAGTATGCTGCCTCCCAGGAGCAAAAATCAAGGATGTGGTCAACAGGATACCAACTATCCTCAAATCCAAGGATGACTACCCTTTCCTACTGATACATGTAGGCACAAACGACACAGCAAGAAATGACCTACCAACTGTTGTGAGTTCATTTTCCCCTTCACCATTGAGGTCTGATGAACTCCCTCTTCTGGTGAAGGAAGGTAGTGAGGCTGATTACAAAGCACCTGAGCAGAATGATGATGACTGGGTGACTAGAATTGCTGACTGGATATAAGGCAGCTGACGCCCTTCTGCCTTGCGGGTGTTTACTCTGAGGGATTCTTGGAGACCAGTCTGATTCCTGCTCCTCAAAAGCTAAGTTTTCTGCTCTACTTTTTGCATTTGTGCTTTGGTTTTGTTTCGCCTTGTTTTTCTGGTTCCTGTCTTTCCCTGCTGGGTGAGCTGAATTCCTTTTTGTCTGTCTTCAGAAAATACCTGAGTACTGATATAGTCTTTTTGAAGCCTAGCGTCTTCAGGGCTTTTTTCCCTATCAGTCTGTTGGCTCTTGTTTTTGAGAGGGTTTTGGCGGATTGCAGACAGCAGCTTTTCTATTCTGTCCTATTTAGTTAGCTTGGGCCTCATCATTTGCTCAGCCTATCTTTCTATCTGTGTGAGTGTTTTTTCATCTTGCTTCACCGTCATTATATGTTGGGGGCTGCCTATTGCTTTGGGGTCTGCTCTGGGACAGTTTAGATTTCCCTTTCTGTCTTTAGGTTATGTAGTTCTCCGGCTGTGATCGAGGGGTCTAGGGCACCGTAGGAACCCCCACGGCTACTGCTAGTTGTTGTTGTTGTTAGGTTCAGGGGTCTGCAATCCGATAGCTGCCAACTTCTCAGGTTTTCTGGACTTAGCTAGTATTTCTGTTTTTGCCTCCTACGGTGACTCATTCATAACAGAGTCACCCACCATACCGCAGATCCTAGGGTACTCAATAGCAGAAAAGAATTGTAAAAAAAAAAAAAAGTGTGTATATTTTTCCTCTATATCTCTGAGGCCGTAGGGGGAATTTTTTTTTTCTCTCAATGGAGATAAAGCAATTGTCTGATTGTGTGGAGCAGCTCGCTGCGGAAGAGCGGGGAATTTCCGCCTACCATGCTCATTCACATGCTGCTGAACCAAAGATGCCTACTCCTGATGTGTTTTTTGGGGATCGGTCTAAATTTTTGAATTTCAAAAATAATTGTAAATTATTTTTTGCCTTGAAGCCTATCTCGTCAGGGAGCTCCGCGCAGCAGGTTAAAATTGTCATCTCTTTGCTGCGTGGCGATCCCCAGGATTGGGCGTTTTCTTTGAAACCAGATGATCCTATTCTGACTAATGTGAACGCATTTTTTCAAGCCTTGGGGTTGTTGTATGATGAACCTAATGCTATTGATCAGGCTGAAAAGACCCTGTTGGCATTGAGCCAGGATCGAGATTCTGCAGAATTGTACTGTCAAAAATTCCGAAAGTGGGCGGTCCTTACTACCTGGAATGATAATGCCTTGGCAGCTCTCTTTCGGAAGGGTTTGTCAGAAGCCGTAAAAGATATTATGGTGGGATTTCCTGTCCCCTCTGGTCTTGACAATTCTATGTCATTAGCCATTCAGGTGGATCGGCGTTTACGTGAACGCAGGACTGCACGAGAGGTGTTGCCACCTGTTGAACAAGTGTCTGAACCTATGCAATGTGATAGAGTTTTGTCCAGGGAGCAACGTCAGGAGTTCAGAAGGCGTAATAAGCTGTGTTTTTTTTGTGGAGATGCCTCGCATATTATTTCTGTCTGTCCTAAACGAGAGAAACATTTTGCACACACGTTTTCTCTGGGTGGTGTTCAACCTAAGTTTCTTCTGGCAATTACTCTGATCTGCTCCCTGTCCACATTTTCTGCCAAGGCTTTTGTGGATTCAGGAGCAGCCCTGAACCTAATGGACTTGGATTTTGCTAAACGTTGTGGATTTCCTATGACACCTCTGCGGATGCCTATCCCTTTGAGGGGGATTGATGCTTCTCCTTTGGCGAAAAATAAACCTCAGTTTTGGACCCAGGTGGTAATGCGGGTCGCCCCAGACCATCAAGAAAATTGCAGATTTTTGGTGTTGCATAATTTGCATGATACCATTGTTCTGGGGTTTCCCTGGTTGCAAATTCATAATCCAGTTTTGGATTGGAAATCTGTGTCTGTGGTGAGTTGGGGTTGTCGGTGAGCCCTTAGTGAGGCTCCGGTTTTTTCCACATCTCCTCAGTCGCATGATGTTCCTGACTATTTGGCGGACTTTTATGATGTATTTAGTGAGAATGAGTCTGCGTCTTTGCCTCGTCATAGGAGTTATGACTGTGCAATTGAACTGAGCCCGGGGTGTAAATTTCCTAAGGGTTGGCTCTTCAATTTATCTGTACCCGAGCACGAGGCTATGCAATCCTATATTAAGGAGGCGTTGGAGAAGGGTCATATTAGACCATCCTCTTCACCCTTAGGTGCCGGTTTTTTTTTCGTGGCCAAAAAGGATGGTTCATTAAAGCCTTGTATTGATTATCGTGCCCTCAACAAAATTACTATTAAATATCAGCATCCGTTGCCCCTGATTTCGGATCTGTTCTCTAGAGTTAAAGGTGCTTGCTGGTTTACCAAGCTTGACCTCAGGGGGGCGTATAATCTTATCCGCATTAAGCATGGGGATGAATGGAAGACAGCGTTTAATACTCCGGAGGGACATTTTGAGTACCTGGTGATGCCTTTTGGGCTCACTAATGCCCCTTCTGTCTTCCAGTGCTTCATGAACGACATTTTCCAAGACTTTGTGGATAAATTTTTGATTATCTATCTGGATGATATTTTGATCTTCTCCAAGGATTGGGATTCTCATGTGGAACATGTTCGGACTGTGTTCCGGATCTTGAGGGAGAATTCCCTGTATGTCAAAGGATTGAAATGCCTTTTTGGGGTACAGAGGATTTCATTTTTGGGATTTATTTTGTCTCCGTCAACTATTGAAATGGACCCGGCCAAGGTACAGGCCATTTATGATTGGGTTCAGCCCACTTCTTTGAAGACCCTCCAGAAGTTTTTGGGTTTTGCTAATTTTTATCGGAAATTTATAGCAAAATTTTCTAGTATTGCCAAGCCATTGACTGATCTGACTAAGAAGGGTGCTGATGTGTTGAATTGGTCTCCGGAGGCTGTTTCTTCCTTTCAGGAGCTGAAGCGAAGATTCACTTCTGCCCCGATTTTGTGGCAACCTGATGTCTCACTCCCGTTCCAGGTAGAGGTGGACGCTTCTGAGATTGGTGCAGGAGCTGTTTTGTCCCAAAAGGATTCTGTAACATCTAAAATGAATCCCTATGCTTTCTTTTCCCGAAAGTTCTCTCCATCTGAACATAACTATGATGTGGGGAATCGGGAACTGTTAGCCATGAAATGGGCATTTGAGGAGTGGAGACATTGGTTGGAGGGAGCTAAACATCAAGTCGCGGTCCTCACTGACCAAAAGAATTTGATTTACCTGGAGTTGGCCAAACGCTTGAACCCTAGACAGGCTAGGTGGGCCTTGTTTTTTACACGTTTTGATTTTGTGGTCTCTTTTCTTCCTGGCACTAAGAATGTCAAGGCAGACGCCCTCTCTAGGAGCTTCTTTGCTGATTCTCCTGTGGTGACCAAGCCTGCTACCATCTTAGGCGAAGGGGTAGTTCTTTCTGCCATCTCGCTCGATTTGAGACGTGCTCTGGAAGAGTTCCAGGAGGACAAACCTGAGCGTTGTCCCAGTGGAAAGGTGTATGATCCTGACCAGTGGAATAAGAGAGTGATGTCTGAAGTTCATTGCTCTGCATTGGCTGGTCATCCAGGTATTTTTGGTACTAGAGATCTGGTGAGTCGGTCTTTTTGGTGGCCCGCATTGTCTCGTGATGTCAGGAATATTGTGCAGTCCTGTGGGACTTGCTCCCGGTCTAAACCTTGTTCTCGCTGTAGTGGGTTGTTGATGCCTTTGCCGGTCCCCAGGAGGCCATGGACCCATATTTCAATGGATTTCATCTCTGATATGCCTGTCTCTCAGAGAATGACTGTTATTTGGGTGATTTGTGATAGGTTCTCTAAGATGGTTCATCTTGTACCACTCCCTAAGTTGCTTCTTCCTCTGAGTTGGTGCCCCTGTTTTTGCAACAGGTGGTTCACTTGCACGGGATTCCTGAGAACATTGTATCTGACAGAGGAGTTCAGTTTGTGTCTAGATTTTGGAGGACTTTCTGTTCCAAGCTGGGAATTCAGTTGTCCTTCTCCTCTGCTTTTCACCCTCAGACCAATGGGCAGACGGAGAGAACAAACCAGACCTTGGAGTCGTATTTGAGATGTTTTATTTCCGCTGATCAGGATGATTGGGTTTCATTTTTGCCCTTGGCCGAATATGCTTTAAATAATAGAGCTAGTTCTGCCACTTTGATGTCACCTTTTTTTTGTAACTTTGGGTTTCATCCTCGATTTTCCTCAGGGCAGGTGGAGCCTTCTGCCTGACCAGGTGTTGACACTGTGGTGGAGAGAATGCACCAGATCTGGGACCAAGTGGTGGATAAGTTATCTCTCTCCCAGGAAAAGGCCCATCGGTTTTCCAACCGACATAGGACCATTGGTCCCCAGTTTAAGGTTGGTGATATGGTTTGGTTATCATCAAAAAATATCGCTATGAAGGTGGCTTCTCCTAAGTTTAAGCCTAGATTTATTGGACCTTACAAGATTTTGGAGATTATTAATCCAGTCTCTTTTCGTTTGGCTCTTCCTGTCACATTTAAAATTTATAATGTGTTTCATAAGTCCTTGTTGAAGAAGTTTGTTAAACCAGTTGTTCCTGGGGTGGCACCTCCGGACCCTGTATTAGTTGAAGGTAACATGGAATATGAGGTAGAGAAGATACTGGATTCCCGTTTGGCTAGACGGAGACTACAGTATTTGGTTAAGTGGAAGGGTTATGGTCAGGAGGATAATTCTTGGGTCTCTGCCTCTGATATTCATGCCAAAAGATTGGTGCGTGCCTTTCATCGGGCTCACCCTGATCGCCCTGGTGGCGTGGATGGATGAGGGTTCGGTGACCCCTCCTCAAGGGGGAGGTACTGTTATGAGTTCATTTTCCCCTTCATCATTGAGGTCTGATGAACTCCCTCTTCTGGTGAAGGAAGGTAGTGAGGCTAATTACAAAGCACCTGAGCAGAATGATGATGACTGGGTGACTAGAATTGCTGACTGGATATAAGGCAGCCGACACCCTTCTGCCTTGCGGGTGTTTACTCTGAGGGATTCTTGGAGACCAGTCTGATTCCTGCTCCTCAAAAGCTAAGTTTTCTGCTCTTCTTTTTGCATTTGTGTTTTGGTTTTGTTTTGCCTTGTTTTTCTGGATTTCTGCTTTTCCCTGCTGGGTGAGCTGAATTCCTTTTTGCTCTGTCTTCAGAAAATACCTGAGTACTGATATAGTCTTTTTGAAGCCTAGCGCCTTCAGGGCTTTTTTCCCTATTAGTCTGTTGGCTCTTGTTTTTGAGAGGGTTTTGGCGGATTGCAGACAGCAGCTTTTCTATTCTGTCCTATTTAGTTAGCTTGGGCCCCATCATTTGCTCAGCCTATCTTTCTATCTGTGTGAGTGTTTTTTCATCTTGCTTCACCGTCATTATATGTTGGGGGCTGCCTATTGCTTTGGGGTCTGCTCTGGGACAGTTTAGATTTCCCTTTCTGTCTTTAGGTTATGTAGTTCTCCGGCTGTGATTGAGGGGTCTAGGGCACCGTAGGAACCCCCACGGCTACTGCTAGTTGTTGTTGTTGTTATGTTCAGGGGTCTGCAATCCGACAGCTGCCAACTTCTCTGGTTTTCTGGACTTAGCTAGTATTTCTGTTTTTGCCTCCTACGGTGACTCATTCATAACAACCAACTATCTGCGAAGACTTTGAAATTCTGGGGAAGAAAATAAAGGAATGGAACGTACAGATTGTTTACTCATCAATCCTCCCAGTCAATGGTCATGGCATCAGAAGATGGAATAGGATACTAGAGGTGAACAACTGGCTATGACGGTGGTGCAGGCAGCAAGGATTTGGATTCTTGGGCAACCATGGCGTGAATTACCTCTACGATGGACTTCTCGCAAGAGATGGGAAACACCTCGCAAAACCTGGGAAACACACATTCCCCAGAAGACTTTCCACACTCATCAGGAGGGCTTTAAACTAGAAGAAGAGGGGATGGGAGGAAAAACAGCAGACAAGAACATGCAGCAGAAGGACAAACTAATCAAGGATACTAGATGTGGTAAAGAGGACCCAAGACAGGGTACTCAGAAGGAAGCTAAGAAAAATGAAGCAAAACTTCTTTCCTGCATGCTGACCAACGCAAGAAGCCTGACCAATAAGATAATGTAATGTAAGATAATTGGTAATGTATGAGGTGAAATACGACATAGTAGGAATAACTGAGACATGGTTAGATGACAGCTATGACTGGGCGGCTAACTTGCAAGGACATGATTTGTTTAGGAGGAATCGTAAAAAAAGGAAAGTGGGTGGAGTCTGTCTATATATAATGTCCACTTTAAAGCCCACACTAAGAGAAGATATACAAGAGGGAAATGAAGAGGTGGAGTATCTATGGGTGGAGATACAAGGAAGGAAAAGTAATAAAATCCTCATAGGGGTTTGTTATAAGCCACCAAATATAACAGAAACCACTGAAATTGTATTATTGAAACAAATAGACAAAGCAGCAAATCACAATGAGGTGATTATTAAGGGGGACTTCAACTACCCCGACATAGACTGGGAAACTGAAACCTGCGTATCTCAGAAAAGAAACCAATTTCTGTCAGTGACCGAGGATAATTATCTGTCACAACTTGTGCAGGGCCCTAATAGAGGGACAGTCCTTCTGGACTTAATTTTAAGCAACAGGCCAGATAGAATAACAGAATTATGAGTCGATGGGCACCTAGGGAACAGTGACCACAATATAATACAATTCCACTTGTCCTTCAGTAAGGTGCCCTGAAAGGGGGTTACAAAAATGCTGAATTTCAGGAAAGCAAAGTTTGATCAGCTTAGAGAGGACCTTCGCCAAATTGATTGGGACAAGGTCCTCAAAAATAGGAGCACAGAAAATAAATGGGAAATATTTAAATCAGTTTTACACACCCACTGCGAGCTAGCCATACCGTACAGAAATAAAAGGACTAGGAACAGGAGAACACCAATGTGGCTATATAAGGATGTAAAAAGGGCAATAAATAACAAGAACAAGGCATTTAAGAAGCTAAAACAAGAAGGCAATGAAGAAGCATTAAAAAGTTAAAGAGAAAAAAATAAAATGTGTGAAAAAAATACATTTAGCAAAAGTGAAAACTAAGAGATTCATTGCTAAGGAAAGTAAAACAAACCCCAAACTATTCTTTAATTATATAAACAGTAAAATGATTAAAATTGATTTAAAGAACAATGAGGGTGAAATCATAGAGAGCGATGTGGGAAAAGCAAATGTTTTAAATACTTTTTTCTCAACAGTGTTCACACAGGAAAAGGATTTGCCAGGGGAAATGCAGAGTGATAATGTAAACTCCCCATTAAGTATTACCTGCCTAACCCAGGAAGAAGTGCAGAACCGCCTTAGTAAGATTAAAATTGACAAATCACCAGGCCCTGATGGCATTCACCCTCTGGTATTAAGGGAGTTAAGTAATGTGATAGACAGGCCTCTATTCATTATATTTAACGACTCTATAGAAACAAGGTCTGTTCCTTTTGATTGGCGGCAAGCAAATGTGGTACCAATATTCTAAAAGGGGTGTAAAAGGGAACCTGGAAACTATAGGCCGGTAAGCTTAACATCTGTTGTGGGTAAAATTTTTGAAGGGTTTCTAAGGGATACCATTATGGAATATCTCAATGTTAATAAATGTTTAACTCCATATCAACATGGATTTATGAAGGATTGCTCCTGTCAAACTAACCTGATCAGCTTCTATGAGGATGTAAGCTCTCAAACGGACCAAGGAGAATCATTGGATTTCATTTATCTTGACTTCTCTAAAGCATTTGACACTGTCCCACATAAAAGATTGGTACGTAAGATGAGAAAGTTTGGTCTAGGGGAAATGTGTGTAGATGGGAAGGTAGCTGGCTCAGTGATAGAAAACAAAGAGTGGTTATTAATGGTGCATACTCAGATTGGGCCAAGGTTACTAGTGGGGTACCACAGGGTTCTGTATTGGGCCCCCTACTATTTAATATATTTATTAATGATCTAGTGGATGGCTTACACAGTAAAATATCAGTATTTGCAGATGATACAAAACTATGTAAGGTAGATAACACAAAGGAGGACAGTTTGCAACTACAGACAGATTTGAGTAAATTGGAGAATTGGGCTGAAAAATGGCAAATGAGGTTTAACACAGATAAGTGTAAGGTTATGCACATGGGAAGGAGAAACAGATGCTACAAATGCTTACTAAGTGGGAAACTGCTGGGGAAATCAGACATGGAAAAAGACTTAGGCATCTTAGCCAATAACAAGCTAAATTGGAGTGCCCAGTGTCAGGCAGCAAAGCAAATAGGGTCATGGGATGCATTAGAAGAGGTCTGGGGACACGAGATGAAAACATAATTCTCCCTCTGTACAAATCACTCGTCAGACCATACTTGGAGTATTGTGTGCAATTTTGGACGCCGGTGCTCAAGAAAGACATTACTGAACATGAAAGGGTTCAAAGGCGGGCTACTAAAATTATAAATGGAGTTGGTTCACTACAATACCCAGAAAGGTTATCAAAATTAGGTCTATTTACTCTAGAAAAGAGAAGATTTAGGGGAGACCTAATATACAGTGGGGAAAAAAAGTATTTAGTCAGTCAGCAATAGTGCAAGTTCCACCACTTAAAAAGATGAGAGGCGTCTGTAATTTACATCATAGGTAGACCTCAACTATGGGAGACAAACTGAGAAAAAAAAATCCAGAAAATCACATTGTCTGTTTTTTTTTCATTTTATTTGCATATTATGGTGGAAAATAAGTATTTGGTCAGAAACAAAATTTCATCTCAATACTTTGTGATATATCCTTTGTTGGCAATGACAGAGGTCAAACGTTTTCTGTAAGTCTTCACAAGGTTGCCACACACTGTTGTTGGTATGTTGGCCCATTCCTCCATGCAGATCTCCTCTAGAGCAGTGATGTTTTTGGCTTTTCGCTTGGCAACACGGACTTTCAACTCCCTCCAAAGGTTTTCTATAGGGTTGAGATCTGGAGACTGACTAGGCCACTCCAGGACCTTGAAATGCTTCTTACGAAGCCACTCCTTCGTTGCCCTGGCGGTGTGCTTTGGATCATTGTCATGTTGAAAGACCCAGCCACGTTTCATCTTCAATGCCCTTGCTGATGGAAGGAGGTTTGCACTCAAAATCTCACGATGCATGGCCCCATTCATTCTTTCATGTACCCGGATCAGTCGTCCTGGCCCCTTTGCAGAGAAACAGCCCCAAAGCATGATGTTTCCACCACCATGCTTTACAGTAGGTATGGTGTTTGATGGATGCAACTCAGTATTCTTTTTCCTCCAAACACGACAAGTTGTGTTTCTACCAAACAGTTCCAGTTTGGTTTCATCAGACCATAGGACATTCTCCAAAAACTCCTCTGGATCATCCAAATGCTCTCTAGCAAACTTCAGACGGGCCCGGACATGTACAGGCTTAAGCAGTGGGACATGTCTGGCACTGCAGGATCTGAGTCCATGGTGGCGTAGTGTGTTACTTATGGTAGGCCTTGTTGCATTGGTCCCAGCTCTCTGCAGTTCATTCACTAGGTCCCCCCGCGTGGTTCTGGGATTTTTGCTCACCGTTCTTGTGATCATTCTGACCCCACGGGGTGGGATTTTGCGTGGAGCACCAGATCGAGGGAGATTATCAGTGGTCTTGTATGTCTTCCATTTTCTAATTATTGCTCCCACAGTTGATTTCTTCACTCCAAGCTGGTTGGCTATTGCAGATTCAGTCTTCCCAGCCTGGTGCAGGGCTACAATTTTGTTTCTGGTGTCCTTTGACAGCTCTTTGGTCTTCACCATAGTGGAGTTTGGAGTCAGACTGTTTGAGGGTGTGCACAGGTGTCTTTTTATACTGATAACAAGTTTAAACAGGTGCCATTACTACAGGTAATGAGTGGAGGAAAGAGGAGACTCTTAAAGAAGAAGATACAGGTCTGTGAGAGCCAGAAATCTTGATTGCTTGTTTCTGACCAAATACTTATTTTCCACCATAATATGCAAATAAAATGAAAAAAAAACAGACAATGTGATTTTCTGGATTTTTTTTTCTCAGTTTGTCTCCCATAGTTGAGGTCTACCTATGATGTAAATTACAGACGCCTCTCATCTTTCTAAGTGGTGGAACTTGCACTATTGCTGACTGACTAAATACTTTTTTTCCCCACTGTATATGTACAAGTATATCAGAGGGCAATACAGAGATCTCTCCAATGAACTGTTTGTACCAAGGACTGTGACAAGAACAAGGGGGCATTCTCTTCGTTTGGAGGAAAGACAATTTCTGCATCAGCATAGAAGAGGGTTCTTCACGGTAAGAGCAGTGAGGCTCTGGAATTCTCTTCCTGAGGAAGTGGTGATGGCCAACTCACTGAATGAATTTAAGAAAGGAATGGATGCTTTTCTTGGGAGTAACAGTATAGAAGGTTACAGATAACATAATATTATAGGTAGATGGTTCACCCAGCTTAAAAGAAGGAATATTTTTCCCTATGGAGAAAATTGGCTTCTACTCTGTGGGTTTTTTGCCTTCCCCAGGATCAACAATGCAGAACAGCTGCACTAAAAATAGGCTGAACTAGATGGACATAAGGTCTTCCTTCAGCCTTCAAAACTATGTTAGACTATGTTAAGCACTGGATGGCAAACTGTCAGATGGGTAAAAAGTGAGGTGAGAATTTTTCTTCAATGCCATGTTTCTTATTCTCCTTAGTCAGAAAAGGTCCCAGAGAACTATAAGTAACATTTCAATAACTTTAATGCAAACCAAATTTTCTGGACAAATTAGACTGAAGTACCAAATTGTTGCAATTTGATTTTTTACTCACATGTGTGCTGTATTGCGTTTGTGAGTCTCCTAGGATTTAGATGCTTTCTCCCTCTTTCTAATCTCTTCCTAATCAATATAAGCAAGCACTGGTTAAGTGCTTGCACATAGAGAGACTGAGAAGGTAGGCATGGTAATAAACCATGCCGAATCTCTGATGCTCCTGTGGTGTGGGAAATAGTGGCATGCAAGTTTTTTTTGTGAGCCAAAAATCGAACCTCAAAATATTTAAATTCGCGTGAAATCGATTCACTCATCTCTAGTTGCACGATTTTCTGCTAGATCACAGCATATCACATTTGAAATTGAATTTTGGGAGATTAAATCAACTCTACTTTGTATGCATTTTGGAAATATTGCTAAAGTCTATGACATTTACCTGTCATGTTGCCCTAAGAACATATTGTGGATCATTTAGTTAAATGATCTTAGCATACCATGTCTAATTTGTTTCCTTTAAATAGAATATGTTGGACTTCATGATTAAAAGTCTTTGTTAGGCTGGTTGGACATCACTTTAGTTTTTGGTGACTAAAACATGGCATACTGTACCACTGATTTATTCCTCAAATAGAACTTTATTAACGAGTAAATTAAGCTCTGTGCATCGATTTTCAACCAAATGTTATCATTTTTACACCAATTTAAAATTCTATTTGATGTTTCATTTGCATAGTATCACCACAACAAAGAGCTCTTTTGTTTCTGAGTCAGAACATAGTACACTTGCATAATTCATGCATCTTACATTCCAAGAATAAAGGTCTTCGATTCAGAATACTGCTTTGCTTACATGGCAAAATAAAATGCAGTCTTTCATCTTTCTGAAAGATAGCTAAATAAAATCTAAAGAGGGTCTTCCAGTATATACAAATACAATAAAAAGAACTTTAATGACTTTTAATTGTAAAAATCATATTCTATGACTGAATTAAAGCTTGACTCCCACTTTAGCAACGTGTCCAAAAAATACCAGGGATGTGATTAAAAATAGAGATGAGCGAGTAGTGAAATACTCGGACTTGCTGTACTCGTTACGTGTAGCTCCTAATGCTCGGGTACTCGTAACGAGTCCAATGTAAGTCTATGGGAAATGCGAGTAATGGACTGTGTGTGCTGGGCTGGGCCGGGCTGTGCAGGACTGTGCTGGGCTGTGCGGGACTGTGCGGGGACTGGGCTGGGCTGTGGGGGACTGTGCTAGGCTGTGCAGGTACTGTGAGGGGACTGTGCCGAGCTGCGCTGGACTGTGCTGGGCTGTGCAGGTACTGTGCGGGGACTGGGCTGTAGGGGACTGTGCTGGCTGTGCAGGTACTGTGAGGGGACCGTGCCGAGCTGCGTGGGACTATGCTGGGCTGTGCAGGTACTGTGCCGGGACTGTGCTGGGCTGTGCAGGACTGTGCTGGGCTGTGCAGGTACTGTGCGGACACTATGCCAGGCTGTGAGGGGCTGTGCCAGCCTGTGCAGGTACTGTGCAGGGACTGTGCTGGGCTGTGCAGGGCTGTGCGGGGACTGTGCGGGGACTGTTTGGGGACTGTGCTGGGCTGTGCGGGAACTGTGCCAGGTTGTGCGGGACTGTGCTGGGCTGTGCGGGGAATGTGCAGGGCTGTGCAGGACTGTGCCAGGCTGTGCAGGACTGTACTGGGCTGTGTGGGGACTGTGCTGGGCTGTGAGGGACTGTGCTGGGATGTGCAGGTACTGTGCGGGACTGTGCTGGGCTGTGTGGGGATTGTGCGGGGACTGTGCCGGGTTGTGCGGGACAGTGCAGGGCTGTGTGGGACTGTGCCAGGCTGTGCAGGACTGTACTGGGCTATGTGGGAACTGTGCGGGCTGTGCCGAATATTGCGAGGCGAGTAGTGAAATTTACTCACCAGGATTCGAGTACCGCGAGTACCGTACCGCATTACTCGCCGAGTACCGAATCCTAACGAGTATACTCGCTCATCCCTAATTAAAAACAGTTTATGCAAAGGTGAACTTTATATTTTTTTTATTTTATTCATGCATACAGTACAATTTATTTGAACATTTAAAAAAAGATAATACAGTTTTTGCTAAATAAGGTAAGAAATGCTCACAATCAAAATGAAAATTATAAATACTATATCTGTGTCTGTGCTCTAGGTGCAAAACAGGTTAAATGCAATAAATAAGTATAATAAGAATCAGTGAGCATAACTTTATATAGATAAAAAGTTTTATGCTACCATTTGCAAAAGAGAATTAAGATGTTTTTTCCTGAAAAAAACTGTTGACAGTGATAGATAGGGGATGTATAGTAGAGTTTTTCCCTGTCGTGAAAAATCTGCAGTGTCCAAAAATTACACATTTTATTGTGGAAATACTGCAGATTTGCATTGCAGGGGGATCAAATCCACGGTGAAAATTGACAGGAAACACTAACGTTCTGGGGATTTCAAATTTGCATGACAAATCATAAGGGATTATCCCAGAATCAATTATTTTTCAAACTCTCTGCCTTGTAATAAGTATTTTATATTAACCCAACTATGAATTCAGATGCTCAATAGATAATTTCTTCTCTTTCTGACTCTGGCTTCCCTATAAGGTCGTGGTCAAATGAGCGTATATTCTCTCATAAGAGAGCATTAGCTCAATTATGCCAATGACACTAGGCTCAAACGCTGTAAGAATTTGAGCCAAGTGTCAGTTTCCTGAAATCTGATTCAATTGCACGAGAGAATCTCAGCAGATGCATGGAAAAGATGGAGACCTTAATTTCTCCATCTTCTCCATTGTCTGAATCTGCAAATGTGGGACTAATGTTTTCGCACA
The DNA here is from genome assembly GCF_039654945.1 of Dendrobates tinctorius. Classification (NCBI taxonomy): domain Eukaryota; kingdom Metazoa; phylum Chordata; class Amphibia; order Anura; family Dendrobatidae; genus Dendrobates; species Dendrobates tinctorius. The sequence continues at coordinate 22,771,678 of NW_027361747.1, read as the reverse complement.
TCCACAGACTTGAATGTGTGAGTGTGATCCAAATTGTAGAGCCACTATCAGGATGTTGCAATTTTTTTCCGAATTGCCATGAAAAAAGGATGGCAGATCTGCATTACCCCTTAATATAACATTGAGTTGAGTACTATCCATCGGATAGCACTCATCCGAGTTATACACTCATTTTAATCGAGCCACAACTATGCCACTTTGCTCACTGGAAAGCTGGCAGTTCCTCAGTGCTATTCATGTGACTACTATGATATACATTTCCCACAACCATCCCACTTCTTTTCCAGGCTCCCTGCTCTTTTTTGTGCACAGCTGATATTAGCTATTCCTCCAAACTTCACTGAGATTGACCAGTGGAAAAGGTGGTAGAACTGAAAATTAAAGCCATGGTATGATGCATAGTTCTAATGTTGTATGTATGAATGTCATTCTTGTAAACACCAACTTGTGTAAAATATTATAATTAGAGATGAGCGACTTTGCCTTTTTTCGGGTCGAGTCGGGTTTCATGAAACCCGACTTTCGCAAAAGTCGGGTCGAACGAAATCGGCCGACTATAAGGAAAAGTCGGAGGCTGACTGATACACGAAACCCAATGCAAGTCAATGGGGAAGCAAAATCGGCAGGGAGTGGAGGACAGTAAACACACCTACAGTGCCCATTTCAATGCCAAAAACATCAATTCTCATTACTGAAGCATGTCAACCATAATTTACTTCATAATAATAGTTACGCATTGAAAACTGGGGCTTATTTGGCTAAAGTTGTGGGGGGGTAGGGCTGGCTCCAGGTTTTCGGGTGCCCTGGGCCAAAGAGTGTCAGTGCGCCCCTTTAACACATACCACAACTCATGATGCCCCGATACGGCACAGAAATATAGGTATAGTACAATGACAAATACTAGACTGCTTACATGACATCTCATGACTGATCTATTTTAAATTGTATAATAGCTCAAAAAAAGGACAGTATATTACTCCATAAAGTATTATGGCCACCACATTGTGCGCCATACAGAATATTGAGCCCCATATATTTCTCCATACAGAATAATTGGTCACATATAATGTTCCATACAGTATATGATGAGCTCCACATAATGCTACAGTATATGATGGTCCCCATGGACAATGCTCCAGTGTGTTATGGGCCCAAGTAATGTTCTATATGTAATGGGACCCATTTCTAATGCTCCAGTGTATCATATGCCCCATAGATGCTGCTCCAGTGTCTGATCTGCCCCATTTATAATGCTCAAGTATATGATGGGCCTAATGGATGATGCTCTAGTGTATGATGGGCCCTAATAATGCTCCATATATAATGGGCCCCATTTCTAATGCTCCAGTGTATCATGTGCCCTATAGACGCTGCTCCAGTGTCTGATCTTCCCCATTTATAATGCTCAAGTATATGATGGGCCTCATGGATGATGCTCCAGTGTATGATGGGCCCTAATAATGCTCCATATATAATGGGCCCTTTTTCTAATGCTCCAGTGTATAATGGGCCCCGTAAATGCTGCTCCAGTGTCTGATGTCCCCCATTTGGAATGCGCCAGTATATGATGGGTCCCATTTTTAATTAACCCAGGCATTGTATGTGAAAAGAGATCCATGGAGTAATCTGAAGTGTGGGCTGACACATCCTTCACTTTTGGTGTGGGTGAAGGACACAAGGAAAGGGGTTGCTCCTGACCAGAAGCCCGCACTTAATGACTCAGTGCTTGCATTTTTTTAAACTTCAGAAGAGTAGGCGATAAAGCTGGAGGCTGTTTCAGCAATGTAACCCAAAAACAGTTCCTGATGCTCCAGCTTTAAAAGCAGTCTACCTACTCCCAGAAAACAGAGCCTTACAGGCCTTCCAGAGCTACACCATTATGCAGGCTCAACACCTCCTTTCTTAGCTGCTATTGTGCTTTTGGCACAACCAGCAGATGCACCACTACCACCATCAGTACCAGGTGACCCCCCATGCCCATGTCCGCTTCCTCTTCCACCATACTTCCTCATGTTTTGGAAAATGGACCCAAAAATACCAGCAGATATATGTTACTGTATCAGAAGCATACAGCTCTATAACAGTAAATCTCCGTACATATTTCATGAGTCATACAGAGATGCTCAAAGGCTCAGTATGGATTACCCAATAAAATAAAATGTTGAAAAAGGGTACAGTATCATCAGATACAAGGTCTATATAGTATAGTGTAAACATTCTGAATCTCCGTATACATTTCAGGAGGCAGACACAAACACTCTCAGGCCCAGTATGGATTACACAAGAATATGAAAAGCTGTAAATGGGTAATGTAACACAAGCATACAGCTGTATATAGTGTTGGGGTAATCTTAAAGCTCCTAATATATTGCCGGAGTAACAGACATACGTTCACAGGCTCATTATGGATTACACCAGAGATAAAAAACTTAAAAAGTTACTGTACCAGAAGCGTACAGCTCTATACAGTGTCGACCAAATTTGAAATATCGGTATATATTTCCGGAGTCACCCTCAGATGCTCACTCAGTCTGGGTTTGACCATAATGAAAAATGTTGTAAAAAAGGTACTGGATAACAAGATAGCAAGTATATATATCATAGGGTACAATTGTAATCTCTGTATACAAAGTCCCGTAGTCACTCTCAGACATTTACTCAGTATGGATTTCACCACAATACTATATGTCGAACAAAGGTACTGTATAACAAGATACAAGTTGTATCGAGTATAGGTTAAAAATTGATATCTCCGATTCACCGTATATATAGAAGGCGTAAACCACACACGCTCACTCACTATGGATGATACCGTAATACAAAATTGTGAGCAAAGGTACTGTATCAGCACATACCAGGTGTATCCAGTCTAGGGGTAATTGTAAATTTCCGTATATACTTCCGTAGTCAGACACAGGCTCTCACAGGCTCACTATGTATTACACCAGAATTTAAAAAGTAGAAAAAGGAAAAGGTAGTCGAAGCGTACAACAGTCCACAGTATGTGGTGCTTTTAAATCTTCATATATATTTCAATCTCAGTAAGCCAGTCCAGACTCTCCGCTACTGGAAACTACATGGATACAAGTACAGACGGAAAGTCGAGTGTTAGCAGAAATTTGGGAATTACTCATAGCGGGAAAACCTCCTGGTAGATGTTGCAGAGGCGATGCAGACCCTGAATTACTGTGTCTGTGGAGACAGCGGAAACAGTTCTTTGTGAAGAAAGGATTGCTTTATTGCAGTAGCGTGGATCACATCACCGATACTCGTCTCCATCAAATTGTGATCACAGGGAGAGATGTAGACATGGTCCTCACTGCCTATCATGATGTGTCTGGTTTGGAGTGCAAAACACAGAAGCCACAGGCCGTAGGCGATTCTTTTGGATTGGCATGAGAGGAGACATTGAAAAATGGTGGCAGGAATGTCACACGTCTGCGACTATCACAACTGTGAAAGGTGATCATAAAGCACCACTGCATCCGCTTGTAAGTTGACGTCCATTACAAATGGTAGCCATTGATCATCTGAAGGTAGAGGCCAGCAGGACAGGACATAGCTACATCTTAACCATCATCAATGAATACTCCAAATTTCTAGTTGCCGTCCCTGTGAAGGATTTAACTGCCCAGACTACACAGCGGTGGAGCAGGGAGAGGTAAGTATTGCAACTTGCAAGTGCTGTGGCCATGACCAAGCAGGGGGGGCACACTCATGGTCAAGGGTACTGGCACAGGGCCCTGCATAGTACGCTGGTGTGTCTGATGGTGAGTGGGCCCCCCACCATCAGAGACACTGTATTGTACTATGAGGGGCCCTGTGCAAGTGCCGTCGGCCATCAGTGGGCCCATCCACCTGTTCAGAGCAACGGTACTTGCCAGGGTGTGCCAGGTGTTAACCCTAGCCATTGGGGGTGCGTATGCCCACTTAGGGATGTTTAAAAAATGGCATATGTTGATGTGTTGGCTGGACATTCAGCTGCTGCAAAGGGTGGAATTGGGCAAGTCCGAGGAAGAGGAGAACAAAAGCGAGGCAGTTTTCTGGCAACCTATGTGTCATCAGGGGAAGGTGGGACAAAATCCTTTGAAACCCATGCATGATTCATTTTAAGGAAGGTTAGATCATCAACATTTTGGGTAGACAGATGGGTTCTTTTTTCAGTCAGGATTGATCCAGCAGCACTGAAGACTCTTTCAGATAGCACACCAGCAGCAGGGCAAGCGAGCTCCTGTAAGGCATATTGTGCCAATTCAGGCCAGGTGTCCAGTTTTGAGGCCCAATAGTCAAAGGGGAATGACCTGTGAGGGAGAACATCGATATGAGAGAAGAAGTATGTAACCATAGTTGACAACTGCTGTCTCCTGTCACTTTTAATCGATGCAGTATTAGCAGTCATGTGAGCGGAACTTGAGAAATCATTCCACAACATGGTCATTAAACCCCTGTCTCCAGCGCCACTTCGGCTGTGTGCACCACGAACACCTCTTCCATTGTGGCCCTACGGCTCGTGGGAGCTGTGTGCTGTGTGCTGGGAAAGCCTCAAACAAACGGTTTACCAGAGTTGCTTGTTTGTTAGCCAATATTATCTCTAGGTTCTCCTGTGGCATGATGTTGTGTAATTTGTCTTTGTAGCATCAATTGAGGATGCCGGCCAGCCAGTAGTCATCATTAGAGTTGAGCGACTTTTGGTTTTTTAGGGTCGCGTTTCGTTTCATGAAACCCGACTTTTCCAAAAGTCGGGTCGAGCAAGATCGTCCGATTATAGGGAAAAGTCGGGGTCGTCCCGAAACACGAAACCCAATGTAAGTCAATGGGGAATAAAAGTCGGCAGTGAGAGGAGGACAGGAAACACACCAACAGTGCCCATTTGAATGCCAAAAGCATCAATTCTTCTTAGTTAAGCTTGTCAACCTTAATTAACTTCATAATACAAGTTACGCACTGAAAAATGGGGGTTATTTGGCTACAGACTGTGGGGGGGGAGGGCTGGCTCCAGGTTTTCATGTGCCCTGGGCGAAAGAGCGCCCCTTTAACACATACCACAACTCATCATGCTCCGATACGGCAGAGAAATAGCGGTATAGTACAATGAAAAATACCTCACTTTTTACATCTCATGACGAGGCCCATCTATTTCTCCATACAGAATCATTGGTCCCATATAATGTTTGAAACAGTATAAGATGAGCTCCACATAATGCTACAGTATATGTTGGTCCCCATGGATGAAGCTCTACTGTCTTATGGGCCCAAATAATGCTCCAAACATAATGGGCCACATTTCTAATGCTCTAGTGTATAATGGGCCCTGTAAATGCTGCTCCAGTGTCTGATGTCCACCTTTGGAATGTTTCAGTGTATGGTGGGCCCCATCTATCATTCTCAGACGGTGTTAGGCCCAGTATGGATTGCACGTGATTGCACAAAGGTTAGAAAGGGTACCGTATCCCCAGATAACATGTATGGATAGCGTACACATTCAAAATATATGTCTCAGGAGGCAGGCTCAGACGGTGTTAGGCCCAGTATGGATTGCACGTGATTGCACAAAGGTTAGAAAGGGTACCGTATCCCCGGATAACATGTATGGATAGCGTACACATTCAAAATATATGTCTATACATCAGGAGGCAGGCTCAGACGGTGTCAGGCACAGTATGGATTGCACGTGATTGCACAAAGGTTAGAAAGGGTACCGTATCCCTGGATAACATGTATGGATAGCGTACACATTCAAAATATATGTCTCAGGAGGCAGGCTCAGACGGTGTTAGGCCCAGTATGGATTGCACATGATTGCACAAAGGTTAGAAAGGGTACTGTTTCCCCGGATAACATGTATGGATAGCGTACACATTCAAAATATATGTCTATACATCAGGAGGCAGGCTCAGACGGTGTTAGGCCCAGTATGGATTGCACGTGATTGCACAAAGGTTAGAAAGGGTACCGTATCCCCGGATAACATGTATGGATAGCGTACACATTCAAAATATATGTCTCAGGAGGCAGGCTCAGACGGTGTTAGGCCCAGTATGGATTGCACGTGATTGCACAAAGGTTAGAAAGGGTACCGTATCCCCGGATAACATGTATGGATAGCGTACACATTCAAAATATATGTCTATACATCAGGAGGCAGGCTCAGACGGTGTCAGGCACAGTATGGATTGCACGTGATTGCACAAAGCTTAGAAAGGGTACCGTATCCCTGGATAACATGTATGGATAGCGTACACATTCAAAATATATGTCTCAGGAGGCAGGCTCAGACGGTGTTAGGCCCAGTATGGATTGCACTTGATTGCACAAAGGTTAGAAAGGGTACCGTTTCCCCTGATAACATGTATGGATAGCGTACACATTCAAAATATATGTCTATACATCAGGAGGCAGGCTCAGACGGTGTCAGGCCCAGTATGGATTGCACGTGATTGCACAAAGGTTAGAAAGGGTACCGTATCCCCAGATAACATGTATGGATAGCGTACACATTCAAAATATATGTTTATACATCAGGAGGCAGGCTCAGACGGTGTCAGGCACAGTATGGATTGCACGTGATTGCACAAAGGTTAGAAAGGGTACCGTAACCCCGGATAACATGTATGGTTAGCGTACACATTCAAAATATATGTCTCAGGAGGCAGGCTCAGACGGTGTTAGGCCCAGTATGGATTGCACGTGATTGCACAAAGGTTAGAAAGGGTACCGTATCCCCGGATAACATGTATGGATAGCGTACACATTCAAAATATATGTCTATACATCAGGAGGAAGGCTCAGACGGTGTCAGGCACAGTATGGATTGCACGTGATTGCACAAAGGTTAGAAAGGGTACCGTACCACGGGATAACATGTATGGATAGCATACACATTCAAAATATATGTCTCAGGAGGCAGGCTCAGACGGTGTTAGGCCCAGTATGGATTGCACGTGATTGCACAAAGGTTAGAAAGGGTACCGTTTCCCCGGATAACATGTATGGATAGCGTACACATTCAAAATATATGTCTATACATCAGGAGGCAGGCTCAGACGGTGTTAGGCCCAGTATGGATTGCACGTGATTGCACAAAGGTTAGAAAGGGTACCGTATCCCCGGATAACATGTATGGATAGCGTACACATTCAAAATATATGTCTATACATCAGGAGGCAGGCTCAGACGGTGTCAGGCACAGTATGGATTTGACGGCCCAGATTACACAGCGGAGGAGCAGGGAGAGGTAAAGATTGCAAATGCTGGGGCCCTGCCCAAGCAAGGGGGGCCCACTCGTGGGCGTCGTTACTGGCACTGGGCCCCTCATAGTACAGTGGTGTGTCTGACAGCGGGTGTGCACCACCACCGTCAGAGACACTTGATTGCACTATGAGGGACCCTGTACCAGTGCCCGCGCCCAAGAGTCGGCCTACCCACCTGTCCAGGGCAACGGCACGGTGTTGTGCGCTAGGTGGTTACCCCGGCCATGGGGGGGGAGGCAGCACAGTTAGGGAGTTTTAGAAAGTGGCATATGTTGAAGTTGGACATTCAGCTGATGCAAAAGGCGAAATAGGTCAAGTCCCAGGAAGAGGTGGACCAAAGCAAGCCATTTTTCTGTCACCCTATGTGTCATCAGGGGAAGGTGGGACAAAATCCTTGGAAACCCATGCATGGTTCATTTTAATGAAGGTTAGATCATCCACATTTTGGGTTGACAGACGGGTCCTTTTTTCTGTCAGGATTGATCCAGCTGCACTGAAGACTCTTTCCGATAGCACACTTGCAGCTGGGCAAGCGAGCTCCTGTAAGGCATATTGGTCCAATTCAGGCCAGGTGTCCAGTTTAGCGGCCCAATAGTCAAAGGGGAATGACCTGTGTGGGAGAACATCGATATGGGAGGAAAAGTAGTTTGTAACCATAGTTGACAACTGCTGTCTCCTGTCACTTTCCATCGATGCAGTATTACCAGTTGTGTGAGCGGTATTTGAAAAATCAGTCCACAACATTGTCATGAAACCCCTGTCTCCAACGCAACTTCTGCTGTGTGCACCACGAACACCTCTGCCAAGCTGCCCCCGGCCCATACGGCTCGTGTGAGAACCATCACCGCTGCTGTGTGCTGGGAATGCCTCAAGCAATCGATTTACCAGAGTTGCTTGTTTATTAGCCAATATTAGGTCAAGGTTCTCCTGTGGCATGATGTTTTGTAATTTGCCTTTATAGCGTGGATCCAGGATGCTGGCCAACCAGTAGTCGTCATCGTTCATCATTTTGGCAATGCGGGGGTCCCTTTTTAGGATCTGCAAGGCATAATCTGACATGTGGGCCAATGTTCCCGGTGTCAATGATGCACTGCGAGTGCTGGGTGAAGGAGCACTTTCTGGCAATCCACATCCCTCCAGTCACGCACAAACCCTGTACCAGACCTTGCCACGCCAACATTTTCACTTGCCCCACGAGATGCATCCTCCTCCCCTAAGTAATCATCCCCATCATCATCCTCCTCCTCCTCTTCTTCCTCCACCTCATCCAGGAGAGGTCCCTGAGCAGACAATAGCTGAATGTCATCAAGGATTCCCTCCTCCTCTTCCTCCTCATCAACATTGGCTGCAGACGCCTGCTCCTTAAGGTGCGTCAAAGTTTGCATGAGCAGACGCATAAGTGGGATGCTCATGCTTAGGATGGCGTCGTCTGCGCTTACCAGCTGTGTGCATTCCTCAAAACACTGATGGACTTTACAGAGGTCTTTCGGCTTCGACCACTGCACACCTGTCAACTCCATGTCTGCTCTCAAAGTGTCTGGCCGTGTATCCTCCCACAAATGCATTATGGCCTGCCTCTGCTCGCACAGCCGCTCCACCATGTGCAGAGAGGAGTTCCACCTTGTTGCAATGTCGATAATGAGGCGGTGGTTGGGAAGGTGGAGCAATCGCTGCAGCTTCTGCATACGAACGGAGTGTACAGGCGACCAGCGGATGTGCGCGCACAGTCTTCGCACCTTCTGGAGCAGGGCTGTTATCTCCGGATAATTTTTGAGGAAGCACTGCACCACCAGGTTCAAGGTGTGAGCCAAGCAAGGTATGTGGCTGAGTTTTGAAAGGGCTATGGCTGCCACAAAATTACGGCCGTTATCACTAACTACCTTGCCTGCCTCAAGATGTACACTGCCCAGCCATGACTCAGTTTGTCGCTTCAAGTACTCGACCAGCACCTCGGCGGTGTGTCTGTCGCCCAAACACATCATCTGCAACACAGCCTGCTGACGCTTTCCACTAGCTGCTCGATAGGGGGACACATCGTGTGCAACAGTGGCAGCTGCAGATGGAGTGCTCGTACGACTGCGCTCTGTGGACGAGCTTTCGCTTCTGGAGGAGGAGGAGGAGGAGGGTCGAACGCCTACAGCCAACTGTTTCCTATACCGTGGGCTAGGCAGCACTGTCCCACCACCACTGTCCCCTGTGGACCCTGCATCCACCACATTAACCCAGTGCGCAGTGATGGACACGTAACGGCCCTGGCCATGCCGACTGGACCATGCATCAGTTGTGAGGTGCACCTTTCCGCTCACTGACTGCTTGAGTGCATGGACAATGCGGTCTTTCACATGATGGTGGAGGGCTGGGATGGCTTTGCGAGAGAAGAAGTGGCGACTGGGTAGGTCATAGCGTGGTACTGCATAGGCCATGAGTTTGCGGAAAGCTGTGCTTTCCACCAACCGAAAGGGCATCATCTCAAACGAGATTAGTTTGGCAATGTGGGCGTTCAAACCCAGTGTACGCGGATGAGAGACTGAGTACTTTCTTGACCTACTCATAGTGTCTGGGAGGGTGAGCTGGACTTGAGAGCTGCATATGGTGGAAGTAGCGGTGGACAGGGCGGACTGAGAGAGGGTTGATGATGGTGATGGAGTTGGTGTTGTTTCTGATGGCCTAGAATCAGTCTTTCGTTGATATAACAGTGGGATTCCCTGACTGCTGTGGTCTTGCAACGACACCTCAACATTTGCTGCTGTGCTAACCGGTGGGCTTACAGTGGGGGAAACAATGTAGCATTGCTGACTACCTTCGTTGTGATCAGTTGCACATGTGGCACTTGAGGTTTGGTGTTGTGTCCACGTTTGCAAGTGCATGCTGGTTAAATGTCTAAGCATGCAACTGGTATTCAAATTTTTCAGATTTTTCCCTCGGCTAAAGGTCTTTGCGCACTTCTTACAGATAACCTTGGCCTGATCATGAGGATTTTGGTCAAAAAAGTGCCACACTGCACTCTTCCTACTTTGGCAGACATTTTGCGGCCTAGCACGCTGTGATCTTTTGACCCTCTGGACAAGCTGTCCAGCAACTCTTTTGATGTTTGGAACCTGTCTTTGGAGTGCTCCGGGCCTGCCAGATAACAGCTGTTGCGATGTCGATGTCTGCTGTGGATGCTCCTCATCTGAGCTATTGGAAGCAGCACCCTCTTCCCCCAATGGATGCCAATCTGGGTCAACAACTGGGTCATCCATCACCTCCTCTTCTATGTCATGTGCACCTTCCTCTGTGTCGCCGTGTATGGTGGTATAGTGTGCGGGAAGGGGCACCTGAGTCTCATCAGGGTCAGAATCTGGCTCTGTACACTGCGAGGACAATGTAGTGCTCTGAGTGAATGTACCAGCAGAATCATCCATCAGCAGCTGTGCATCAGTGCACTCCATGTCAGATTCATCTTGGCCTGGGTAATTCACCATTTCACTTGATAATCCAGGCATGGTATGTGAAAACAGCTCCATGGAGTAATCAGTAGTATGGCCTGCGTCATCCTTCAATCTTGGTTGGGGTGAAGGACACAAGGAAAGGTGTGGTTCATGAACATGAGCCTCCAATGACGACTCAGCGCTTTTACTTTTTACAACTGAAGAAGAGGAGGCGATAGAGCTGGAGGCTGAGTCAGCAATGTAAGACAAAACTTTTTCCTGATGCTCTGGCTTTAAAAGCGGTTTGCCAACTCCTAGAAAACTAAGCGTTCGAGGCCTTATGTAGCCAGACGATGACGCAGGGTCAGCACCTCCTGCATTCGGTCCTATTTTGCTCTTGCCACTACCATCAGATCCACCACCAACACCATCATTACCAGCTGCCAACCCCCGCCCAATTCCATGGCCTCTTCCACCAGCCTTCCTCATTTTTGGTAGAAATGTAGACAAAATCCAACAAACTATATAGTAATGTAAAACAAGGTACAAGGTGTCTATAGGACAGGGGAGATTTTGAATTTCTGCAGACACTTGTGGACACTGGACACTTTTGGATTGTGTGAGGCCCACTGATATCTGAGCGCTATGTGACAGGCTCGATGGCACAGCTGTGACCAAAGTGACTAGACGATAAGGGAGATTTTGAATCTCTGCACACACTTTTGGACACTGGACACTTTTGGATTGTGTGAGGCCCACTGATATCTGAGCGTTATGTGACAGGCTCGATGGCACAGCTGTGACCAAAGTGACTAGAGGATAAGGGAGATTTTGAATCTCTGCACACACTTTTGGACACTGGACACTTTTGGATTGTGTGAGGCCCACTGATATCTGAGCGCTATGTGACAGGCTCGATGGCACAGCTGTGACCAAAGTGACTAGAGGATAAGGGAGATTTTGAATCTCTGCACACACTTTTGGACACTGGATGGACACTTTTGGATTGTGTGAGGCCCACTGATATCTGAGCTCTATGTGACAGGCTCGATGGCACAGCTGTGACCAAGGTGACTAGAGGATAAGGGAGATTTTGAATCTCTGCACACACTTTTGGACACTGGACACTTTTGGATTGTGTGAGGCCCACTGATATCTGAGCGCTATGTGACAGGCCCGATGGCACAGCTGTGACCAAAGTGACTAGAGGATAAGGGAGATTTTGAATCTCTGCACACACTTTTGGACACTGGATGGACACTTTTGGATTGTGTGAGGCCCACTGATATCTGAGCGCTATGTGACAGGCTCGATGGCACAGCTGTGACCAAAGTGACTAGAGGATAAGGGAGATTTTGAATCTCTGCACACACTTTTGGACACTGGATGGACACTTTTGGATTGTGTGAGGCCCACTGATATCTGAGCGCTATGTGACAGGCTCGATGGCACAGCTGTGACCAAAGTGACTAGAGGATAAGGGAGATTTTGAATCTCTGCACACACTTTTGGACACTGGACACTTTTGGATTGTGTGAGGCCCACTGATATCTGAGCGCTATGTGACAGACTCGATGGCACAGCTGTGACCAAAGTGACTAGAGGATAAGGGAGATTTTGAATCTCTGCACACACTTTTGGACACTGGATGGACACTTTTGGATTGTGTGAGGCCCACTGATATCTGAGCGCTATGTGACAGGCTCGATGGCACAGCTGTGACCAAAGTGACTAGAGGATAAGGGAGATTTTGAATCTCTGCACACACTTTTGGACACTGGACACTTTTGGATTGTGTGAGGCCCAATGAATATCTGAGCGCTATGTGACAGGCTCGATGGCACAGCTGTGACAAAAGTGACTAGAGGATAAGGGAGATTGGATTGCTTTTAAAAAAGCAGTTTGTGGAGCAGTGGGTAAACAGCAATGCAGGAATGTCAGGAAGCCTTAGAAGGCAGCCCAACAACCAACACCACTGATACACCACTATATAGCCTCCCCTTGCACTGCACACACAGTGACTGGTGTGTTGTGCAGGCCAATTTGCTAGCAGCAGAAGCAGTTTTTTTTTCTTCTCAGCAGGACAAAAAAAAAAATGGGATTGCTTTTAAAAAAGCAGTTTGCTGAGCAGTGGGTAAACAGCAATGCAGCAATGTCAGGAAGCCTTAGAAGGCAGCCCAACTACCAACACCACTGATACACCACTATATAGCCTCCCCTTGCACTGCACACACAGTGACTGGTGTGTTGTGCAGGCCAAATCGCTAGCAGCAGAAGCAGTTTTTTTGTCTTCTTCCCTGCCTAACGCTCTCCCTACAGAATCAGCAGCAACCTCTCCCTATACTAAGATCGGCAGAAGTAAGATGGCGGTCGGCGTGCACGCCCTTTAATACCCCCTGTGACGCCCACCAAAGCAAGCCAATCACTTGCATGCCCTTCTGAAAGATGGTGGTGACCCGTGCCTATGTCATCACGTTGCCCACAGTGTCCGTGGATCCTGATTGGCTGAAAAAGAGCGCAAAACAAACTTTTGAAACGCGACTTTGGCGCGTAAGTCGCCGACCTCGTGGCCGACCTCATCCTAGGGTCGGGTTTCATTTCATGAAACCCGTCTTTGCCAAAAGTCGGCGACTTTTGAATTTTTTCGACCCGTTTCGCTCAACTCTAGTCATCATCCCTCATCATGTTGGCAATGCAGGGGTCCTTTTTAGGATCCGCAAGGCATAATCGCACATGAGGGCCAATGTTCCAGGTGTTAATGCTGCACTGCAACTGCTGGTTGGAGGAGCACTTTATGGCAAATCCACTTCCCTACAGTCACGCACAAACACTGTACCTGACCTTGGAACGCCAACATTTTCTCTTGCCCCCTGAGAAGCATCCTCCTGCCCCAAATAATCATCCTCCTCATCCTCCTCTTCCTCTTCTTCCTCCACTTTGTCCAGGGCAGTTCCCTGACCAGACAATGGCTGACTGTCATCAAGGCTTCCCTCCTCCTCCTCCTCCACTGCAGATGCCTGATCCTTAATGTGCATCAAACTTTGCATGAGCAGATGCATATGTGGGATGCTCATGCTTATGATGACATTGTCTGCGCTTACCAGCCGTGTGCATTCCTCAAAACACTGAAGGACTTTCAGCCTTGACCACTGCACACCCGACAATTCCATGTCTTCCCTCAAACTGCCTGCCCGTGTATCCTCCCACAAATGCATTACAGCCTGCCTCTGTTTGCACAGCCTCCCAACCATATGCATGGTGGAGTTCCACCTTGTTGCAACATCTATGATTAGGTGGTGCTTGGGGAGGTGGAGCAATCGCTGCAGCTTCTGCATACGAGTCGAGTAGACGTTTGAGCGATGGATGTGCGAGCACAGTCATCGCATCTTATGGAGCAGGGACGTTAACTCTGGATAATTATTAAGGAAGCACTACACCACCAGGTTCAAAGTGTGAGCCAGACAAGGTATGTGTGTGAGTTTTGCACGGGCTATGGCTGCCGCAAAATTACGGCCGTTATCACTGACTACCTTGCCTGCCTCAAGATGTAGGCTGCCCAGCCATGACTTAGTTTGTCGCTGCAAGTAGTCAGCCTGTACCTCCGCAGTGTGTCTGTTGTCACCCAAAGACATCATCTTTAACACAGCCTGCTGTTGCTTACCACTAGCTGTTCGATAATGGGACAACTCGTGTGCAACACTGCCAGCTGCGGATGAAGTGCTCGTGCGACTGCGGTCTGTGGACGAGCTTTCGCTGATGGAGGAGGAGGAGGGTTGAAAGCCTACAGCCAACTGTTTCCTATAACGTGGGCTGGCAGCACTGTTCCACTGCCACTGTCCCCTGTGGAGCCTGCATCCACCACATTAACCCAGTGCGCAGTGATGGACACGTAACGGCCCTGGCCATGCCTACTGGTCCATGCATCTGTTGTGAAGTGCACCTTTCCACTCACTGACTGTTTTAGTGCATGGACAATGCGGTCTTTCACATGCCGGTGGAGGGCAGGGATGGTTTTTTGAGAAAAGAGGTGCCGACTGGGTAGGTCATAGCATGGGACAGCATAGACCATGAGTTTGTGGAAAGCTTCGCTTTCAACCAAATGGTAGGGCATCATCTCTAATGAGATTAGTTCGGCAATGTAGGCATTCAAACACAGTGTACGCAGATGAGAGGATGAGTGCTTTCTTGTCATACTCAGAGTGTCTGGTAGGGTGAGCTGGACTGAAGAGTTGCATTTGGGGAAGTAGCGGTGGACCGGATGGAGTGAGAGGGGGTTGGTGATGGTATTGGTGGTGAAGGCCTAGATTCAGTGTTGTGTTGCAAAACCATTGTGATTCCCTGAGTGCTTTGGCCTTGCGACGACACATCCACATTTAGTGCTGGTGGTGTGCTTAACAGTGGCGGTGGTCTTACAGTGGGGGAAGCGATGGAGCGTTGCTTCCTATCTTCAGTCGGAGCAGGTGCACATGTGCTATCTGAGGTATTGTAGTCCGTCCACGCTTGCAAGTGCATGTTGATTAAATGTCTAAGCATGCAACTGGTATTCAAATTTCTGAGTTGTTTACCTCGGCTAAAGGTCTTTCCGCACTTCTTACAGGTAACCTTTGCCTCATCATTAGGATCTTGGACAAAGAAGTGCCACACTACACTCTTCCTACTATGGTATACATTTTCTGGCCTTGCACGCTGTGCTAAGTTGACCATCTGGCCAAGCTGTCCTGCAACTCTTTTAGTTTTTGCTCCACGTCTTTGGACAGCTACGGGCCTGCCAGATAACCGCTGCTGCGCTGTCAATGCCTGCTGCGGATCCTTCTCCTTATCTCAACTATTGCCAGCGCCACCCTCCTCCCCCAATGGATGCCAATCCGGGTCAAGAACTGGGTCATCCATCACCTCCTCTTCAAAGTCATCTGCACCTTCCCCTTTACCATCCTCTGTGTCACCGTGTAAGGTGGTATAGTATGCGGGAAGGGGCACCTGAGTTTCATCACGGTCAGATTCTGGCTCAATAGACTGCGAGGGCAATGTAGAGCTCGGGGTCAATGTACCAGCAGAATCATCTAGCAGTGGCTGTGCATCAGTGCACTCCATGTCAGATTCTTCTTGGACTGGGGAATTCAGGATTTGACTGGATAACCCAGGCATGGTATGTGAAAAGAGCTCCATAGAGTAATCTGAAGTGTGGGCTGCTGCATCCTTCACTTTTGGGGGGGTGAAGGACACAAGGAAAGGTGTTTTTCCTGGCCAGGAGCCTCCACTGATAACTCCGTGCTTGCAGGTTTGGAACGTTCAGAAGAGGAGGCAATAGAGCTGGTGGCAATGTACGCCAAAACCTGTTCCTGATGCTCCGGCTTTAAAAGCGGTTTTCCTACTCAAGAAAAGGTAACCTTACAGGCCTTCTTGGGCCAGATGATGATGCAGGCTCAACACCTCCTGCCTAAGCTTCTATTGTGCTTTTGCCAGAACCAGCCGATGCACCACCACCGTCAGTACCAGCTGCGTCCCCGTGCCCACGTCCGCGGCCTCTTCCACCATACTTCCTCATGTTTGGGAAAATGTACCAAAAATACCAGCAGAGAGATTGTACTGTATGAGGAGCGTCCAGCTGTGTAAGGTATATTCAAAAAATTAAATCTACGGATATATTTTGTTGGTCACAGATGCTCTCACAGTATGTATTTGACCGTAATCCAACAAGCAGATATGCGGAACTGTATGAGAAGTGTAGAGCTCTATACATTTTTTGTGTAACTAACAATCTCCGTATATATATTTACAGAGTGTCACACACACACACACACACACGCTGACTCTGTATAGATGTGACTGTATTGCGAACAGCAGATATACAATACTGTTTGAGAATCAGACAGCTCTATACGGTGTGTGTATGGAAAATTGTCAATCTCCGTCTATTTTTATACGGACTGACACACGCTGTCTCTGTCTAGTTTTGACCGTCATCAAACAGCAGATATACAAAACTGTTTGAAAAGCTGACAGTTGTCTGAGGTGTAGGTCTGGAAAAATGGAAAAACTCCTCGGCTTGTTTTTCCAGAGTCACACCCAGCTAGCTTCTATTTGTCCGTGATACCAGCCGGTACATGGTAGTTTGTGAGGAGCGTTCACCGCTATACGATGTGTGTATGGAAAATTGTCAATCTCCGTCTATTTGTATACGGACTGACACACAATGTCTCTGTCTAGTTTTGACCGTTATCAAACAGCAGATATGCGAAACTGTTTGAAAAGCGGACAGTTGTCTAAGGTGTAGGTCTGGAAAAATGAAAAAGCTCCTCGGCTTTTTTTTCCAGAGTCACACACAGATAGCTTCACTGTTTGAAAAGCTGACAGCTCTATAAGGTGTAGGTCTGGGAAAATGGAAAAAGCCTTGGCTTTTTTTTCCAGAGTCACACCCAGATAGCTTCTATTTCTCCGTGATACCAGCCGGTACACGGTAGTGTGTGAGGAGCTTACACCGCTATACGGTGTGTGGAAAAATGAACGCTCAGTAACTCACCAGAACCAAATAATAAAAGTTGGAGTGCTTTGAAAAAAGCAGTTTGAACAGCAGTGTGCACACACCAATGCAGATATCAGGTAGCCTTAAAAGGCTGCCTAATCATCACCAGCGCTGCTGCACACAACACAATTCCTCCCCTTTCACTGCACACTAACTGTACAGTGAAAAGCGCTATCAGCAGAAGCAAGTTTTTTTTTCTTCTTCCCTGCCTAACGCTCTCCCTATTCAGAATCATCAGCAGCAGCAACACCTCTCCCTATTCTAAGATCGGCAGAAGTAAGATGGCGGTCAGCGGTCATGGCCTTTTATACCCACTGTGATGGCGCACAAAGCCAGCCAATCACTTCAATGCCCTTCTCTAAGATGCTGGTGGCTGCTGCACATGTCATCGCGTTGCCCATAGTGTGTGTCCTCCATCATTGGCTGAGAAAAGGCAATGGAATCATTTTTTGAAATGCGACTTTGGCGCTCGGATTGGCGACCTCATGGCCGACCTCACGCTATGGTCGGATTTCGATCGGCGAAACACGACTTTAGCGAAAATCTTCTATTTTTGGATTTGACCGGCCCGTTTCGCTCAACTCTAGTTATAATCATCCATCCCCCACCAAAAAAAGTAGCATGAAATAATAACCAATCACAATACAGCTGTGATTTTGTAAAGTTGGTAAAAATCAATAAAGCTGAGCTCTGCTTGGTTTCTGTGGACAACAAGGCCATGTTTTCTGTTACAAATGATTTGTCATAACAGAACTACCTGCCTAACATTCTTTATAATTATAAGCAAGAAATTAAATAAAAGCCGAATGCAGATTTTCAGTGTGTGACAGCGAAAGCTTTGAGCACTTTTGGAAATTAATTGCATTTGAAAGCTTTACTTATTTTAGAATTTTTAACTATTAAGATCAATATTATTTTGGTAATAACAAGAGATATGTGAATCACATTTGTGTACAATGTTATAAAGTTTGCAAGTCATGCAGAAATCCCACAATTTGTAATTTGATTAGCAAAAACAATTTCTGATTCTATTTTACTCCTTGCAGAAGATTGCATCAGTCACCATAGGGTCAAATGACCTCAGAACAATTGTGTGCAGGCTTTCCCACAATACCTTCCAGTTATCACATGACACAGTATAGCACAGTCAATCAAGAGGTACCATCATAGCCTGTATAAAAGGTTAGACAGTCATTTTAGGGGGATTTAGAATATTAAAAGGACATCAAAGCTTACAGCTCATAAACAGAGATATACAGTTAGAAATAAGTATTTGATTCCCTACCAACCATTAAGAGTTCTGGCTCCTACAGACCACTATGATGCTCCTAATCAACTCGTTACCTGCATTAAAGACAGCTGTCTTACATAGTTACCTTTATAAAAGACTCCTGTCCACAGACTCAATTAATTAGTCAGACTCTAACCTCTATATCAAGACCAAAGAGCTTTAGAAGGATGTCAAGGACAAGATCATAGACCTGCACAAAGCTAGAATGGGCTACAAAACCATAAGTCAGATGCTTGGTGAGAAGGAGACAACTGTTGGTGCAATAGTAAGAAAATGGAATAAATACAAAATGACTGGCAATCAACATCAATCTGGGGAACCATGCAAAATCTCACCTCGTGGGGTATCCCTGACCATAAGGAAGGTGAGAGATCAGCCTAAAACTACACGGGGAAGGTTGTTTAAGATCTCAAGGCCGCTGGGACCACAGTCACCAAGAAAACCATTGCTAACACATTATGCCATAAAGGCTTAAAATCCTGCAGTGCCCGTAAGGTCCACCTGCTCAAGAAGGCACATATGCAGGCACATCTGAAGTCTGCCAGTTAACATCTGGATGAGTCTGGGAGTGATTGGGAGAAGCTGCTCTGGTCAGATAAGACAAAAATTGAGGTCTTTGGCATTAACTCAACTCACTGTGTTTGGATTAAGAGAAATGCTGTCTATAACCCAAACAACACCACCCCCATTGTCAAGCATGGAGGTGGAAACATTATGTTTTGGGGATGTTTCTATGCTATGGGCACAGGACTACTACACTGCATCAATATGATAATTGAAGGAGCCATGTACCTTATAGTCCCGAGTGACAACCTCCTTCCCTCTGCCAGGACATTAAAAATGGTTCATGGCTGGGTCTTCCAGCAAGACAATGACACAAAACATACAGCCAAGGCAACAAAGGAGTGACTCAAATAGAAAGGTCCTAGCCAGTCTCCAGACCTTATCCCATAGAAAACTTATGGAGGGAGTTGAAGCTCCGAGTTGCCAAGTGACAGGCTCAAAATCTTAATTATTTAGAGATAATCTGCAAAGGGGAGAAGACCAAAATTCCTCCTGACATGTAACCAAACCTCATCATCATGTACAAAAATACTTGTCACTCAAAAATGAAGAAGCAGTATATTCTTTATTTAGCATCCAGACAAAAATAGACATATCGTATGAACGTTTTCGGTCCAACAACGGTCCTCCTTACACGGTGGCACCCTGGATTCCTCCTGCGGGCACTAAGCGCTGTATCTGTTTGCAGAGCCTGCACTCCTAGCGCTGTTAACCCATTCCTGTAGCCCTGCTTTATCCAGTCACATTAATCTAACTCTAACCAGACAGCCTCGAAACCAAAAAAACCTTTCTGATGAAGGTCCGTTGTAGGATCGAAAACGTTCATACGATATGAGTCTATTTTTGTCTGGATGCTAAATAAAGAATATACTGCTTCTTCATTTTTGAGTGCCAAGTATTTTTGTACATATTTATGGGTTGGAAACCTTACTTGAGCACCGAACAACCTTCCTTTTTCTCTGGAGTGCCGTGTTCTTTTGCAAACCTCATCATCAGCTACAAAAAAAAATTGACTGCTGTGCTTGTCAACAAGGGTTTTGCCACCAAGTATAAAGTCTTGCTTGCTTATTTCTCACTGCAAAATGCAAAAAAAATATATAATTTACACAATGTGATTTTCTGGATTTTATTTTTGATATTCTATCTCTCAATGTTAAAATTTACCTACCCTTAAAATTATAGACTGTTCATGATTTTGTCAGCGGGCAAACTTACAAAATCAGCAAAATCAGCAGGGGATCAAATACTTATTTCCCCCACTGTAAATAGAAAGTCCTAAAGTATTGCACAAATACTATAAACAGTAATGCATTATATAACTGCAACACTGAAAACAGTGTTTTTAGAAGTCTAACAATATGACAGTGATTGTATAAATAGAGAGATAGCCGAGGTGTCAGCTGGATGAGACCTAGAATGATTGATCAGTTTTATAGTGTAGCTAGCATCTGTTCTCCGGCTTGGAATTACAATTACACTTTTTTTTACTCTTAATGCACTAGACAGCAGCAGCAAGGCTGAAATCAATCCCAGTCAGAAGGTGTGTTTGCTTGTCTCAAGTTACTTACTGAGATGTTGCATTAGTTTTTGAAAAGGGGGAATAGTTTTTTTGAACTATAGTTTTTTTTCTAAAATTCAGAAATTTAACTGTGACTATCTACCTCACAAAATGTGAGTGCTGCAATCAATATGTTTTGCACATCTGTTTTACTAGTAAAATTGTACATTTATACACCACCACAACAATACAGCACCTTATTGCAGGTGATGGGTTTTGGACATGTACCTACCGAACATTTCTAGTTATGTCATTCTTGCAAAGGGTAGAATTTCATTAAATAGAAAGAAAATAACTGTGATTGTCTGATTTTGGATACCTTACAAGTCCAGTTTGACAATCATATAAGATGCACTGCTGCTTGATGCCACATTTCACTTTCTGTACAAGTACCTACCTAGCTAGGCATGTGCTACATAATTTTATTCTTGTATTAGTCTTTTCTGGGGAGGATTAAATAAATGAGGTTGAAATGATTGTGAATCGTTAATTATAGTGTTGAGTAAAATGTATTTAGTATTGTAAAATAAAAAGTGTCAGAAATACAATGGATGGGGTAGTGTTAAATAAAAAGAGAAAACCTTTACCATGAATAAGAACCAGTGATCTATCAGCAGCAGAAACACAAACAACAATGGCACCAACTTTCCATGCAGTAGTACTACTTTGCAATAGTGCAGTAGACGTACAGTAAGCATATAAAAAAGAATCTGTCAGCAGGTTTTTTGAGAGCAACATGATGTAAAGGCAGAGATCTATTACTTTCTGGGTTCAGTTTAAATAGAATTCCTGTTTAGTCTGTTATATATAGCAGTGGTCAGAATGCTCTGTATAACTCCACCCATGATTGGCAGCTTCCTGTGTACACTGTACATTATAAGCAAGTTGCCAATCAAAGATTGTAGCTAGGTTAAACAGATTAGCTGGACTTGCCTGCACATGAGACCTAGTCAGAAAGTGATATTCTCCCTGCTAATAAAACACTGATTGTATTGAAACTACAGCATAGTCTTATGCTGTAAGTGACACGTCTCTGGAACATGGATTTCTTGCTCTATTTTATGCTGTGCTCTGATTAAATAACTAAAACCTTTAATGGAATTGAAGAGATGTTAGGGAATTTATTGCAAATCAGTCATCTCTGTTACAGCAGGCTGATGCCACATCTGACATTTACACCATTGGTTTAAGTCAATGTTGTCCCTTATAACAAGTTACTAAAAGGAACAATTGTTGGACTATTTTTAATGGAAAAAAAATACATTAACAGACTGTCAGTGCAATCTGTTGTTAAATAAATTGTTAGTGATTATTATTATTATTATTATGATTAATAATAATATTATTTATACAGCACCATTGATTCTATGGTGCTGTACATGAGAAGGGGTTACATACAAATTACAGATATGACTTACAGTAAACAAGCTAACAATGACAGACTGATACAGAGGGGAGAGGACCCTGCCCTTGCTGGCTTACATTCTACAGGATGGTGGGGAAGGAGACAGTAGGTTGGGGGTTGCAGAAGCTCCAGTGTTGGTGAGGCGATAGCTCCTGTAGTGGTGAGGAGGCAGCAGGGTCATTGCAGGCTGTAAGCTTTCTTGAACTGGAGGGTTTTCAGGTTCCATCTGAAGGATCCGAATGTGGTTGATAGTTAGACATGTTGGGGCACAGAATTCCCGAGGATGGGGGATATTCGGGAAAAGTCTTGGAGGTGATTAGGTGAGGAGTGAATAAGTGTGGAGGAGAGAAGTAGGTCTTGGGAGGACTGGAGATTATGTGAGGGAAGATATCGGGAGATTAGTTCAGAGATATATGGAGGAGACAGGTTATGGATGGCTTTGTAGGTCAGTGTTAGTAATTTGAACTGGATACCCTGAGGGAATGGGAGCCAGTGAAGAGATTTCCAGAGAGGAGAAGCTGAGGAGTAGTGAAGAGACAGATGAATTAGTCAGGCAGCAGACATAAGGATGGACTGGAGAGATGTGAGAGTGTTAGCAGGGAGGCCACAGACAAGGATGTTGCAGTAGTCGAGGTGGGAAATGATGAGGGCATGCACAAGCATTTTAGTAGATTGAGGGTTGAAGAAAGGACGGATTCTGGAAATATATTTGAATTAGAGGCGACAGGAGGTGCAAAGAGCTTGGATGTGTGGTTTCAAGGACAGGGCAGAGTCAAGGGTTACTCCGAGGCAGCAGACTTCCGGTACGGGGGAAAGCGTGATGTCATTAATTGTTATAGATAGATATATAGATCAGGTAAGGAAGATCTATGAGATGGAGGCAAGACGATGAGTTCAGATTTATCCACATTGAGTTTGAGGAAGCGAGAGGAGAAGAAGGAGAATATGTGTGATAGACACTCTGGGATTCTGGACAGCAGAGATGTGATATCTGGGCCCGAGAGGAATATCCGAGTGTCATCAGCTTAAAGGTGGTACTGGAATCCATGGGACTTTATGAGTTTTCCCAAGCCAAATATATATAATAAGAAGAGTAAAGGTCCTAGTGCAGAGCCTTGGGGGACTCCAACAGAGAGTGAGTGGGATGAGGAGGTAGTGTGGGAGTGGGAGATGCTGAATGTGCGGTTAGAAAGGTATGAGGAGATCCAGGATAGGGTGAGGTCTTTGATGCCAAAGGAGGAGAGGATCTGTAGTAGGAGGTAGTGGTCAACTGTGTCAAAAGCAGAGGACAGGTTCTAGAAGGAGGAGTATAGAGTAATTTTGGTCAGGGCTGTCTCAGTGGAATGATGGGGATGGAAAACAGACTGTAGATTGTCAAAGAGCAAGTTTGATGAAAGGTGGGCGGAAAGTTCAGCATGGATGTGCTACTCCAGGAGTTTAGAAGCGTATAGGAGCAGTGATATTGGGCGATAGATGGACATAGTGGTTGGGTCAAGGGTTGGCTTTCTAAGGATAGGCATGATTGTGGCATGTTTGGCAGAAGGAAAGGTACCAGAAGTTAGTGATAGGTTGAAGATGAGGGTTAGGGATGGGATAAGTGTGGTGGGGAGGTTGGGGGAAGAGGTGGGATGGGATGGGGTCGAATGCACAAAAGGTGGGGTGTGATTTGGAGAAGAGACAATTAAGCTCCCTTTCAGTGATGTTGGAGAGGGAGGTTATGGGTTTGGGCATTGGTTTTGTATACAAAGCGGTTGTGGTGGTTGAACAATAAAGACTTGCCTAGTTTGATCGATCTTATTTTTGAAGTGTGTGGCAAAATTCTCAGCAGAGATGAGGGAGGTTGGAGGGGGCAGTGGTGGGCGGAGGAGGGAGTTAAAAGTTTTAAATAACTGTTTGAGGTTGAAGGATAGGGAGATACAACAGTTGTGAAGGATGCCTGTTTAGCAGCGGTGAGGGCTGATTTGAAAGCTAGTGCTGCCTTTTTGAATGCAGTGAAATCATCTTGCAAATTTGTTTTCTTCCAATGTGGTTCTGCAATCCTGGACACTTGCCGGAGCTTTTTAGTAATGTTAATTGTGCCAGGGCTGTCTATTGATATGTTACACTCTGTCATGAACGAGAGGGGCAACCGTGTCAATAGCTGATGCGAGGGTGGCAATGTAGAAGGCAATGACACTGTCTGTGTCGTGAAATGAGGATATGGATGCCGGTGGTAGAATAGAGTCAGAGAGCGTGTGGGTGTCTAGGTGTGCAAGGTTTCTGCAGTGGTGCGCATGTTGCTGGACATGTGTGACAGGTGTGGAGAACAGGGATGAAAAAGTGAGTAGATGGTGGTCAGATAGAGGGAGAGGGGAGGTTGTGAAGTTATATAGAGAGCAGAGACGGGTGAAGATCAGGTCTAATGTATGTCCGTCTGTGTGGGTGGCTGAGGAGAACCACTGGGTAAGTCCAAAAGATGAAGTAAGGGACAGAAGTTTGGAGGCTGTTGACTGAAGGTTATAATTGGGGATGTTGAAGTCAACCATGATGACAGTGGGAATGTCAGTAGAAAGAAAGTGAAGAAGCCAGGTAGAGAATAGGTCAATAAAGGCAGTGGCTGGGCCCGGAAGTTGGTATATGATGGCCACTTGGAGGTTGGAAGGAGAGTAGATGCGGATAGAGTGGGCTTCAAAAAAGGGGAGGATAAGGGAGGGTGGAGGTGGGATTGGGTTAAAGGTGCAGTTAGTAAAAAGGAGAAGACCCACTCCTCCACCATGTCTGTTGCAGGGGCGAGGAGTGTGGGTGTAGTGGAGGCCGCTGTAACGCAGCGCAGCAGGGGAGGCGGTGTTAGAGGGTGCAGCCATGTTTTTGTGAGGCCGAGAAGGCAAGATTGTGAGAGAGAAAGAAGTAATGAATCACATGAAACTTATAGCAGATGGAGTGGGCATTCCAGAGTGCTCCAGAGAGAGGGAGAAGGGAAGTGGGCATCAAGGATTCGGATTTTACGTTGGAAAGATTGCGGTAGTTCAAATTAGATAAGGAGGGGTAGGAGGGAGAATTAATGGGAAGTATTAGCTGTGGAGGTCCAGGATTGTGAGATATGTTGCCAGCAGTGAGGAGAAGCAGATAGAGGGAGAACAGGCGGGAAAAAAAGAATGGCCAGCTTGTTTTATGTTTTATTGTGAGAGATATGTGGTTGAGGAGCAGGTCAGCAGAGGCCGTCGAGTGCTGAGGGAAGGGGAGATGATTATTTGGTTAGAGGGTGCTGGGGTTTGGGGATAATGAAGGAGAGTGAGGATTAGTGGAGCAAACACGGTGAGGGCATATGTAAACATGGTGAAGGTAAACAATTCCTAATGCTTGGATGCTCGTTTCGAGTAACAAGTGCAATCGGAGTCAATAGAAATCAGACAATTTTTTCGTCAGACCCTACAAGCAGGTCGGGGACAGTGAAAATGTTGAAATGGATGGTACAAGTGCTGAATGGAAGAAAAACAGTATGGGGAACACCCTTTGAAGCATATCTGACTTTATGATCACTGCTAGGAATAATGATATATGCCTGATGAAGAGACCTGAGTAGTCTCGAAAGCTTGCAATTTGTTACCATCTTTTCAGTTAGGCTGGAGTCACACACAACGAATAAAAAATCGGTCCCATTTTAACGGTACGAAATCGCACAAAGAATTCTTGTCCAGGGATCCGTCTATCATCCCATTTTCCGGCGATGAACCGATTTTATTCGCATCTAAGCATCAAATTGACATCCAATGTCAATGCCTGATGCTCTTTCCTGTTGACCTGGAGAAGTCTTGAGATTTAATCGCAAGTCACACGTGTGGTGCGTTTTCAATGCTATTTTTAATCGCATCCATAGACTTGCATTGTCGAATCCGATCCGAAAATCGGTGACAATCGCAGCATGCTGCGATTGTCTCGGTCTGAGGAACGGATCCGATAAAAAAACGCATGATGGGAGCAGCACCATAGAATAACATTGGGACGAATGCAATGCGATTTTTTATTGCATTGCATTCGTCCGATTTAATCGCTAGTGTGACTCCGGCCTTAGCCATTAAAAGGTATCAACCACTGAGAACTCTCAATTCTAAATATTTTTCTACTGGCTAACCCAGTACAAAGATATATATCTTTCCAAGAACAATGATGTCACATTTTTACTCCACTTTAAGTACTGACAATAAAACATTCAAAATCAAAAATAAATTGGAGTTTACATGAAAAAAAGTTAAGAAACAATCTGTCCTGTATAATGAATTGTCTATAATGCAAAATTTAAAAAGCATATTAAAAAATAATTCAAGTAAACCAAAATTGAAACTTTTATAATTTTTATAAAAAAATTTAAATTTCAGCGTAATTTATCAAGAAAGGAAAAAACTGCCAAAAATGTGATGGAAGATGGTCTCAGATTCACCTTGTATTATACATTAAAGAGGGCCTCATACACATTATGTTCAAATTGTAATGTAGTGTTACTCCTACACTCATAAAGGATATGCACTAAGTGCAAAACCTGCCAAAGATTACAGCATCATCCAAACACCCTTGAAGGCGCCAACTGTAGTGCCTGAATCAAATAATGTGAATAAAGTGTAGTTGTGGCACTCCTACACTCATAAAAGGTCTGCATACAGTACAAAGCCTGCCAAAAATTACCAGCAGGGACATCCATTTATCCTTGAAAGCACCAACTGAAGTGCCTCATTCAAATATTGGGAAAAAAACGGGTAGTTGTAGTACTCCTACTTTCATATAAGCTCTGCACACAGTGCAAAGCCTGCCAAAAAAATTGATGAGGGCCATCCATACACCCTTCAAGGCACCAACTGGATTACCTCATTGAAATATTTAGAAAGTGTAGTTGTGGTACTTTTGTAAAGACTGTACAAATTGCAAACCCATAAAAAAATCTAAAGAGGGTCATCCAAACACAATTGAAGGCAATAACTGGAGGACCTCATTCAAATATTGCAGATTAAAAACAGTTTATTTACTGTTGTCATCTGGTGGTATGGAAAAGTTGGAGCCAATCCAGACTTTAATCATTTTTATCAGAGTGAGACTGTTAACATTTTCTGTTGACAGGTGAAAGAACTTGTCTGTTATGACCCCCCCAGCTGAACCAAATACCAGCTCAGGCAATATGATAGTGGCAGGATAGTACAACACATCCAAGGCATAGAGGGACAGCTCATGCCAGGTCTCCAGCTTTGCCACCCAATAGTTGAAGGTCGTAGAGGTATTAGGAAGTACATTGGTTTTGTCTGCTAGGTATTGCTTGACCATCTTTAAAAACTTTTCCCTCCGTGTCAGAAATACCCAGTTATCAGGGAAAGAATGCTGGGAGAGTGTCATGAAATTGGCCCAGGCCTTTGTCAGTGTACCCCTGACTCTGTTGTACCTGTTGTGAATCTGCTGTTCCCCGGCACCGGGTGCTTAACACAGCTCTGATCCTTCTCCCCTGCTTTGCTGGCCCAATTTCTCCTCTTACCCTTGGGAAAATAAAAAATTGGGGCGAAAAGATCATTTTTCTGAAAAAAATATGATTTTTTAATTTTTACGGCTCTACGTTATAAACTTCTGTGAAGCACTTTGGGGTTCAAAGTGCTCACCACACATCTAGATAAGTTCCTTAGGGGGTCTAGTTTCCAAAATGGTGTCACTTGATGGGAGTTTCCACTCTTTAGGCACATCAGGGGCTCTCTAAACGCGACATGGCATCTGATCTCAATTCCAGCCAATTTTGCATTGAAAAGTCAAATGGCACTCCTTCCCTTCTGAGCTCTGCTATGCATCCAAACAGTGGTTTATCTGCATATTTGGGGTATCAGCATACTCAGGAGAAATTGCACAACAACTTTTGGGATCCAATTTCTCCTGTTACCCTTGGTAAAATAAAAACATTGGATTTGAAGTAATTTTTTTGTTAAAAAAATTTAAATGTTCATTTTTTTAAACCTTCAAAAAATTCCTGTGAAGCACCTGAAGGATTAATAAACTTCTTTAGGCTGTGGGCACACGTAGCGTTTTAAAACGCTCACTAAAAACCGTACTCCTTCCCAGAAATCGCGCGGTTTTTTCCGCGCGATTTTACAGCGATTTTACCGCGATTTTGCCACGTTTTTCACGTGCGATATTCAAGCACTTTCCAAGCGTTTTGAAGCATCTCTTGGAAAGTGATTGACAGGTTGGTCACACTCGTCAAACATAGTGTTTGACAAGTGTGACCAGGTTTTTACTATTGATGCCGCCTATGCGGCATCAATAGTAAAAGATAGGATGTTAAAAATGCTAAAAAAATAAAAAAATCGGGGTATATTTACCTTCCGGCGTCCCGCGCTGCATTCCCGGGCCTCAGCGTTCCCAGTAATGCCTTGCGAGACCTGTGATGATGTAGTCTCGCGTTGCTATAGCGATCTCGCGAGACCGCTAGAGTCACGCGAGACTACGTCATTACAGGGCCTTGCCGCAAGGCATTACTGGGAACGCTAGGCCGGGAGTGCAGCGCGGGACATCGGATGGTAAATATTCCCCCGATTTTTTATTTTTTATTCTTTTTTTTACAGGGGTATGGTACCCAGGGCCTGGAGGACAGTCTCCTCTCCTCCACACCGTGGGTACCAACCGCACATGAGACGCTTAACTTCCCGCATGGTGGGCATAGCCACATGCAGGAAGTAAGCAATTGTCATGCATTCCTATGGGTGCGGAATCGCGGCAATTCTTTGCGATTCCGCACAAAAGAATGAGCATGCTGCTATTTTTTCCGCGATGCGATTCCACCGCGGAAAAAAGCGCAGCATTAGCACAGCATGTGCGGAATGCCATAGGAATGCATGGGGGGCGTTCTGTACACGATTTTTAAACGTTTTAGCAGCGTTTTCGCGCCGAAAATCGCGGCAAAAATGCTTAAAAATCGCTATGTGGGCACATAGCCTAAATGTGGTTTTTAGCACCTTCAGGGGTGCAGATTTTAGAATGGTGTCACTTTTGAGTATTTTCTATCATATAGACCCCTCCAAGTGACTTCAATTGTGATGTGGTCCCTAAAAAGAAATGGTGTTGTAAAAATGAGAAATCGCTGTTTAACTTTTAACCCTTATAACTTCCTAACAAAAAAAAATTTGGTTCCAAGTTTGTGCTGCTGTAAAGTAGACATATGGGAAATGTTAATTATTAAGTATTTTATGTGACATATCTCTGTAATTTAAGGGCATGAAAAATTCAAAGTTGGAAAATTGCAAAATTTTCACCAAATTTCCATTTTTTTTACAAATAAACGCAAGTCATATCAAAGAAATTTTACCAGTATCATGAAGTACAGTATGTCATGAGAAAACGTTGTCAGAAACACTGGGATCCATGGAAGTGTTCCAGAGTTATTACCTCATAAAGGGATAGTGGTCAGAATTGTAAAAATTGGCCTGGTCATTTACATGCAAACCATCCTTGGGGGTAAAGGGGTTAATATGTGTTCTGTTCTAAATATCCTGTTTATATTGCTTGGTTAATATATGCCTGATCATGCTGGTGGTGGTTTGGATCTTAGTGGTCAGGACCTTGCTGATCTTGACATGGCAGAGGTTGCAAAAGATCATTTTGTCTCAGAATTCTCTTTAAAAAAGTCCCAGGTTAGGGAATACCTAACTCTGATGAAGAAATTCATGAGTGTCAATGCTCTGTGGAACAGTAGCCCACCTTCTCTATCTGGTCACCCCACTGCCTCTTCCTGCCTGTTTTGATGCTGCCGATCCCTCCCCCTCAGCCTTGCTGGCCTTGCATGCCAACTTCCCAGACAGGGTTGGTGACCACTACTTCGTCTTCCACCACCACATCCTGGTTCTCCAGACTTGGTGACTTAACAATAGCCTGATTTATCAACAACTGTGAGTCATTATCATCTACCTCCTAAGACAAAATTTGCCTGTTCCCCACCGTCATCTTCTTGTGACCGTGGCTGTTCAAAATTTTGTACATCACTGAACAGCTTGTCCTCCTGCCCTCTTGGAATATGCAGGGTGAGAAGCCACATTCAAGAAATGATGGCGTAAAGATCTTCATGGAGTGTCCCAGTGTGAGATCATTGATCTCTTGGGACTCAACATGGTGGGAGGCAAGAGGATAAGAGTGAAGATTACGTGATCCAGACTCAAGGGAGGTGAGACTTGACTGTGGTGTTGGCAAGCATGTTGGAAGCATTATCTTCTATTCAACCGACCACCTGTTCACCCTTAGTGAAATTGCATACTATGGGGATATGTAGAACTGAAGGACATTGATGTGAGGGGCATAAGAAGAAGTACCTTATGCAGTTTAAGCAATGATCTCACATATTGAGAGGAGAAAATGGAAAATATGTTACATCTGCTTTGATGCACTTTGTTGTGATGAGATCTTAATGCAGAAAAAGTTGTCTGTTTATAGCAAGTATCACTGAAAACCTGAAAAGTTAAAAGTCAGAGAAATATAAATGCTTACTTAGGTTTAGTATAAAACTTAGACTACTTTTGTGTCAATGTAAGCATTTAAGCTATAGCTGTAACATAAATTATTTTCACAATCTTTGATATTTGATCTTTAAATATTTTTTCTAAAATATATTCCTATACATTATAGGCATTACTACATCAATTAATAAAATTGAGAAGTAAAATAGTTGGGAATGCCTTATTATTTTTTGCTTCCTTATATCTAACATAAGTTCACAATGATATTGTCAATTATAGCTATGTGATTACCTTCAGAAAATAAACTAAGGAACATACACAGCCTTGTAGGGTAAAAATAGCTCCAGGGATTTCTGTATCTACAGTAATTGGCAGTGGTAGTAACACAGCATGCAAACAGGTCACTAAATTATCATAATTATTATTATTGCCTCTTGAGCTGCCACTTTATTATAGTCAATTTGTAGTCATTCTAAATGGACATAATGAAGTTGAAAATAAAGATTATTGGTAATCAATGTCACACAGCACAAGATTAATGGTGTCAAGCATCCAATGAATCAATATTTATATGTATCTGGAGGAGGTGGTGAAAAATAGGCAGCATACCAACATTAATTCCAATGTGTGTGAACATCATTAATACTAATGGGCTCCCATTACACAGCCTGCACAGTCTTTAATCTCCACTATTATCTGGATTGCTATATTTCCTCTTTGACCTGGTCAATCTTCATAAGTAGTGCTGAAGAGGTAAAGTATATTGAATAGCCCTTATAACAAATATAGGCAGGAAGTTATGTGAACTATATCAATAAATTATATATAGCCAGAGGTGTGTCGTGACTGCAGACTGTCATGTGCCCTGTCCTGTGTGACACGGCCAGCAGGCCGGTAACTAATACAACAGGACACAGCACGTGTAATTGTCCAGTGTGACGCGGCCCGCAGGCCAGTAACTAATACAACAAGACACAGGGGATAGGGAAACATTTACAACGGTGGGCCCTGCGATAGGGAAAGGGGACGTGGAGACCTCCTGCACTCCCCTGAGTCAGTGTCCCTAACACTCCTAACGTTTCCTATGCCGGTTCTGCACCGGGCGACAATCACGAACCTGTCGCCCTAGCACACCCTACACCAATTCCTTACTAGGGAGCTGGGTGGTGCAGGCACTGGCCCCACCGCTGTACTAACACAAACATGAGGAAAAGTGACAAACGGGGAAACACTTAGCTTTGCTCTGATGCACTTGCTCCAGGCAACAGAGTCAAACACCTGAGTGCATCTTCCTCCCACCGTGTCCAACAACGGAGTCTAGCAACTGAGTGCAGCTGTCCAGCAACGGAGTCCAGCACCTGAGTGCAGCTTCCAGCAAAACAGTCCAGCAACTGAGTGCAGCTCTAAACCATAGTGGCCACTCCACCAAGCTTTGCAAGAATTCTTCACTGACACCACAGCTGCCACTCCACCATGCTTTACACGAACTCCTTGCTGACACCATAGCTGCCACTCCAGGACTCTGACTGAGCTGTCCTGGACTCTCCTCAGCTCCTTCCTTCACCCAGCATGGTTGGAAAAGACCAACAATATCACCAACGTGAGTCAGAACAACTGACACACCTTTATTGAGTAAACACACCTGTTAGTGATTCCCATGCAATTACACTAACCACCACCGGGGGAAAACTATCCCTAAAAACACCAGTGCAATGACCATACTGGCCACCGAGGCAAAACTATCTCTAAGCACACAGTGCAATGACCATACTGGCCACCGGGGCAAAACTATCTCTAAGCACAAAGCCTAGAGAGAAAAAAAAAAGGTTACCAGAGTTCTTATCTGACATGATCCCACATGGATCATGACACAGACTAGAGGAGGCTGTAAGTGCGAGACATTGGCATGGCGTGCAGTCGCCCATAGAAACTGGACAAGGTTATGTTTAGGGACTGTGATGCAAAGCCGTGTACTATGTAGTGCTATGAACTGGTGTGAACTGAACACTGATAATATGCACTGAAGTTAGGCTAGTTTCACACTTGCTTTTTTTTGCAGCGCATTTTTCCCGCAAAAAAACGCATTGAAAAAACGCATACAAAAGCATACAACTGCTGCGTTTTTTTCAAGCATTTTTATGAGCATGCATGAAAAAAACGCAGCGTTTTTATGCGTTTGTATGCGTTTTTAGTGCGTTTTTACCGCGTTTGCGTTTTTTTCCAACATTAGGTGGCCCCTCACACTAACCCAAACCATGACTTTACTAACCCTAACCCTGACCCTAACCCTAACCCTAACCCTGACCCTAACCCTAACCCTAACCCTGACCCTAACCCTTAACCAAATCATACTTAACCCTAACCCAAACTCTAAACCCTAACTAACCCTAACCCTAACCCTGACCCTAACCCTAACCCTAACCCTAACCCTGACCCTAACCCTAACCCTAACCCTGACCCTAACCCTTAACCAAATCATACTTAACCCTAACCCAAACCCTAAACCCTAACTAACCCTAACCCTAACCCTAACCCTGACCCTAACCCTAACCCTAACCCTAACCCTGACCCTAACCGTGACCCTAACCCTTAACAAAACCATACTTAACCCTAACCCTGACCCTAACCCTAACCCTAACCCTAACCCTGACCCTAACCCTAACCCTAACCCTAACCCTGACCCTAACCCTTAACCAAACCATACTTAACCCTAATCCTGACCCTAACTTTGACCCTAACCCTTAACAAAACCATACTTAACCCTAACCCTGACCCTAACCCTAACCCTAACCCTAACCCTAACCCTGACCCTAACCCTAACCCTAACCCTGACCCTAACCCTTAACCAAACCATACTTAACCCTAATCCTGACCCTAACCCTGACCCTAACCCTTAACAAAACCATACTTAACCCTAACCCTGACCCTAACCCTAACCCTAACCCTAACCCTGACCCTAACCCTAACCCTAACCCTGACCCTAACCCTTAACCAAACCATACTTAACCCTAATCCTGACCCTAACCCTGACCCTAACCCTTAACCAAACCATACTTAACCCTAACCCTGACCCAAACCCCAACCCTAACCCTGACCCTAACCCTAACCCTAAACCCCCTTAACTAACCCTAACTCTAACCCAAACCCCTAAATTCCATGGTTAAAAAAAAAAAACGCATATGCAAAAAAACGCATACATGAGCATGCCAGTGCGCACATATGCGCGTCCATAGGCTATAATGGCCATTTTTAGCGCAAAACGTGCGCATATGTGCGCATGCGCTTTTTTGCAGGGCCAAAAAATGCAACATGCTGCATCTGGAAAATACAAACGCACACCCCAAAAAAACGCAGCGCATGAAAATCGCATACATGCGCTTACAAGCGCGCAGGTATGCGCACCCATGTTAAATATAGGGGAAAAAACGCATGCGCACATATGCGTTTTTTTCCAGCGCTAAAAAACGCAAATGTGAAACCAGCCTTATATGCACTGAAGTTACATGCAATTGTGTGGATTGGAACCTTTCTGTGTGAAGATAACACATTAAAGAGACTTTTATGTTTAAACTTTGTGGGTCACTGCCTGATTACTGCATACGGTACTACCACTGCACTACAATACATATATACTCACACATATTTACAGTATATATGTACAGCAGGTGAAGTAAGTATTGATCACGTCACCAGTTTTCTAAGTAAATATATTTCTAAAGGTGCTATTGACATGAAATTCTCACCAAATTACAGCAATGGCCCAAACAATCCACACAGGCAAATATATCAAAGAATAGATGTCCAAATATTAAGTAATGTATAATAATGAGAAATGAAACAAGGAGAAAGTATTGAACACACTTACTGAAATGTATTTAATATTTCATACAAAAGCTTTTGTTGATGATAGCTTCAATATGCCTTCTGTATGGAAAAACTAGTTGCATGCATTGCTCAGGTGTTAATTTGGCCCATTCTTCCAAAAAGTTTTCAAATACAGAAGGTGAGTTCCTTCTACGAACTCTGAGCTTTAGTTCTTTCCCTAAATGTTCTATTGGATTCTAGTCACATAATTGGCTGGACCATCTAACAGCTATATTTTCTTTCTTTCTGAAACCATTTGTGAGTTTCCTTGGTTGTTTGTTTGGAATCATTATCTTACTTAAATGTCCACCTTATTTCGTCTTCATCATCCTGGTACCTGTCTTGGTACATTTGTCCTTCATCTTTTCTTCAATTATAAGAAGTTTGCCAGAGCTGTATGCTGAAAAACTGCCCCACACCATAATGTTTCACTTCCAAACTTCACTGCTGGTATGGAGTATTTGGGGTGATATGCAGTGCCTTTTGGCCTTCAAACATGGTGTGTTTTATGGCATCCAAAGAATAAAATTTTGGTCTCATCTGACCAGATTTTATTTTCCCAGAATTTCACAGGCTTGTCGCTGTGTTGCAAGCAAACTTTAAATGCCCTTTAGCATGCTCTTTTTCAGCAAAGAAGTCTTGCGTGGTAAGTGTGCATGCAGACCACTCAGGTTGAGTGCAGTACTTAAAGTTTTCTACAATTGTACCTGCTGATTCCTGGACTTTGAGTAGCTCTCCACAGGTGGTCCTTCTGGTAATTATTTTCACTCCTCTGAAATCTTGTATATATATATATATATATATATATATATATATATATATATATATATGTGTGTGTGTATATATAAAAAAAACTTCCTTCTCACCCGCCAATTGAAGTGGTCTTTTTCTTTGTCCTTCCTCATTCTCGGGTCCTTTACCAGAGGCCTGGGTGTTTGAGCGTTCTGTGCAGTATCTTAGATGTTGCTCCTGGGATCTGTTGTAGCCATTTTACCAACTTAGGGTTCACTGCTCCAAGTGCTCCTATCACCACTGGAATCACCATCATGTATATATACATATATATTTCAGAGAAGCAAGCATCACATACAATAAAGTGAAAAGAGGGTTCCTTTATTCACTAACCCCAGCTACATTTTAGCTCTCTCTATGGAGCCTTTCTGTTTTCTTATAGGATGAGATGAAGCATAGCCAATGGTGATGAATAAAGGATTTAGCTTTATCATTTTATATATAATGTACATACATGCAGATAGAGAGCAAAAAAGCGTATGTATGAAAAAACATGCTGTATCCCAGATTTTAGCTAGTTAGCTAGGTGGTTGTACATCAGTCAGATAGTGTAGCTAGCTATTGTCCAGGTTTGTTGTTAAATTTACCTTCCAGCACTTTTTTTGGCTAATACTGAGGTCCACAGACAAAGCCAGCAGGGCACATGTCCTACAAGTGTGCTGTGCACTGCTTCTATTTTTTCAGTAGTTAAATGTGAAACAACCTGCTGTATCCCACCTTGTCTTGTTGTGCTGTGGTGATTTGATGCTGTCTGCAGACTTAAGTAATATTAAAATTAAATTTTTAATTTTGCAGTTGCAAAAAGTTAGACAACCCGCAGTGGCACACTTTGTCATTTTGTTGGGTTGAAATTAAGCTGTAGAGGCATGAAACAGAGGCCACCGAAAAATCCCTCTGTTCCTAGTGTCATACAGTAGGAGACCTGACTTTCAAATAGTTTGTAGCATCTAGTGTGCTATAGAGACCTGATCCACAGGCCACAAAAAATTCTTCAGTTCCTAGTGTCATAAAGAAGGGGGACCTGACTTTCAAATAGTTTGTAGCATCTAGTGTGTTATAGAGGCCTGATCCAGAGACCACCAAAAAATCCTTCTGTTACTAGGTTCATTCAGTAGGAGACCTGACTTTCAAACAGTTTGCAGCATCTAGTGTGTTATAGAAGCCTGATACATAGGCTACAAAAACATTCTTGTGTTTCTAGTATCATACAGTAGGGGAACTAACTTTTAAATAGTTTGCAGCATCTAGTGTGTTATAGAGGCATGATAGAGAGGCCACAAATAAATTCTTCTGTTCCTAGTGTCATACAGTAGGGGACCTGACTTTCAAATAGTTGCAGATTCTTCTATGTTATAGAGGACTGATCCATAGGCCACAAAAAATTCATCTGTTACTAGTGTCATACAGTAGGGGACATCGCTTTCAAATTGTTTGTAGCATAACTTCATTGTCATACAGGCCTCATCCACACTCAAACAATTCTTTTCTCTGTGACTAACACGATACATCATGCCATATTTCAACTTGGAATTTACTGTCGCTAAAATTCAGCTGTTTGCAGAGGTGGTTTAACATGACTGGGAAAAAGCGAGGCCGTGATGGAAGGGAAATTAGGCTTGGTGTTCAAGGTGTACGTGGGTTAGGTGGTAATGTTACTGACAGCACTAGTGAAGCAATGTCAAGTCCTATGCAAAGACAACTGACAACTTCTGTTACTGGACAGGTTACTGCACTACCTTTCTTTGGCAGATGCACAATGGTGCACCTTGTCGATGATGCCCATATAAAGCATGTGCTCAAGTGGATGGCAAGCGCAGCTTCAAGTGGTCTCTCTACCTCATCCTCCACCTCAACAGCACACCCAGTACAGTACACAGAGTTGGCATCCAAATTTCCCTTGCTTCCCCCTGCGTCCCAACTCTCCAACTGTACAAATGACTGTACAGAACCACAGATGGATGAGACTGAAGAACTGTTCACACATTCTATGCTATGTCATCAGAAGTGTACTCAAAAGCTTCACAGAGTCAAGAGGAGGAAATCTACACCGATGTCCAAAATTTTTTTTTAGTTTGGATCCGGGGCAGGACAAAGTAGGATCTGAACAACATCCTGACCATTTTCATCATGCGTTAACCCTTGGGGGCAGGTTATCCAGATGAGACTAAGATATCTGAGCCTCAGGCGTACTGCACTGTGCAGTCAGGGCAGGATGAGGAGGAGGATGACTCCAAGGGAAAGGAATGTGATAATACAGAGGATGATGATGAGGTGTTAAATCCAAGTTGGCATGAAAATAGAGGCACACAGCTGAGTAGGTCATCTGAGGAGGAAGATGAGGAGCTTACATTGTGCCATACGTCACAGACACATAGTGATGCAGCCACAACGAGCAATGCATCCTCAGCCACAACTGTGTCTGTGACCAGCAGCGTCTGCGGGTCTGCAGCCCGCAGGGGTGGCAAGGGTTGCCTAGCCTGGGCCTTTTTTGACACTGTAAAGGATGAGCCAACTCACGCAATCTGCCAACTTTGCAAAAAAAGTTGAGGTAAAAAGTGCAATAATTCGACTATTACATGTATGAACCTTCACATTCGCAATCAACATGCTTTACTGTGGGAATTCCACTGTGCAAAAATGTGGACCAGCGGACCTCAACAACCATAAGCCACCCCATCAACAGCATCTGCTGCTTCTTCCTAAACCTCTGCTACCGTGCCAACTATTGAAACGCAGGTCTTCGACCGTAGAACTTTGGGCTCTTTACTCGCTCCAGTAACGCTGACTGAGAGCCCGCCGTCAGCTGTAACGGAAGCAGACATGCCTGCTGTTTTTGACCCATCTCAGAGAATGAGCACTCCACAAGTTTCTCAATTATCTCTGCCTGCACCTATCTCACAGTACAGCAGTTTGTCCGGTTCACCATACTCTGCCCTCTCAGCACTGCAGCCAGCTCACAGTTCCACAGTTCCACAGTGGTCACTTAAAAGAATTTTCCTCCTACGCATTACAAAGCTATGAGGTTGAACTCCACGATCTCCAATCTGTTGGCCATGTAAATGCCGCCTTTCTGCATGCCGGGTACAGACAGATTCTGTAAGCTGATGGCTGCCGCAGTCCCCAGTACCAATTGCACAGTCACCAAGAAAGCTGCGCCTGCGCTACACCAGCATGTCGCAGACAATATCACTCGTTCCTTCACTAAATCTCTGTCTGCCAGGGTGTATTTCACCACAGACACTTGGATGAGTAAGCATGTGCAAGGGCATTACATCTTGCTGACTGGACACTGAGTGACTCTGGTGGATGTGGTGACAGGCACCGCTCCACAAGTCTTGGAATCCCCAAGGCTTGCAGGACAAACCTCTACATTTAACACTTCCTCCAATGCTTCTGCCTCCTCTATCTCCTCTAGGGCCTCCACCTGAGCCCTCAACCTCTGCCTTAATGAGATACACATTACAACAATGCAGAGCAAATCCCCACCACGTCCGTATGGCACAGTCAGGGCTCACCGCAATCAGACAGTATTAAAATAGATATGCTTTGGAGATTGCAGGCATACAGCTGAGGAATTGTGGACAGCTCTCCAGGCTGAGTTTGATCAATGGCTGTCTCCGCTGAACCTGCATCCACGGAAGGCCATGTCCGATAACAGTGAAAACCTGGTGGTGACCCTAATAAACAGGCAATACCCACATGTATCCAGGCTGGCTAGCAGCCACAAATCTTGCAGCTATGGCGACAGAAACTAAATCTCCGAGCACATTCAAATACTCAGAGATCACCTGAGCATGCTCGAGAAGTCTCAAGTAACGAGTATACTCGCTCATCACTAGTGAGCACTCCTGGTTGGGTGTTCATCTGCTGGATTGGGTTTAGTGGAAGACCTATTGGTCCCTACTATACTATTTCTACTGTGGTGAAATTGATGCCAATTTGGTGGTGTCTGCCAACAATTTTTAGAAATGTGAACACTCCTGTTGGGTGTCTATCTGTTGGATTGGGTGTAGTGGAAGACCTGTCGGTTCCTTTTACACTAATTCTATTCTCGTGATATTGATGCGACTTCTGTGGTGTAAGGCCCACATATGTTTAAATGTGACCACTCCTGGTTGGGTATCAATCTGCTTGATTGGGTTTAGTGGAAGACATATCGGTCCCTATTATACTATTTCTAATGTGGTGAAATTGATGCCACTTTGGTGGTGTCTGACAATAATTTTTGCAAATGTGAGCACTAGAGTTGAGCGAAACGGGTCGAAAAAATTCAAAAGTCGCCGACTTTTGGCAAAGTCGGGTTTCATGAAACGAAACCCGACCCTAGGATGAGGTCGGCCACGAGGTCGGCGACTTACGCGCCAAAGTCGCGTTTCAAAAGTTTGTTTTGCACTATTTTTCAGCCAATCAGGATCCACGGACACTGTGGGCAACGTGATGACATAGGCACGGGTCACCACCATCTTTCAGAAGGGCATGCAAGTGATTGGCTTGCTTTGGTGGGCGTCACAGGGGGTATAAAAGGGCGTGCACGCCGACCGCCATCTTACTTCTGCCGATCTTAGTATAGGGAGAGGTTGCTGCTGATTCTGTAGGGAGAGCGTTAGGCAGGGAAGAAGACAAAAAAACTGCTTCTGCTGCTAGCGATTTGGCCTGCACAACACACAAGTCACTGTGTGTGTAGTGCAAGGGGAGGCTATATTGTGGTGTATCAGTGGTGTTGGTTGTTGGGCTGCCTTCTAAGGCTTCCTGACACGCTGGCATTGCTGTTTACCCACTGCTCCGCAAACTGCTTTTTTAAAAGCAATCCAATCTCCCTTATCCTCTCGTCACTTTGGTCACAGGCAGCTGTGCCATCGAGCGTGTCACATAGTGCTCAGATATCAGTGGGCCGTACACAATCCACAAGTGTCCAGTGTCCAAAAGTGTACGCAGAGATTCAAAATCTCCATTATCCTCTCGTCACTTTGGTCACAGGCAGCTGTGCCATCGAGCGTGTCACATAGCGCTCAGATATCAGTGGGCCGCACACAATCCACAAGTGTCCAGTGTCCAAAAGTGTACACAGAGATTCAAAATCTCCATTATCCTCTCGTCACTTTGGTCACAGGCAGCTGTGCCATCGAGCGTGTCACATAGCGCTCAGATATCAGTGGGCCGCACACAATCCACAAGTGTCCAGTGTCCAAAAGTGTATGCAGAGATTCAAAATCTCCATTATCCTCTCGTCACTTTGGTCACAGGCAGCTGTGCCATCGAGCGTGTCACATAGCGCTCAGATATCAGTGGGCCGCACACAATCCAAAAGTGTCCACTGTCCACAAGTGTACGCAGAGATTCAAAATCTCCATTATTCTCTCGTCACTTTGGTCACAGGCAGCTGTGCCATCGAGCGTGTCACATAGCGCTCAGATATCAGTGGGCCGCACACAATCCAAAAGTGTCCAGTGTCCAAAAGTGTACGCAGAGATTCAAAATCTCCATTATCCTCTCGTCACTTTGGTCACAGGCAGCTGTGCCATCGAGCGTGTCACATAGCGCTCAGATATCAGTGGGCCGCACACAATCCACAAGTGTCCAGTGTCCAAAAGTGTACGCAGAGATTCAAAATCTCCATTATCCTCTCGTCACTTTGGTCACAGGCAGCTGTGCCATCGAGCGTGTCACATAGCGCTCAGATATCAGTGGGCCGCACACAATCCACAAGTGTCCAGTGTCCAAAAGTGTACGCAGAGATTCAAAATCTCCATTATCCTCTCGTCACTTTGGTCACAGGCAGCTGTGCCATCGAGCGTGTCACATAGCGCTCAGATATCAGTGGGCCGCACACAATCCACAAGTGTCCAGTGTCCAAAAGTGTACGCAGAGATTCAAAATCTCCATTATCCTCTCGTCACTTTGGTCACAGGCAGCTGTGCCATCGAGCGTGTCACATAGCGCTCAGATATCAGTGGGCCGCACACAATCCACAAGTGTCCAGTGTCCAAAAGTGTACGCAGAGATTCAAAATCTCCATTATCCTCTCGTCACTTTGGTCACAGGCAGCTGTGCCATCGAGCGTGTCACATAGCGCTCAGATATCAGTGGGCCGCACACAATCCACAAGTGTCCAGTGTCCACAAGTGTACGCAGAGATTCAAAATCTCCATTATCCTCTCGTCACTTTGGTCACAGGCAGCTGTGCCATCGAGCGTGTCACATAGCGCTCAGATATCAGTGGGCCGCACACAATCCACAAGTGTCCAGTGTCCAAAAGTGTACGCAGAGATTCAAAATCTCCATTATCCTCTCGTCACTTTGGTCACAGGCAGCTGTGCCATCGGGCGTGTCACATAGCGCTCAAATATCAGTGGGCCGCACACAATCCACAAGTGTCCAGTGTCCAAAAGTGTACGCAGAGATTCAAAATCTCCATTATCCTCTCGTCACTTTGGTCACAGGCAGCTGTGCCATCGAGCGTGTCACATAGCGCTCAGATATCAGTGGGCCGCACACAATCCACAAGTGTCCAGTGTCCAAAAGTGTACGCAGAGATTCAAAATCTCCATTATCCTCTCGTCACTTTGGTCACAGGCAGCTGTGCCATCGAGCGTGTCACATAGCGCTCAGATATCAGTGGGCCGCACACAATCCA
This sequence comes from Dendrobates tinctorius, assembly GCF_039654945.1. Taxonomy (NCBI): domain Eukaryota; kingdom Metazoa; phylum Chordata; class Amphibia; order Anura; family Dendrobatidae; genus Dendrobates; species Dendrobates tinctorius. Next base: position 22,729,937 of record NW_027361747.1, on the reverse strand, counting down.
CAAGTGTCCAGTGTCCAAAAGTGTACGCAGAGATTCAAAATCTCCATTATCCTCTCGTCACTTTGGTCACAGGCAGCTGTGCCATCGAGCGTGTCACATAGCGCTCAGATATCAGTGGGCCGCACACAATCCACAAGTGTCCAGTGTCCAAAAGTGTACGCAGAGATTCAAAATCTCCATTATCCTCTCGTCACTTTGGTCACAGGCAGCTGTGCCATCGAGCGTGTCACATAGCGCTCAGATATCAGTGGGCCGCACACAATCCACAAGTGTCCAGTGTCCAAAAGTGTACGCAGAGATTCAAAATCTCCATTATCCTCTCGTCACTTTGGTCACAGGCAGCTGTGCCATCGAGCGTGTCACATAGCGCTCAGATATCAGTGGGCCACACACAATCCACAAGTGTCCAGTGTCCAAAAGTGTACGCAGAGATTCAAAATCTCCATTATCCTCTCGTCACTTTGGTCACAGGCAGCTGTGCCATCGAGCGTGTCACATAGCGCTCAGATATCAGTGGGCCGCACACAATCCACAAGTGTCCAGTGTCCAAAAGTGTACGCAGAGATTCAAAATCTCCATTATCCTCTCGTCACTTTGGTCACAGGCAGCTGTGCCATCGAGCGTGTCACATAGCGCTCAGATATCAGTGGGCCGCACACAATCCACAAGTGTCCAGTGTCCAAAAGTGTACGCAGAGATTCAAAATCTCCATTATCCTCTCGTCACTTTGGTCACAGGCAGCTGTGCCATCGAGCGTGTCACATAGCGCTCAGATATCAGTGGGCCGCACACAATCCACAAGTGTCCAGTGTCCAAAAGTGTACGCAGAGATTCAAAATCTCCATTATCCTCTCGTCACTTTGGTCACAGGCAGCTGTGCCATCGAGCGTGTCACATAGCGCTCAGATATCAGTGGGCCGCACACAATCCACAAGTGTCCACTGTCCACAAGTGTACGCAGAGATTCAAAATCTCCATTATCCTCTCGTCACTTTGGTCACAGGCAGCTGTGACATCGAGCGTGTCACATAGCGCTCAGATATCAGTGGGCCGCACACAATCCACAAGTGTCCACTGTCCACAAGTGTACGCAGAGATTCAGAATCTCCATTATCCTCTCGTCACTTTGGTCACAGGCAGCTGTGCCATCGAGCGTGTCACATAGCGCTCAGATATCAGTGGGCCGCACACAATCCACAAGTGTCCACTGTCCACAAGTGTGTGCAGAAATTCTAAAACTCCCCTGTCCTATAGACACCTTGTACCTTGTTTTACATTACTATATAGTTTGTTGGATTTTGTCTACATTTCTACCAAAAATGAGGAAGGCTGGTGGAAGAGGCCGTGGAATTGGGCGGGGGTTGGCAGCTGGTAATGATGGTGTTGGTGGTGGATCTGATGGTAGTGGCAAGAGCAAAATAGGACCAAATGCAGGAGGTGCTGACCCTGCGTCATTGTCTGTCTACATAAGGCCTCGAACGCTTAGTTTTCTAGGAGTTGGCAAACCGCTTTTAAAGGCAGAGCATCAGGAAAAAGTTTTGTCTTACATTGCTGACTCAGCCTCCAGCTCTATCGCCTCCTCTTCTTCAGTTGTAAAAAGTAAAAGCACTGAGTCGTCATTGGAGGCTCATGTTCATGAACCACACCTTTCCTTGTGTCCTTCACCCCAACCAAGATTGAAGGATGACGCAGGCCATACTACTGATTACTCCATGGAGCTGTTTTCACATACCATGCCTGGATTATCAAGTCAAATGGTGAATTACCCAGGCCAAGATGAATCTGACATGGAGTGCACTGATACACAGCCGCTGATGGATGATTCTGCTGGTACATTCACTCAGAGCACTACATTGTCCTCGCAGTGTACAGAGCCAGATTTTGACCCTGATGAGACTCAGGTGCCCCTTCCCGCACACTATACCACCATACACGGTGACACAGAGAAAGGTGCACATGACATAGAAGAGGAGGTGATGGATGACCCAGTTGTTGACCCAGATTGGCATCCATTGGGGGAAGAGGGTGCTGCTTCCAATATCTCAGATGAGGAGCATCCACAGCAGACATCGACATCGCAACAGCTGTTATCTGGCAGGCCCGGAGCACTCCAAAGACAGGTTCCAAACATCAAAAGAGTTGCTGGACAGCTTGTCCAGAGGGTCAAAAGATCACAGCGTGCTAGGCCGCAAAATGTCTGCCAAAGTAGGAAGAGTGCAGTGTGGCAGTTTTTTGAACAAAATCCTCATGATCAGGCCAAGGTTATCTGTAAGAAGTGCGCAAAGACCTTTAGCCGAGGGAAAAATCTGAAAAATTTGAATATCAGTTGCATGCTTAGACATTTAACCAGCATGCACTTGCAAGGGTGGACACAACACCAAACCTCAAGTGCCACATGTGCAACTGATCACAACGAAGGTAGTCAGCAACGCTACATTGTTTCCCCCACTGTAAGCCCACCGGTTAGCACAGCAGCAAATGTTGAGGTGTCGTTGCAAGGCCACAGCAGTCAGGGAATCCCACTGTTATATCAACGAAAGACTGATTCTAGGCCATCAGAAAGAACACCAACTCCATCACCATCATCAACCCTCTCTCAGTCCGCCCTGTCCACCGCTACTTCCACCATATGCAGCTCTCAAGTCCAGCTCACCCTCCCAGACACTATGAGTAGGTCAAGAAAGTACTCAGTCTCTCATCCGCGTACACTGGGTTTGAACGCCCACATTGCCAAACTAATCTCGTTTGAGATGATGCCCTTTCGGTTGGTGGAAAGCACAGCTTTCCGCGAACTCATGGCCTATGCAGTACCACGCTATGACCTACCCAGTCACCACTTCTTCTCTCGCAAAGCCATCCCAGCCCTCCACCATCATGTGAAAGACCGCATTGTCCATGCACTCAAGCAGTCAGTGAGCGGAAAGGTGCACCTCACAACTGATGCATGGTCCAGTCGGCATGGCCAGAGCCGTTACGTGTCCATCACTGCGCACTGGGTTAATGTGGTGGATGCAGGGTCCACAGGGGACAGCGGTGGTGGGACAGTGCTGCCTAGCCCACGGTCTAGGAAACAGTTGGGTGTAGGCGTTCGACCCTGCTCCTCCTCCTCCTCCTCCAGAAGCGACAGCTCGTCCACAGAGCGCAGTCGTACGAGCACTCCAACTGCAGCTGCCACTGTTGCACACGATGTGTCCCCCTATCGAGCAGCTAGTGGAAAGCGTCAGCAGGCTGTGTTGCAGATGATGTGTTTGGGCGACAGACACACCGCCGAGGTGCTGGCCGAGTACTTGAAGCGACAAACTGAGTCATGGCTGGGCAGCGTACATCTTGAGGCAGGCAAGGTAGTTAGTGATAACGGCCATAATTTTGTGGCAGCCATAGCCCTTTCAAAACTCAGCCACATACCTTGCTTGGCTCACACCTTGAACCTGGTGGTGCAGTGCTTCCTCAAAAATTATCCGGAGTTAACAGCCCTGCTCCAGAAGGTGCGAAGACTGTGCGCGCACATCCGCCGGTCGCCTGTACACTCCGTTCGTATGCAGAAGCTGCAGCGATTGCTCCACCTTCCCAACCACCGCCTCATTATCGACATTGCAACAAGGTGGAACTCCACCCTGCACATGGTGGAGCGGCTGTGCGAGCAGAGGCAGGCCATAATGCATTTGTGGGAGGATACACGGCCAGGCACTTTGAGAGCAGACATGGAGTTGACAGGCATGCAGTGGTCGAAGCTGAAAGACCTTTGTAAAGTCCTTCAGTGTTTTGAGGAATGCACACGGCTGGTAAGCGCAGACGACGCCATCCTAAGCATGAGCATCCCACTTATGCGTCTGCTCATGCAAACTTTGACGCACCTTAAGGAGCAGGCGTCTGCAGCCAATGTTGATGAGGAGGAAGAGGAGGAGGGAATCCTTGATGACATTCAGCCATTGTCTGCTCAGGGACCTCTCCTGGACGAGGTGGAGGAAGAAGAGGAGGATGATGGGGATGATTACTTAGGGGAGGAGGATGCATCTCGTGGGGCAAGTGAAAATGTTGGCGTGGCAAGGTCTGGTACAGGGTTTGTGCGTGACTGGAGGGATGTGGATTTGCCAGAAAGTGCTCCTCCACCCAGCACTCGCAGTGCATCATTGACACCGGGAACATTGGCCCACATGTCAGATTATGCCTTGCGGATCCTAAAAAGGGACCCCCGCATTGCCAAAATGATGAACGATGACGACTACTGGTTGGCCAGCATCCTGGATCCACGCTATAAAGGCAAATTACAAAACATCATGCCACAGGAGAACCTTGACCTAATATTGGCTAATAAACAAGCAACTCTGGTAAATCGGTTGCTTGAGGCATTCCCAGCACACAGCAGCGGTGATGGTTCTCACACGAGCCGTACGGGCCGGGGGCAGCTTGGCAGAGGTGTTTGTGGTGCACACAGCAGAAGTGGCGTTGGAGACAGGGGTTTCATGACAATGTTGTGGACTGATTTTTCAAATACTGCTCACACAACTGGTAATACTGCATCGATGGAAAGTGACAGGAGACAGCAGTTGTCAACTATGGTTACAAACTACTTTTCCTCCCATATCGATGTTCTCCCACACAGGTCATTCCCCTTTGAATATTGGGCCGCTAAACTGGACACCTGGCCTGAATTGGACCAATATGCCTTACAGGAGCTCGCTTGCCCAGCTGCAAGTGTGCTATCAGAAAGAGTCTTCAGTGCAGCTGGATCAATCCTGACAGAAAAAAGGACCCGTCTGTCAACCCAAAATGTGGATGATCTAACCTTCATTAAAATGAACCACGCATGGGTTTCCAAGGATTTTGTCCCACCTTCCCCTGATGACACATAGGGTGACAGAAAAATGGCTTGCTTTGGTCCACCTCTTCCTGGTACTTCACCTATTTCGCCTTTTGCATCAGTTGAATGTCCAACATCAACATATGCCACTTTCTAAAACTCCCTAACTGTGCTGCCTCCCCCCCATGGCCGGGGTCACCACCTAGCGCACGACACCGTGCGAGTGCCGTTGCCCTGGACAGGTGGGTAGGCCGACTCTTGGGCGCGGGCACTGGCACAGGGTCCCTCATAGTGCAATCAAGTGTCTCTGACGGTGGTGGTGCACACCAGCCGTCAGACACACCGCTGTACTATGAGGGGCCCAGTGCCAGTACCGACGCCCACGAGTGTGCCCCCCTTGCTTGGCCAGTGCCCCAGCATTTGCAATCTTTACCTCTCCCTGCTCCTCCGCTGTGTAATCTGGGCCGTCAAATCCATACAGTGCCTGACACCGTCTGAGCCTGCCTCCTGATGTATAGACATATATTTTGAATGTGTACACTATCCATACATGTTATCCGGGGATACGGTACCCCTTCTAACCTTTGTGCAATGACGTGCAATCCATACTGGGCCTAACACCGTCTGAGCCTGCCTCATGCTGTATAGACATATATTTTGAATGTGTACGCTATCCATACATGTTATCCGGGGATACGGTACCCCTTCTAACCTTTGTGCAATGACGTGCAATCCATACTGGGCCTAACACCGTCTGAGCCTGCCTCATGCTGTATAGACATATATTTTGAATGTGTACGCTATCCATACATGTTATCCGGGGATACGGTACCCCTTCTAACCTTTGTGCAATGACGTGCAATCCATACTGGGCCTAACACCGTCTGAGCCTGCCTCATGCTGTATAGACATATATTTTGAATGTGTACGCTATCCATACATGTTATCCGGGGATACGGTACCCCTTCTAACCTTTGTGCAATGACGTGCAATCCATACTGGGCCTAACACCGTCTGAGCCTGCCTCATGCTGTATAGACATATATTTTGAATGTGTACGCTATCCATACATGTTATCCGGGGATACGGTACCCTTTCTAACTTTTGTGCAATGACGTGCAATCCATACTGGGCCTAACACCGTCTGAGCCTGCCTCATGCTGTATAGACATATATTTTGAATGTGTACGCTATCCATACATGTTATCCAGGGATACGGTACCCTTTCTAACCTTTGTGCAATGACGTGCAATCCATACTGGGCCTAACACCGTCTGAGCCTGCCTCATGCTGTATAGACATATATTTTGAATGTGTACGCTATCCATACATGTTATCCGGGGATACGGTACCCCTTCTAACCTTTGTGCAATGACGTGCAATCCATACTGGGCCTAACACCGTCTGAGCCTGCCTCATGCTGTATAGACATATATTTTGAATGTGTACGCTATCCATACATGTTATCCGGGGATACGGTACCCCTTCTAACCTTTCTGCAATGACGTGCAATCCTACTGGGCCTAACACCTTCTGAGCCTGCCTCATGCTGTATAGACATATATTTTGAATGTGTACGCTATCCATACATGTTATCCGGGGATACGGTACCCCTTCTAACCTTTGTGCAATGACATGCAATCCATAATGGGCCTAACACCGTCTGAGCCTGCCTCATGCTGTATAGACATATATTTTGAATGTGTACGCTATCCATACATGTTATCCGGGGATACGGTACCCCTTCTAACCTTTGTGCAATGACGTGCAATCCATACTGGGCCTAACACCGTCTGAGCCTGCCTCATGCTGTATAGACATATATTTTGAATGTGTACGCTATCCATACATGTTATCCGGGGATACGGTACCCCTTCTAACCTTTCTGCAATGACGTGCAATCCATACTGGGCCTAACACCGTCTGAGCCTGCCTCATGCTGTATAGACATATATTTTGAATGTGTACGCTATCCATACATGTTATCCGGGGATACGGTACCCCTTCTAACCTTTGTGCAATGACGTGCAATCCATACTGGGCCTAACACCGTCTGAGCCTGCCTCATGCTGTATAGACATATATTTTGAATGTGTACGCTATCCATACATGTTATCCAGGGATACGGTACCCTTTCTAACCTTTGTGCAATGACGTGCAATCCATACTGGGCCTAACACCGTCTGAGCCTGCCTCATGCTGTATAGACATATATTTTGAATGTGTACGCTATCCATACATGTTATCCGGGGATACGGTACCCCTTCTAACCTTTCTGCAATGACGTGCAATCCATACTGGGCCTAACACCGTCTGAGCCTGCCTCATGCTGTATAGACATATATTTTGAATGTGTACGCTATCCATACATGTTATCCGGGGATACGGTACCCCTTCTAACCTTTGTGCAATGACGTGCAATCCATACTGGGCCTAACACCGTCTGAGCCTGCCTCATGCTGTATAGACATATATTTTGAATGTGTACGCTATCCATACATGTTATCCAGGGATACGGTACCCTTTCTAACCTTTGTGCAATGACGTGCAATCCATACTGGGCCTAACACCGTCTGAGCCTGCCTCATGCTGTATAGACATATATTTTGAATGTGTACGCTATCCATACATGTTATCCGGGGATACGGTACCCCTTCTAACCTTTGTGCAATGACGTGCAATCCATACTGGGCCTAACACCGTCTGAGCCTGCCTCATGCTGTATAGACATATATTTTGAATGTGTACGCTATCCATACATGTTATCCGGGGATACGGTACCCCTTCTAACCTTTGGGCAATGACGTGCAATCCATACTGGGCCTAACACCGTCTGAGCCTGCCTCATGCTGTATAGACATATATTTTGAATGAGTACGCTATCCATACATGTTATCCGGGGATACGGTACCCCTTCTAACCTTTGTGCAATGACGTGCAATCCATACTGGGCCTAACACCGTCTGAGCCTGCCTCATGCTGTATAGACATATATTTTGAATGTGTACGCTATCCATACATGTTATTCGGGGATACGGTACCCCTTCTAACCTTTGTGCAATGACGTGCAATCCATACTGGGCCTAACACCGTCTGAGCCTGCCTCATGCTTTATAGTCATATATTTTGAATGTGTACGCTATCCATACATGTTATCCGGGGATACGGTACCCCTTCTAACCTTTGTGCAATGACGTGCAATCCATACTGGGCCTAACACCGTCTGAGCCTGCCTCATGCTGTATAGACATATATTTTGAATGTGTACACTATCCATACATGTTATCCGGGGATACGGTACCCCTTCTAACCTTTGTGCAATGACGTGCAATCCATACTGGGCCTAACACCATCTGAGCCTGCCTCATGCTGTATAGACATATATTTTGAATGTGTACGCTATCCATACATGTTATCCAGGGATACGGTACCCTTTCTAACCTTTGTGCAATGACGTGCAATCCATACTGGGCCTAACACCGTCTGAGCCTGCCTCATGCTGTATAGACATATATTTTGAATGTGTACGCTATCCATACATGTTATCCGGGGATACTGTACCCCTTCTAACCTTTGTGCAATGACGTGCAATCCATACTGGGCCTCACACCGTCTGAGCCTGCCTCATGCTGTATAGACATATATTTTGAATGTGTACGCTATCCATACATGTTATCCGGGGATACGGTACCCCTTCTAACCTTTGTGCAATGACGTGCAATCCATACTGGGCCTAACACCGTCTGAGCCTGCCTCATGCTGTATAGACATATATTTTGAATGAGTACGCTATCCATACATGTTATCCGGGGATACGGTACCCCTTCTAACCTTTGTGCAATGACGTGCAATCCATACTGGGCCTAACACCGTCTGAGCCTGCCTCATGGTGTATAGACATATATTTTGAATGTGTCCGCTATCCATACATGTTATCCGGGGATACGATACCCCTTCTAACCTTTCTGCAATGACGTGCAATCCATACTGGGCCTAACACCGTCTGAGCCTGCCTCATGCTGTATAGACATATATTTTGAATGTGTACGCTATCCATACATGTTATCCAGGGATACGGTACCCTTTCTAACCTTTGTGCAATGACGTGCAATCCATACTGGGCCTAACACCGTCTGAGCCTGCCTCATGCTGTATAGACATATATTTTGAATGTGTACGCTATCCATACATGTTATCCGGGGATACGGTACCCCTTCTAACCTTTCTGCAATGACGTGCAATCCATACTGGGCCTAACACCGTCTGAGCCTGCCTCATGCTGTATAGACATATATTTTGAATGTGTACGCTATCCATACATGTTATCCGGGGATACGGTACCCCTTCTAACCTTTCTGCAATGACGTGCAATCCATACTGGGCCTAACACCGTCTGAGCCTGCCTCATGCTGTATAGACATATATTTTGAATGTGTACGCTATCCATACATGTTATCCGGGGATACGGTACCCCTTCTAACCTTTGTGCAATGACGTGCAATCCATACTGGGCCTAACACCGTCTGAGCCTGCCTCATGCTGTATAGACATATATTTTGAATGTGTACGCTATCCATACATGTTATCCAGGGATACGGTACTCTTTCTAACCTTTGTGCAATGACGTGCAATCCATACTGGGCCTAACACCGTCTGAGCCTGCCTCATGCTGTATAGACATATATTTTGAATGTGTACGCTATCCATACATGTTATCCGGGGATACGGTACCCCTTCTAACCTTTGTGCAATGACGTGCAATCCATACTGGGCCTAACACCGTCTGAGCCTGCCTCATGCTGTATAGACATATATTTTGAATGTGTACGCTATCCATACATGTTATCCGGGGATACGGTACCCTTTCTAACCTTTGTGCAATGACGTGCAATCCATACTGGGCCTAACACCGTCTGAGCCTGCCTCATGCTGTATAGACATATATTTTGAATGTGTACGCTATCCATACATGTTATCCAGGGATACGGTACCCTTTCTAACCTTTGTGCAATGACGTGCAATCCATACTGGGCCTAACACCGTCTGAGCCTGCCTCATGCTGTATAGACATATATTTTGAATGTGTACGCTATCCATACATGTTATCCGGGGATACGGTACCCCTTCTAACCTTTGTGCAATGACGTGCAATCCATACTGGGCCTAACACCGTCTGAGCCTGCCACATGCTGTATAGACATATATTTTGAATGTGTACGCTATCCATACATGTTATCCGGGGATACGGTACCCCTTCTAACCTTTGTGCAATGACGTGCAATCCATACTGGGCCTAACACCGTATGAGCCTGCCTCATGCTGTATAGACATATATTTTGAATGTGTACGCTATCCATACATGTTATCCGGGGATACGGTACTCCTTCTAACCTTTGTGCAATGACGTGCAATCCATACTGGGCCTAACACCGTCTGAGCCTGCCTCATGCTGTATAGACATATATTTTGAATGTGTACGCTATCCATACATGTTATCCGGGGATACGGTACCCTTTCTAACCTTTGTGCAATGACGTGCAATCCATACTGGGCCTAACACCGTCTGAGCCTGCCTCATGCTGTATAGACATATATTTTGAATGTGTACGCTATCCATACATGTTATCCAGGTATACGGTACCCTTTCTAACCTTTGTGCAATTACGTGCAATCCATACTGGGCCTAACACCGTCTGAGCCTGCCTCATGCTGTATAGACATATATTTTGAATGTGTAAGCTATCCATACATGTTATCCGGGGATACGGTACCCCTTCTAACCTTTGTGCAATGATGTGCAATCCATACTGGGCCTAACACCGTCTGAGCCTGCCTCATGCTGTATAGACATATATTTTGAATGTGTACGCTATCCATACATGTTATCCGGGGATACGGTACCCCTTCTAACCTTTGTGCAATGACGTGCAATCCATACTGGGCCTAACACCGTCTGAGCCTGCCACATGCTGTATAGACATATATTTTGAATGTGTACGCTATCCATACATGTTATCCGGGGATACGGTACCCCTTCTAACCTTTGTGCAATGACGTGCAATCCATACTGGGCCTAACACCGTATGAGCCTGCCTCATGCTGTATAGACATATATTTTGAATGTGTACGCTATCCATACATGTTATCCGGGGATATGGTACTCCTTCTAACCTTTGTGCAATGACGTGCAATCCATACTGGGCCTAACACCGTCTGAGCCTGCCTCATGCTGTATAGACATATATTTTGAATGTGTACGCTATCCATACATGTTATCCGGGGATACGGTACCCTTTCTAACCTTTGTGCAATGACGTGCAATCCATACTGGGCCTAACACCGTCTGAGCCTGCCTCATGCTGTATAGACATATATTTTGAATGTGTACGCTATCCATACATGTTATCCAGGTATACGGTACCCTTTCTAACCTTTGTGCAATGACGTGCAATCCATACTGGGCCTAACACCGTCTGAGCCTGCCTCATGCTGTATAGACATATATTTTGAATGTGTACGCTATCCATACATGTTATCCGGGGATACGGTACCCCTTCTAACCTTTGTGCAATGATGTGCAATCCATACTGGGCCTAACACCGTCTGAGCCTGCCTCATGCTGTATAGACATATATTTTGAATGTGTACGCTATCCATACATGTTATCCGGGGATACGGTACCCCTTCTAACCTTTCTGCAATGACGTGCAATCCATACTGGGCCTAACACCGTCTGAGCCTGCCTCATGCTGTATAGACATATATTTTGAATGTGTACGCTATCCATACATGTTATCCGGGGATACGGTACCCCTTCTAACCTTTGTGCAATGACGTGCAATCCATACTGGGCCTAACACCGTCTGAGCCTGCCTCATGCTGTATAGACATATATTTTGAATGTGTACGCTATCCATACATGTTATCCAGGGATACGGTACCCTTTCTAACCTTTGTTCAATGACGTGCAATCCATACTGGGCCTAACACCGTCTGAGCCTGCCTCATGCTGTATAGACATATATTTTGAATGTGTACGCTATCCATACATGTTATCCGGGGATACGGTACCCCTTCTAACCTTTGTGCAATGACGTGCAATCCATACTGGGCCTAACACCGTCTGAGCCTGCCTCATGCTGTATAGACATATATTTTGAATGTGTACGCTATCCATACATGTTATCCGGGGATACGGTACCCTTTCTAACCTTTGTGCAATGACGTGCAATCCATACTGGGCCTAACACCGTCTGAGCCTGCCTCATGCTGTATAGACATATATTTTGAATGTGTATGCTATCCATACATGTTATCCAGGGATACGGTACCCTTTCTAACCTTTGTGCAATGACGTGCAATCCATACTGGGCCTAACACCGTCTGAGCCTGCCTCATGCTGTATAGACATATATTTTGAATGTGTACGCTATCCATACATGTTATCCGGGGATACGGTACCCTTTCTAACCTTTGTGCAATGACGTGCAATCCATACTGGGCCTAACACCGTCTGAGCCTGCCTCATGCTGTATAGACATATATTTTGAATGTGTACGCTATCCATACATGTTATCCGGGGATACGGTACCCCTTCTAACCTTTGTGCAATGACGTGCAATCCATACTGGGCCTAACACCGTATGAGCCTGCCTCATGCTGTATAGACATATATTTTGAATGTGTACGCTATCCATACATGTTATCCGGGGATACGGTACCCCTTCTAACCTTTGTGCAATGACGTGCAATCCATACTGGGCCTAACACCGTCTGAGCCTGCCTCATGCTGTATAGACATATATTTTGAATGTGTACGCTATCCATACATGTTATCCGGGGATACGGTACCCTTTCTAACCTTTGTGCAATGACGTGCAATCCATACTGCGCCTAACACCGTCTGAGCCTGCCTCATGCTGTATAGACATATATTTTGAATGTGTACGCTATCCATACATGTTATCCAGGTATACGGTACCCTTTCTAACCTTTGTGCAATGACGTGCAATCCATACTGGGCCTAACACCGTCTGAGCCTGCCTCATGCTGTATAGACATATATTTTGAATGTGTACGCTATCCATACATGTTATCCGGGGATACGGTACCCCTTCTAACCTTTGTGCAATGATGTGCAATCCATACTGGGCCTAACACCGTCTGAGCCTGCCTCATGCTGTATAGACATATATTTTGAATGTGTACGCTATCCATACATGTTATCCGGGGATACGGTACCCCTTCTAACCTTTCTGCAATGACGTGCAATCCATACTGGGCCTAACACCTTCTGAGCCTGCCTCATGCTGTATAGACATATATTTTGAATGTGTACGCTATCCATACATGTTATCCGGGGATACGGTACCCCTTCTAACCTTTGTGCAATGACGTGCAATCCATACTGGGCCTAACACCGTCTGAGCCTGCCTCATGCTGTATAGACATATATTTTGAATGTGTACGCTATCCATACATGTTATCCGGGGATACGGTACCCCTTCTAACCTTTGTGCAATGACGTGCAATCCATACTGGGCCTAACACCGTCTGAACCTGCCTCATGCTGTATAGACATATATTTTGAATGTGTACGCTATCCATACATGTTATCCGGGGATACGGTACCCCTTCTAACCTTTCTGCAATGACGTGCAATCCATACTGGGCCTAACACCGTCTGAGCCTGCCTCATGCTGTATAGACATATATTTTGAATGTGTACGCTATCCATACATGTTATCCGGGGATACGGTACCCCTTCTAACCTTTGTGCAATGACGTGCAATCCATACTGAGCCTAACACCATCTGAGCCTGCCTCATGCTGTATAGACATATATTTTGAATGTGTACGCTATCCATACATGTTATCCGGGGATACGGTACCCTTTCTAACCTTTGTGCAATGACGTGCAATCCATACTGGGCCTAACACCGTCTGAGCCTGCCTCATGCTGTATAGACATATATTTTGAATGTGTACGCTATCCATACATGTTATCCGGGGATACGGTACCCCTTCTAACCTTTGTGCAATGATGTGCAATCCATACTGGGCCTAACACCGTCTGAGCCTGCCTCATGCTGTATAGACATATATTTTGAATGTGTACGCTATCCATACATGTTATCCGGGGATACGGTACCCCTTCTAACCTTTCTGCAATGACGTGCAATCCATACTGGGCCTAACACCTTCTGAGCCTGCCTCATGCTGTATAGACATATATTTTGAATGTGTACGCTATCCATACATGTTATCCGGGGATACGGTACCCCTTCTAACCTTTGTGCAATGACGTGCAATCCATACTGGGCCTAACACCGTCTGAGCCTGCCTCATGCTGTATAGACATATATTTTGAATGTGTACGCTATCCATACATGTTATCCGGGGATACGGTACCCCTTCTAACCTTTGTGCAATGACGTGCAATCCATACTGGGCCTAACACCGTCTGAACCTGCCTCATGCTGTATAGACATATATTTTGAATGTGTACGCTATCCATACATGTTATCCGGGGATACGGTACCCCTTCTAACCTTTCTGCAATGACGTGCAATCCATACTGGGCCTAACACCGTCTGAGCCTGCCTCATGCTGTATAGACATATATTTTGAATGTGTACGCTATCCATACATGTTATCCGGGGATACGGTACCCCTTCTAACCTTTGTGCAATGACGTGCAATCCATACTGAGCCTAACACCATCTGAGCCTGCCTCATGCTGTATAGACATATATTTTGAATGTGTACGCTATCCATACATGTTATCCGGGGATACGGTACCCTTTCTAACCTTTGTGCAATGACGTGCAATCCATACTGGGCCTAACACCGTCTGAGCCTGCCTCATGCTGTATAGACATATATTTTGAATGTGTACGCTATCCATACATGTTATCCAGGGATACGTTACCCTTTCTAACCTTTGTGCAATGACGTGCAATCCATACTGGGCCTAACACCGTCTGAGCCTGCCTCATGCTGTATAGACATATATTTTGAATGTGTACGCTATCCATACATGTTATCCGGGGATACGGTACCCCTTCTAACCTTTCTGCAATGACGTGCAATCCATACTGGGCCTAACACCGTCTGAGCCTGCCTCATGCTGTATAGACATATATTTTGAATGTGTACGCTATCCATACATGTTATCCGGGGATACGGTACCCCTTCTAACCTTTGTGCAATGACGTGCAATCCATACTGGGCCTAACACCGTCTGAGCCTGCCTCATGCTGTATAGACATATATTTTGAATGTGTACGCTATCCATACATGTTATCCAGGGATACGGTACCCTTTCTAACCTTTGTGCAATGACGTGCAATCCATACTGGGCCTAACACCGTCTGAGCCTGCCTCATGCTGTATAGACATATATTTTGAATGTGTACGCTATCCAAACATGTTATCCGGGGATACGGTACCCCTTCTAACCTTTGTGCAATGACGTGCAATCCATACTGGGCCTAACACCGTCTGAGCCTGCCTCATGCTGTATAGACATATATTTTGAATGTGTACGCTATCCATACATGTTATCCGGGGATACGGTACCCCTTCTAACCTTTGTGCAATGACGTGCAATCCATACTGGGCCTAACACCATCTGAGCCTGCCTCATGCTGTATAGACATATATTTTGAATGTGTACGCTATCCATACATGTTATCCGGGGATACGGTACCCCTTCTAACCTTTGTGCAATGACGCGCAATCCATACTGGGCCTAACACCGTCTGAGCCTGCCTCATGCTGTATAGACATATATTTTGAATGTGTACGCTATCCATACATGTTATCCAGGGATACGGTACCCTTTCTAACCTTTGTGCAATGACGTGCAATCCATAGTGGGCCTAACACCATCTGAGCCTGCCTCATGCTGTATAGACATATATTTTGAATGTGTACGCTATCCATACATGTTATCCGGGGATACGGTACCCCTTCTAACCTTTGTGCAATGACGTGCAATCCATACTGGGCCTAACACCGTCTGAGCCTGCCTCATGCTGTATAGACATATATTTTGAATGTGTACGCTATCCATACATGTTATCCGGGGATACGGTACCCTTCTAACCTTTGTGCAATGACGTGCAATCCATACTGGGCCTAACACCGTCTGAGCCTGCCTCATGCTGTATAGACATATATTTTGAATGTGTACGCTATCCATGCATGTCATCCGGGGATACGGTACCCCTTCTAACCTTTGTGCAATGACGTGCAATCCATACTGGGCCTAACACCGTCTGAGCCTGCCTCATGCTGTATAGACATATATTTTGAATGTGTACGCTATCCATACATGTTATCCAGGGATACGGTACCCTTTCTAACCTTTGTGCAATGACATGCAATCCATACTGGGCCTAACACCGTCTGAGCCTGCCTCATGCTGTATAGACATATATTTTGAATGTGTACGCTATCCATACATGTTATCCGGGGATACGGTACCCCTTTAAACCTTTGTGCAATGATGTGCAATCCATACTGGGCCTAACACCGTCTGAGCCTGCCTCATGCTGTATAGACATATATTTTGAATGTGTACGCTATCCATACATGTTATCCGGGGATACGGTACCCCTTCTAACCTTTGTGCAATGACGTGCAATCCATACTGGGCCTAACACCGTCTGAGCCTGCCTCATGCTTTATAGTCATATATTTTGAATGTGTACGCTATCCATACATGTTATCCGGGGATACGGTACCCCTTCTAACCTTTGTGCAATGACGTGCAATCCATACTGGGCCTAACACCGTCTGAGCCTGCCTCATGCTGTATAGACATATATTTTGAATGTGTACGCTATCCATACATGTTATCCGGGGATGCGGTACCCCTTCTAACCTTTGTGCAATGACATGCAATCCATACTGGGCCTAACACCATCTGAGCCTGCCTCATGCTGTATAGACATATATTTTGAATGTGTACGCTATCCATACATGTTATCCAGGGATACGGTACCCTTTCTAACCTTTGTGCAATGACGTGCAATCCATACTGGGCCTAACACCGTCTGAGCCTGCCTCATGCTGTATAGACATATATTTTGAATGTGTACGCTATCCATACATGTTATCCGGGGATACTGTACCCCTTCTAACCTTTGTGCAATGACGTGCAATCCATACTGGGCCTAACACCGTCTGAGCCTGCCTCATGCTGTATAGACATATATTTTGAATGTGTACGCTATCCATACATGTTATCCGGGGATACGGTACCCCTTCTAACCTTTGTGCAATGACGTGCAATCCATACTGGGCCTAACACCGTCTGAGCCTGCCTCATGCTGTATAGACATATATTTTGAATGTGTACGCTATCCATACATGTTATCCGGGGATACGGTACCCCTTCTAACCTTTGTGCAATGACGTGCAATCCATACTGGGCCTAACACCGTCTGAGCCTGCCTCATGCTGTATAGACATATATTTTGAATGTGTCCGCTATCCATACATGTTATCCGGGGATACGGTACCCCTTCTAACCTTTCTGCAATGACGTGCAATCCATACTGGGCCTAACACCGTCTGAGCCTGCCTCATGCTGTATAGACATATATTTTGAATGTGTACGCTATCCATACATGTTATCCGGGGATACGGTACCCCTTCTAACCTTTGTGCAATGACGTGCAATCCATACTGGGCCTAACACCGTCTGAGCCTGCCTCATGCTGTATAGACATATATTTTGAATGTGTACGCTATCCATACATGTTATCCGGGGATACGGTACCCTTTCTAACCTTTGTGCAATGACGTGCAATCAATACTGGGCCTAACACCGTCTGAGCCTGCCTCATGCTGTATAGACATATATTTTGAATGTGTACGCTATCCATACATGTTATCCAGGGATACGGTACCCTTTCTAACCTTTGTGCAATGACGTGCAATCCATACTGGGCCTAACACCGTCTGAGCCTGCCTCATGCTGTATAGACATATATTTTGAATGTGTACGCTATCCATACATGTTATCCGGGGATACGGTACCCCTTCTAACCTTTGTGCAATGACGTGCAATCCATACTGGGCCTAACACCGTCTGAGCCTGCCTCATGCTGTATAGACATATATTTTGAATGTGTACGCTATCCATACATGTTATCCGGGGATACGGTACCCCTTCTAACCTTTCTGCAATGACGTGCAATCCATACTGGGCCTAACACCGTCTGAGCCTGCCTCATGCTGTATAGACATATATTTTGAATGTGTACGCTATCCATACATGTTATCCGGGGATACGGTACCCCTTCTAACCTTTGTGCAATGACGTGCAACCCATACTGGGCCTAACACCGTCTGAGCCTGCCTCATGCTGTATAGACATATATTTTGAATGTGTACGCTATCCATACATGTTATCCAGGGATACGGTACCCTTTCTAACCTTTGTGCAATGACGTGCAATCCATACTGGGCCTAACACCGTCTGAGCCTGCCTCATGCTGTATAGACAGATATTTTGAATGTGTACGCTATCCATACATGTTATCCGGGGATACGGTACCCCTTCTAACCTTTGTGCAATGACGTGCAATCCATACTGGGCCTAACACCGTATGAGCCTGCCTCATGCTGTATAGACATATATTTTGAATGTGTACGCTATCCATACATGTTATCCGGGGATACGGTACCCCTTCTAACCTTTGTGCAATGACGTGCAATCCATACTGGGCCTAACACCGTCTGAGCCTGCCTCATGCTGTATAGACATATATTTTGAATGTGTACGCTATCCATACATGTTATCCGGGGATACGGTACCCCTTCTAACCTTTGTGCAATGACGTGCAATCCATACTGGGCCTAACACCGTCTGAGCCTGCCTCATGCTTTATAGACATATATTTTGAATGTGTACGCTATCCATACATGTTATCCGGGGATACGGTACCCTTTCTAACCTTTGTGCAATGACGTGCAATCAATACTGGGCCTAACACCGTCTGAGCCTGCCTCATGCTGTATAGACATATATTTTGAATGTGTACGCTATCCATACATGTTATCCAGGGATACGGTACCCTTTCTAACCTTTGTGCAATGACGTGCAATCCATACTGGGCCTAACACCGTCTGAGCCTGCCTCATGCTGTATAGACATATATTTTGAATGTGTACGCTATCCATACATGTTATCCGGGGATACGGTACCCCTTCTAACCTTTGTGCAATGACGTGCAATCCATACTGGGCCTAACACCGTCTGAGCCTGCCTCATGCTGTATAGACATATATTTTGAATGTGTACGCTATCCATACATGTTATCCGGGGATACGGTACCCCTTCTAACCTTTGTGCAATGACGTGCAATCCATACTGGGCCTAACACCGTCTGAGCCTGCCTCATGCTGTATAGACATATATTTTGAATGTGTACGCTATCCATACATGTTATCCGGGGATACGGTACCCCTTCTAACCTTTGTGCAATGACGTGCAATCCATACTGGGCCTAACACCGTCTGAGCCTGCCTCATGCTGTATAGACATATATTTTGAATGTGTACGCTATCCATACATGTTATCCAGGGATACGGTACCCTTTCTAACCTTTGTGCAATGACGTGCAATCCATACTGGGCCTAACACCATCTGAGCCTGCCTCATGCTGTATAGACAGATATTTTGAATGTGTACGCTATCCATACATGTTATCCGGGGATACGGTACCCCTTCTAACCTTTGTGCAATGACGTGCAATCCATACTGGGCCTAACACCGTATGAGCCTGCCTCATGCTGTATAGACATATATTTTGAATGTGTACGCTATCCATACATGTTATCCGGGGATACGGTACCCCTTCTAACCTTTGTGCAATGACGTGCAATCCATACTGGGCCTAACACCGTCTGAGCCTGCCTCATGCTGTATAGACATATATTTTGAATGTGTGCGCTATCCATACATGTTATCCGGGGATACGGTACCCCTTCTAACCTTTGTGCAATGACGTGCAATCCATACTGGGCCTAACACCGTCTGAGCCTGCCTCATGCTGTATAGACATATATTTTGAATGTGTACGCTATCCATACATGTTATCCGGGGATACGGTACCCCTTCTAACCTTTGTGCAATGACGTGCAATCCATACTGGGCCTAACACCGTCTGAGCCTGCCTCATGCTGTATAGACATATATTTTGAATGTGTACGCTATCCATACATGTTATCCGGGGATACGGTACCCTTTCTAACCTTTGTGCAATGACGTGCAATCCATACTGGGCCTAACACCGTCTGAACCTGCCTCATGCTGTATAGACATATATTTTGAATGTGTACGATATCCATACATGTTATCCGGGGATACGGTACCCCTTCTAACCTTTGTGCAATGACGTGCAATCCATACTGGGCCTAACACCGTCTGAGCCTGCCTCATGCTGTATAGACATATATTTTGAATGTGTACGCTATCCATACATGTTATCCAGGGATACGGTACCCTTTCTAACCTTTGTGCAATCACGTGCAATCCATACTGGGCGTGAGAACGGCTGGCGAGCTGTTAAGCAAGCTACAGCACCTGTCCAGACAAGTACAGGGATTCCCTAGCGAGGAGACTTATTTGATTGTTTTCTATGTTGGGACAACAATTTTTGGGGAGCACTATACTCTGGAGAATGATAGATGGGGCCCACCATACACTGGAACATTCCAAAGGTGGACATCAGACACTGGAGCAGCATTTACAGGGCCCATTATACACTAGAGCATTAGAAATGGGGCCCATTATGTTTGGAGCATAATTTGGGCCCATAAGACTTCATCCATGGGGACCAACATATACTGTAGCATTATGTGGAGCTCATCATATACTGTTTCAAACATTATATGGGACCAATGATTTTGTATGGAGAAATAGATGGGCCTCGTCATGAGATGTAAAAAGTGAGGTATTTTTCATTGTACTATACCGCTATTTCTCTGCCGTATCGGAGCATGATGAGTTGTGGTATGTGTTAAAGGGGCGCTCTTTCGCCCAGGGCACATGAAAACCTGCAGCCAGCCCTCCCCCCCCACAAATTTAGCCAAATAACCCCCATTTTTCAGTGCGTAACTTGTATTATGAAGTTAATTAAGGATGACAAGCTTAAGTAAGAAGAATTGATGCTTTTGGCATTCAAATGGGCACTGTAGGTGTGTTTCCTGTCCTCCTCTCACTGCCGACTTTTATTCCCCATTGACTTACATTGGGTTTCGTGTTTCGGGACGACCCCGACTTTTCCCTATAATCGGACGATCTTGCTCGACCCGACTTTTGGAAAAAACGCGACCCTAAAAAAGCAAAAGTCGCTCAACTCTAGTAAGCACTCCTGGCAGGGTCTCCTTCATGTGTGTTGCATGTAGCAGTAGGCCTCTGAGACCATCAAGCCTCCACTTCCTTGGAGTAATCTACCGATGTTACTAGCCTTAGATTTTTCTGACAATAGTAGTCTATGAAATTTATATATTTGTGCCACGTGAGTGTGGCTGACTAAGACAGCAGGATGAACTGTTGCATGTGGTATCAGAGCTTCCAGCACAGGAGGCCTATACTGATCCCTCACCCACCTCGTTTTAGTGTGACGTTCAATTAAAATCTGTAAATGCTGTCCCAGACCCCAATACCTCATACTTGGCTGATTGCTGCAGTGGCATGCTAAAATTTGCACTGTAGGTGAATTGAGGCTACTTTCCTGGTGCCTGTCCCTCTTTTGATGTGTTTTGGCAGCATTTGTTGCCATTATAAGGTGTTGTGCATGCGTTTGTTTTTACCTCCCATTGAGATAAATGGCATTCGGTTATGTTTGGCGAATATTCAACAAATCAATCCGAACTGAACATTGAAATATTCGCTCATTTATAAGCCAGATCATCATTGGCAAGCTTTAAATGCGTCTGGACTAGTGATGAGTGAGCACTAAAATGCTCGGGTGCTCGTTGCTCGAGTCGAGTAAATTGGAATACTTGGGCACTTGGACAGAACAACAAGCCCAATGTAAGTCTATGGGAGGCCCAAGCATTTTTACCACGATCCCGCCAGGGGATCCTTTTAAGGTCTAAAATCATCTGAAAATGATGGAAACACTGCTTAAATGACACGGGGATATCATGGCGATCGCCCATGGAAGCATTCTTGACTCCTAGTTCACAGCTTTAAACAATGTTGTCAGAGTTTCATGCCATTTGCACCCAAAAACATACCAAAACGAAACCAAAATGGATTTTGATGGGAAATATGTTAAGGTGCATCCTTTCCAGGTTAATGACTTGTATATAAGGCAAAATAATTAACCCCAGACCAAAATATTCCTCCACCACTTGAGCTATGTTCAGACGCAGCGTTTTTGAAGCGTTTTACAATTTTAACATTGCTTTCAGCCAATACAAATGCATTCACTGGGAAATGTCATTGCATCATTTTACAACCCTAGCTGGCCATGTGGTGTGTGACACATAAGCAGAAACATCTTGTTTCAATTATGAATGAGGGACTCAAAGTCACAGAGCCTATTTTTACCAGGGCATCAGGGGGCATTAATCTTCTTAAAGTGCCATTATTAAACTGTAGGTCTCCTAAACTGTTTTAGCCTATGCAATGAGTGGATGGGCTGCCAAGAATTACGATGCACCCCAGTACCCCTTTCACAAGATATCCAGGAGGGCTTCCATAAAAAATGTTGCATTGAATGCAAGGCCTGCCCTGCTGCCAAGTCATATGCACCCCAATAAGCCTTTGAACCTACATACTGGATGAGCACAGGAAAATCCCCTTCACATTATTCAATTTGGACTCCCATTCTGTTTTTGTATGCTTTGACTGCAAGGCCTGCCCTGCTACCAAGTCATATGCACCCCAATTACCCCAATACCCCCTTGGAAGAAACATGTAGGAGGACCTCTTAACAAAAAGTGTGCCATTAAAAAGGAGCGGGTCTCCAAGACTTGCAATGGTCATACACTTAGTGTATTGTGCTGACAAACATTTTTCCCTGTGGGGTACATCTCAACCTTTTCCATAACAAGTATTTAACGGTCAGCAAAACCCCCCACACTTGTTAGGATTTCGACACTGGCTGTAGCAGCACGGAACACGTTAACCCTGGTGATCTAGTGGAGGCGAATGATGAGACGTGGAGGAAAGCGTGATTAAAAACTGTGCCCAATTCAAAGGAGCGGGTCTGCTAGACTTGTAATGCCCATACACTAAACGTATTGATCTGGCAAACATTTCCCCTGTGGGGTACACCTCAACCTTTTCCATAACAAGTATTTTAGACCCATCAAAACCACCCACCCATGTTCGGAATTCAATACTGGCTGCAGCAGCACGGAACATGTTAACGCTGGTGATCTAGTGGTGGCGGATGATGAGACGTGGAGGAAGGCCTGATTAAAAACTATGCCAAATTTAAAGGAATGGGTCTCCTAGACTTGCAATGCCCATACACTAAGTGTATGGGCTGGCAAACATTTCCCCTGTGGGGTACTCCTCAACCTTTTTCAGAACGAGTATTTTGCGCACAGCATAACCACCCACACTTGTTAGGATTTTGACACTGGCTGTATCAGTACAGAACACGTTAATGCTGGTGATCTAGTGGTGGTGGATGATGAGATGTGGAGGAAGGCCTGATTAAAAACTATGACCAATTCAAAGGAGCTGGTCTCGTAGACTTGTAATGCCCATAAACTAAGTGCATTGAGCTGGCAAACATTTCCCCAGTGGGGTACACCTCACCCTTTTCCATACCAAGTATTTTAGGCCCATGAAAACCACCCACCCTTGTTCAGAATTCGACACTGGCTGTAGCAGCACAAAAAACATTAACACTGGTGATCTTGTGGCAGCGGATGATGAGACGTGGAGGAAAGCCTGATTAAAAACTATGGCCAATTCAAAGGAGCGGGTCTCCTAGACTTGGAATGCCCATATACTTAGTTTATGGGCTGTCAAACATTTTCCCCTGTGGGGTACACCTCAATTGTTTTCAGAACAAGTATTTTACGCACAGCATAACCACCCACCCTTGTTAATAATTTGACACTGGCTGTGGCTGCACGGAACACGTAAATCCTTTTGATCTAGTGGTGGCAGATGATGAGACGTGGAGGAAGGCCTGATTTAAAACTATGCCCAATTTAAAGGAGCGGGTCTCCTTGACTTGAAATGCCCATACACTAAGTGTATGGCCTTGCAAACATTTCCCCCTGGGGGTAGATATCAACATTGTGTGTACATTTTTTTAGGGGAATCATAAACACCTTGCAAAACTGTAACGTAGTTTCCTTCACATTTTCTGCTGGGAAAGTGCATGTTTTTAGTAACAATATGGTGGACGAATCGTTGGATGAAGTGATCTGGAAAAGGAGCATGGTAATGACAGGAATGGGAAAGTACATGATTAATAACAGCAGTGGCTATGGGAGGTATGAGATCCAGGATACAGCCAACAATAATTCGTCGTTTAGCTACCATCAATTACCAGAATTGGTTTCATGCCCATTTGAAGATTGGGGTAACAGATGCGCATGTGAGACTCGACCTAAGAAATGCCCGTCCAAAATATGTTGCCAAAGACGCACTTGTCTGTATAAAGGGCAAAGTGCAACATGTCCGTAAGATGCTGAATTAGAGAAAGCAGATCAGTGTTGCAGGAAAACCAGATGAGCTAATGGATGCTTGTGAAAAACTAAGTTTAAAGAGGAGTGCACGGTCTGTAACTATAAACACACCCGTGGCACAAGCTGCTTCATCTTCTCCGATAAATATTACCAATAATATCCTAATATTCCAGTCTAATATTAATTGTCCTAGTGTAATGAACACTGTAAAAGGAATGGCTCAAAACGTACATAACCTCGACCTTTGGAAACTCCTGATTTCCTCTTTACAAAATATGGGTGATGATGGTATTGATGACTTCGAAATTCACCACATCCACACCAATAAGATGAAGATCACAGATGCAAAAAATGTACAAAAAAGGCAGTGAATGTCTGGAAAATGATTTTTTCTAGGGCAAAGTTTACCTCTTACTAAAGTACCGAATGAGGCATACACAGCTCTCAGGTGTACTCAGCGTGAGATGCTTGAAAGATATGTATTCTGATTTGTCCATGTCCACTTTTTAAAAGCGAGCAGAAAAGAAGGGTGATATAGCGGGAAGACGTGTGATTTTGGTCAGTAAGGAGGTGATGTCAGGTACAGATAGGTAGATGTGCGCGTCATTGGCGTAGTGATGATATTGCAAACCGTGCCATTACATCAGCTGTCCCTGGCCTAAGGTGTAGATGGAGAAGAGTAGCGGTCCTAAAACAGAGCCTTGGGTAACACTGAAAGACAGGAGTCGAGGTGAGGAGGTGGTGTGGGAGAGGGAGACAATGAATGTCCTTCTACCAGTCTTGTTGTTTTTTAAAGACTCTGCCGGTAACCCCAAAAAGGGCATTTGCAACACCGGCCATGGCCGCATCAGCAAGGGCAGTAAAACTACCAGCCTTACCTCCACAAGCATGATCAGGCACATGGCAGCAAAGCACCCGACTTTGTTGGTTGAACACCAGGCTCCAAGAACAGTGTCTGTGGGTGATACCACCGCTTCTTCCGCTGTTGTGCGTGCAAGCCAATCCCATGTCCACAGTGCATGCCGTTGACCACAGACAAATAGCACCATCAACAAGCATGTCCACGTCCTTGTCCCAGCGCCGCCTTCAGTTGTCCATACTCCAGTCATTGGACCATAAGCGGAAAGATGCAGCCAATGACTCACAGGCCACAGTAATAAATTCACAAATTTCTTGTCTGCTTGCGCTCTAAATCTTGCATTTTAGGCTAGTGGGAGATGGACGCTTTCTGTAACCTGATGGCAGTGACAGTAACAAGGTACTCGGTCCCCACCCATCACTATTTCTCCGGGTATGCCATCACGACATTACACAAGCAAGCACGTGTCCCACAACATTACCCGGGCCGTCAACAATGCTGTTACAGGGAAAGTGCACCTAACCACAGACCCGTGGACAAGTACTTGTGGGCAGGGATGGTACATCACACTGATGGCACACTGGGTTTGCGTAGAAGAAGTCATGACCCAGTCGGACATTGGGAGACCATGTCACCGATGTATGGGGGAGACAGGTTGTTGAAGGCTTTGTGTTATGATTTGGTCACCGAGGAGGAGAGCAAGACCAAGCTAAGCCACAGAAAACCAGAGAGGTTGGTAACTAAGCGGATTGCAGACCCCTGATCCTATCCACACAACTAGCAGTAGCCATGGAGCGTACCTACGATGATCATAGACACCTCGACACAGCCAGAGAGCTAGATAAGCCTAAAGCAAGAAAGAGTAAATCTAAACTGCCCCAGAGCAGACCCCAAAGGAATAGATAGCCCCAAACATATATTGTCGGTGAGACAAGATGAAAACACAAACACAGGTAGGAAAATAGACTAAGCAAACGATGGGGCCCACACTAACTAGTTAGGACAGGAAAGGAAAGACACTGTCTACAAGCACGCAAAAAACCCTGCAAAAAATGTTCAACACATCTGATAGAAAAATACTGAAGTCGCACGACTTCGCCCACTATATCAGCACTCTGGTATATTCTGAAAGCAGAGAAAAAAAGAGGCCAATCTAATAAGGGACAAAAACAAACTGGCACAAGCAGTAACATATGGATGGAGATTCAGCACAGCCCCAGCCGGAGCTGGCTGACCACACAAAACTGAAATAGACAAAACCAGATCAAATGTGAATAATAGCAAAAGAACACTTAGCTGAGCATGCAGGGACTGAGTTGGAAACTAAGACCTCAGGAGGCAGGAAAAAATCACCAGCAGGGATAGAGGGGAGTCGGCTGTCTTAAATCCAGTCAGAAACTCCAGATCTCCAATCCTCCTCCTCATTATCAGGTGGCAAGCCTCTGTTAATCAGATCAGCTCCATTATCTCCAGTCACCACCAGAGGGAGCCCAGAAAGAGAACTTGCGACCCCTCTGTCAATACTACCAGCTCCACTACCTTCACTAGTAACAAGAGGTAGGCCAGAAAGCAAATTCACAACAGCTTTGTATGTTATATTTAGGGTTTTGAACTGTAGCCTATGGACAATAGGAAGGCAGTAAAGGGCATGGCAGAGAGAAGAGGCTTGGGAATAATGGAGGGACAGTTGGTTTACTCTGTCATCAGAGTTTTGGATGGATTTGAATGATGCAAGACTGCTAGAGGGGAGGCTAGAGAGTATAAGGTTGCAATAGTCAAAGTGGGAGATCATGAGGGTGTGCACAAACATTTTTGAGTTTTCTAAGAATGTACAGATCCAGGAAATGTTTTTGAGTTTTAATGGGCATGAGGAGGCAAGGGCTTGGATCTCTGCTTGAAAGAGAGGGCAGAGTCGAGTATCACCCAGAGGGCAACAAAATGCGTGAATATTTGCTCCGGTGTGCCGTCCCGGCACTACACAGGCACGTGTCCCACAACATTACCCATGACCTCCACAATGCTGTTATTTGGAAAGCCCACCTTACCACAAACACAAGGTCAGGGATGGTACATCTCACTGAGGGCACAATGGGTTAACATAGTGGAAGCCGGGACCCACTCCAACTTTGGTATGGTGCACATCCTCCCAAACCCTGAGTATTGCGAGCCCTACGTCAATCTGGGTTGCCCCCACAGTCTACAGCTCCTGCACCTCCTCCTCCTCCTTCGCCTCCTCTTCAACCTCCAGCTAAAAAAGTTAGCACATCAGTCACAAGCTGGAAGCACTGCAGCACTGCCAATTGAAAGCGGCTACAGGCTGTGTTGAAGCTAATATGCTTCTCTGACCAACCCCAAAATGCTGAAAAGTTGTGGACAGCTCTGAAAGAGCAGGCAGATTGGTGGCTGAGATGGATGAACCCACAGCCAGGCAAGGTTGTGTGTGACAATGGCTGGAACCTGGTGGCTGCTCTGTGGCGAGGCGAGCTCACACACGTGCTATGCCTGGCTCATGCGCTTAACCAACTTGGTCAGCTTTTTTTGAAAAGCGACACGGAGCTGACAAATGTGTTTGTAAAAGTGCAATGCTCTAAATACCCATTTTAGAAAGTCAGCTACAGCTTCATCCGCCCTTGCCCTGATTCAGCAGCGCTTGCAGCTTCTGGCTCAATGACTGGTGTGTGATGCCCCCAGGTCTTGGAACTCTACACTGCAAATGTTGGAAAGGATTTGTGAGCAGAAGAGGGCAGTAGATGAAAAGTCAACCAGATTCAACAAGGTTGTCGGTATTCAGTTCTGTCTTCACACACAACATGTGAGGTGTGGGCATGGATGTCTGACATATGCAACATCTTCCAAAACTTTGACACATCCACAAAGAGGATGAGCATCAATGGCACATAATTAACGTCTTCATAATGCTTATCTGTGTTCTAATTTGAAGATTGAGTTATTATAGAGCGAAAACATATTTACAGTTTAACAGTTTCAAACCAATTAAACTAAACCAAAACTACCCTGCTGTTGACAGCTTACAATCTACGCTAAGTAATAATAACAATAATTATACTAAACAAGATAATCCTGCTCGTGACAACTTACAATCTAAAATGAGGTGGGGGAGATAAAAAATTCAGGGGTGTATTTATAAGAAGGTATATACAATGATGTTTGTACAATGATATTACTGAGGTTAGTTCTAAGTGTGGGAGGCCTGAGGACAAGGCGTAGGAAGAGAGCATGGTCAGTCATCCTCTTGGTGAGGACACGGAAGTATTGACTGTTAGCAGTCTTGCACGCATGGCTGAGTTTATGTTGCGCTGCCTTTCCTGTCACCCTCGCATTATCAAACTTTAGGGTGACGGGCAATAATGATTGGTGACACTTCTAGAACCACGCTACAAGGAGAACTTTATAACTCTTATTCCAGTGGCAGACAGGTGTACTAAAGTGTTGGAGGACCAGAGGGCCCATCTTGCAGAATTATTAAAAAAATTCCCATCTGAAAATGCTGACAGCAGAAGTCAGTTTGTTGGCCAAGCAAGGAGTACAGGTGAGAGAGACATAACTCCAAGCCAGCAAAGGCAGTTGAACACTGGCAAAGTTTGGAGATAGTTTTCTCAGACACTCCCATCACACTGTCCCTGAGGCACAGGGGACTCTCACATTGCTGTGTGTCCGGCAATTTCTCCTGCTCCGACCACACTCACACTACTACAGATATTAAACTTGCTCCAATTAGGCCTCTGGCTACACTCTGTTTCTACTGTAATCCCTGGGCTCCAACACCGCCAGTTGCTGATTAGAAGTGTCTTTGGCACGGGTACTCCCTCCCGCCCAGCCTGGTTCCAGCACGCCAGCTGTTACCGGGTAGTGTCAACGTCACTTTGCCTCCAATATGTTGTCAGGTCGTGTTGTGGTCGGGTTAGCCGACTCTAAGGTGCCTGCAGTTTAGGTGCTTCCTATGTGGGCTGCGGAATCTGGCAATGAAGGCTGGTTCCGTAGTGCCAATAGGACAAGCTCCCCCTGTAGGACTGTGAGTTTCGGTAACTCCGGCCAGCTCACGACCTTGCAACTTTTTTTTTCATGTGTACTTTATGCTGCCTATTTGAGTTCCAGTACCATTAGCTGGCTCTTTGGGAGTCAATCTTGAGTATGTCCCTGTTGTGAGTTCATTTTCCCCTTCGTCACTGAGGTCTGGTGAACTCCCTATTCTGGTGAAGGAAGGTAATGAGCCTGATTATCAGGCACCTGAACCTGATGAGGATGACTGGTTGAGTGGAGTCACGGACTGGATATAAGGCTGCCGACTCCCTTCTGCCCTGCGGGTGATTTCTCTGGGGACTTCTAGGACACCAGTCTGATTCCTGCTCCTCTAAGCTAAGTTTTTCTGCTTTGCCTGTTTGCATTAGTGTTTTGTTTTTGTTTTCCTTGCTTTTCTGGATTCTGCCATTCCCTGCTGGGGTGAGCTGAATCTCCTTTTGCCTGTAGCTCTGTCTTCAGAATATTCCTGAGTACTGACATAGCTTTTTTGAAGCCTAGCGTCTTCAGGGCCTTTTTCACTGTCAGTCTGTTGGCTCTTATTTTCATAGGGTTTTTCACGGATTGCAGACAGCAGCCTTCCTGTCCTTTTCTATCTAGCTAGATTGGGCCCCATCTTTGCTCAGTCTATCTTTCTGCCTGTGTTTGTGTTTTCATCTTGCTTCACCGTCATTATAAGTTGGGGGCTGCCTATTGCTTTGGGGTCTGCTCTGGGGCAGTTTAGTTTTCCCCTTTCGTTCTTTAGGCCTAGCTATTTCTCCGGCTGTGATCGAGGGGTCTAGGGCATCGTAGGAACCCCCACGACTACTGCTAGTTGTGTTGATAGGTTCAGGGTTCTGCAATCCGATAGCTGCCAACTTCTCTGGTTTTCTGGACTTAGCTAGCATTTCTGTTTTTGCCTCCTACGGTGACTCAATCATAACAGAATCACCCGCCATACCGCAGATCCTAGGGTACTCAATTGCAGGAAAGAATTGTAAAAAAAAAAAAAAAGTGTGTATATTTTTTCCTCTATATCTCTGAGGCCGTAGGGGGAATTTTTTTTTTCCCTCAATGGAGATAAAGCAAATGTCTGATCGTGTGGAGCAGCTCGCTGCGGAAGTGCGGGGAATTTCCGCCTACCTTGCTCGTTCGCATGCTGTTGAACCAAAGATCCCTACACCTGATGTATTTTTTGGGGATCGATCTAAATTTTTGAGTTTCAAAAATAATTGTAAATTATTTTTTGCCTTGAAGCCTAACTCGTCAGGGAGCTCTGCGCAGCAGGTTAAAATTGTCATCTCTTTGCTGCGTGGCGATCCCCAGGATTGGGCGTTTTCTTTGAAACCAGATGATCCTATTCTGACTAATGTGAACGCATTCTTTCAAGCTTTGGGGTTGTTGTATGACGAACCTAATGCTATTGATCAGGCTGAAAAGACCCTGTTGGCATTGAACCAGGGTCGAGATTCTGCAGAGTTGTACTGTCAAAAGTTCCGAAAGTGGGCGGTCCTTACTACCTGGAATGATAATGCCTTGGCTGCTCTCTTTCGGAAGGGTTTGTCAGAAGCCGTAAAAGATACTATGGTGGGATTTCCTGTTCCCTCTGGTCTGGACGATTCTATGTCATTAGCCATTCAGGTTGATCGGCGTTTACGTGAGTGCAGGATTGCACGAGAGGTGTTGCCACCGGTTGAACAGACGTCTGAACCTATGCAATGTGATAGAGTTTTGCCTAAGGCGCAACGTCAGGAGTTCAGAAGGCGTAATAAGCTGTGTTTTTTCTGTGGAGATGCCTCGCATATTATTTCTGTTTGTCCTAAACGAGAGAAACGCTTTGCACACACGTTTTCTGTTGGTGGTGTTCAAGCTAAGTTTCTTCTGGCAATTACTCTGATCTGCTCCTGTCCACATTTTCCACCAAGGCTTTTGTGGATTCGGGAGCAGCGCTAAACCTAATGGACTTGGATTTTGCTAAACGTTGTGGATTTCCGATGACACCTCTGCAGACGCCTATCCCTTTGAGGGGGATTGATGCTACTCCTTTGGCTAAAAATAAACCTCAGTTTTGGACCCAGGTGGTCATGCGGGTCGCCCCAGACCATCAAGAAAATTGCAGATTTTTGGTGTTGCATGGTCTGCATGATGCCGTTGTTTTGGGGTTTCCCTGGTTGCAAATTCATAATCCAGTTTTGGATTGGAAATCTGTGTCTGTTGTGAGTTGGGGTTGTCGGTGTACCTTTAGTGAGGCTTCGGTTTTTTCCAAATCTCCTCAGTCGCATGATGTTCCTGACTATTTGGCAGACTTTTATGATGTATTTAGTGAGAATGAGTCTGCTTCCTTGCCTCCTCATAAGAGTTATAACTGTGCAATTGAACTAAGCCCGGGGTGTAAATTTCCCAAGGGTCGGCTCTTCAATTTATCTGTACCCGAGCACGAGGCTATGCGGTCCTATATTAAGGAGGCGCTGGAGAAGGGTCATATTAGACCATCCTCTTCACCCTTAGGTGCCGGGTTTTTTTTGTGGCCAAAAATGATGGTTCTTTAAGGCCTTGTATTGATTATCGTGCCCTCAATAAAATTACTATTAAATATCAGTATCCGTTACCCCTGATTTCGGATTTATTAACTAGAGTTAGTGGTGCTTGCTGGTTTACCAAGCTTGACCTCAGGGGGGCATATAATCTTATCCGCATTAAGCAGGGGGATGAATGGAAGACGGCGTTTAATACTCCGGAGGGACATTTTGAGTACCTGGTGATGCCTTTTGGGCTCACTAATGCCCCTTCTGTCTTCCAGTGCTTCATGAACGATATTTTCCGAGACTTTGTCGATAAATTTTTGATTATCTATCTGGATGATATTTTGATCTTCTCCAAGGATTGGGATTCTCATGTGGAACATATTCGGACTGTGTTCCGGATCTTGAGGGAGAATTCCCTGTATGTCAAAGGATCGAAATGCCTTTTTGGAGTACAGAGGATTTCATTTTTGGGATTTATTTTGTCTCCGTCAACTATTGAAATGGACCCGGCCAAGGTACAGGCCATTTATGATTGGGTTCAGCCCACTTCTTTGAAGGCCCTCCAGAAGTTTTTGGGTTTTGCTAATTTTTATCGTAAATTTATAGCAAAATTTTCTAGTATTGCCAAGCCATTGACTGATCTGACTAAGAAGGGTGCTGATGTGTTGAATTGGTCTCCGGAGGCTGTTGCTTCCTTTCAGGAGCTGAAGCGAAGATTTACCTCCGCCCCGGTTTTGCGGCAACCTGATGTCTCACTCCCGTTCCAGGTAGAGGTGAATGCTTCTGAGATTGGTACAGGAGCTGTTTTGTCCCAAAAGGATCCTGTAATAGCTAAAATGAATCCCTGTGCTTTCTTTTCCCGAAAGTTCTCTCCATCTGAACATAACTATGATGTGGGGAATCGGGAACTGTTGGCCATGAAATGGGCATTTGAGGAGTGGAGACATTGGTTGGAGGGAGCTAAACATCAAGTTGTGGTCCTCACTGACCACAAGAATTTGATTTATCTAGAGTCGGCTAAACGCTTGAACCCTAGACAAGCTGGGTGGGCCTTGTTTTTTACACGTTTTGATTTTGTGGTCTCTTTTCTTCCTGGAACTAAGAATGTCAAGGCAGACGCCCTCTCTAGGAGTTTCTTTGCTGATTCTCCTGTGGTGACCAAGCCTGCTACCATCTTAGGCGAAGGGGTAGTTCTTTCTGCCATCTCGCCCGATTTGAGACTTGCTCTGCAAGAGTTCCAGGAGGACAAACCTGAGCGTTGTCCCAGTGGAAAGTTGTATGTTCCTGACCAGTGGAAGAAGAGCGTGATGTCTGAAGTTCATTGCTCTGCATTGGCTGGTCATCCAGGTATTTTTGGTACTAGAGATCTTGTGAGTCGCTCTTTTTGGTGGCCCACCTTGTCTCATGATGTCAGGAATTTTGTGCAGTCCTGTGGGACTTGCTCCCGGTCTAAATCTTGTTCTCGTTCTAGTGGGTTGTTGATGCCTTGCCTGTCCCCAGGAGGCCATGGACCCATATTTCAATGGATTTCATCTCTGTTATGCCGGTCTCTCAAAGAATGACTGTTATTTGGGTGATATGTGATAGGTTCTCTAAGATGGTTCATCTTGTACCACTCCCTAAGTTGCCATCTTCCTCTGAGTTGGTGCCCCTGTTTTTGCAACAGGTGGTTCACTTACATGGGATTCCTGAGAACATTGTATCTGACAGAGGAGTTCAGTTTGTGTCTTGATTTTGGAGGACTTTCTGTTCCAAGCTGGGAATTCAGTTGTCCTTCTCCTCTGCTTTTCACCCTCAGACCAATGGGCAGACAGAGAGAACAAACCAGACCATGGAGTCGTATTTGAGATGTTTTATTTCCGCTGATCAGGATGATTGGGTTTCATTTTTGCCCTTGGCCGAATTTGCTTTAAATAATAGAGCTAGTTCTGCCACTTTGATGTCACCTTTTTTTTTGTAACTTTGGGTTTCATCCTCGATTTTATTCAGGGCAGGTGGAGCCTTCTGCCTGCCCAAGTGTTGACACTGTGGTGGAGAGAATGCACCAGATCTGGGACCAAGTGGTGGATAAGTTATCTCTCTCCCAGGAAAAGGCCCAGCGGTTTTCCAATCGACATAGGACCATTGGTCCCCAGTTTAAGATTGGTGATATGGTGTGGTTGTCATTAAAAAATATTGCTATGAAGGTGGCTTCTCCTAAGTTTAAGCCTAAATTTATTGGACCTTACAAGATTTTGGAGATTATTAATCCGGTCTCTTTCCGTTTGGCTCTTCCTGTCACATTTAAAATCCATAATGTGTTCCATAAGTCCTTGTTGAAGAGGTTTGTTGAACCAGTTGTTCCTGGGGTGGCACCTCCGGACCCTGTATTGGTTGAAGGTAACATGGAATATGAGGTAGAGAAAATACTGGATTCCCATCTGGCTAGATGGAGACTCCAGTATTTGGTTAAGTGGAAGGGTTATGGTCAGGAGGATAATTCCTGGGTCTCTGCCTCTGATATTCATGCCAAAAGATTGGTGCATGCCTTTCATCGGGCTCACCCTGATCGCCCTGTTGGCGTGGTTGAGGGTTCGGTGACCCCTCCTCAAGGGGGAGGTACTGTTGTGAGTTCATTTTCCCCTTCGTCACTGAGGTCTGGTGAACTCCCTATTCTGGTGAAGGAAGGTAATGAGCCTGATTATCAGGCACCTGAACCTGATGAGGATGACTGGCTGAGTGGAGTCACAGACTGGATATAAGGCTGCCGACTCCCTTCTGCCCTGCGGGTGATTTCTCTGGGGACTTCTAGGACACCAGTCTGATTCCTGCTCCTCTAAGCCAAGTTTTTCTGCTTTGCCTGTTTGTATTAGTGTTTTGTTTTTGTTTTCCTTGCTTTTCTGGATTCTGCCATTCCCTGCTGGGGTGAGCTGAATCTCCTTTTGCCTGTAGCTCTGTCTTCAGAATATTCCTGAGTACTGACATAGCTTTTTTGAAGCCTGACGTCTTCAGGGCCTTTTTCACTGTCAGTCTGTTGGCTCTTATTTTCATAGGGTTTTTCACGGATTGCAGACAGCAGCCTTCCTGTCCTTTTCTATCTAGCTAGATTGGGCCCCGTCTTTGCTCAGTCTATCTTTCTGCCTGTGTTTGTGTTTTCATCTTGCTTCACCGTCATTATATGTTGGGGGCTGCCTATTGCTTTGGGGTCTGCTCTGGGGCAGTTTAGTTTTCCCCTTTCTTTCTTTAGGCCTAGCTATTTCTCCGGCTGTGATCGAGGGGTCTAGGGCATCATAGGAACCCCCCACGGCTACTGCTAGTTGTGTTGATAGGTTCAGGGGTCTGCAATCCGATAGCTGCCAACTTCTCTGGTTTTCTGGACTTAGCTAGCATTTCTGTTTTTGCCTCCTACGGTGACTCAATCATAACATGTCCCCCTGGGTTTCAGAAATGTCACCTGGTTCCAGGCAGAGCCTTTGACTTAGGTGCCTCCTTCTCGGTATCCGAGTTCCACCAACGTCTGCTGGTCCTTGGTAGTGCTTTCTGGCACAAGTACCTCCTGATTAGTAACTGGGTTCCAGTACCATCAGCTGGTCCTCGGTAGTTCCATTGGCTCTTGTACCTTCGGATACCCATCCAGGTTGCAGTACCGTCAGCTGGTTCTCAGCAGTTCCTCAGCCTTCTTGTACCTTCTGCTACATTTCCAAGTTCAAGCTTTTTGAAATGGTTTTTGGTAATCACTCTGGATCTCCCTGACGACGACCCTAAAGACGACGACCCTGAAGACCATCCCGAAGAAAACGACGAAAAGTCTTAAAGAAAATTAATTCCTGCTATTCCATTTGATTGGGCTAAACCTCTATGCCTTTAATGTCTCCTCCACCTCCCCCAATACATTCTACATTATTCTTAGTTGTTTTCCTTCATGTAGAATTAGCCTACAAGGAAAGTAAGGGTTTATTTTCATTCCGATATTCATTCCGATATTTGTATCCCATTGACTTGCATTGGTTTCCGGTATCGGAATTGGCGATATACGATATTTTAGGGGTATCAGTCCGATCCAATCCGATCCAATATTTCCCAATATTGGAAGGTATCGCTCAACACTAGTAATAAGCTTTGTTTTTTCTGTGGGGACGCTTCTCATACTATTTCTGTCTGCCCTAAACAAGAAAAACGTTTTGCTCACACATTTGCTGTGGGCAGTGTACAGCCTAAGTTCCTTTTGGCAATTACTCTGATCTGCTCCTTGTCTACATTTTCCGCTAAGGCTTTTGTAGATTCAGGAGCAGCATTGAATCTGATGGATTTAAACTTCGCTAAACATTGTGATTTTCCAATGATACCCCTGTGGACTCCTATCCCTTTGAGGGGTATTGATGCCACTCCTTTGGCTGAGAATAAACCCCAGTTTTAGATCCAGGTGATAATGCGGGTCGCCCCGGACCACCAAGAAAATTGTAAATTTTTGGTGTTGTACAATTTGCATGATACTATTGTTCTGGGTTTTCCCTGGTTGAAAACTCATAATCCTGTTTTGGATTGGAAATCTGTGTCTGTGATGAGTTGGGGTTGTCAATGTGTTCTTAGTGACACTCCGGTTTTCTCCACCTCTCCCCAGTCACATGATATTCCTGATTATTTGGCTGATTTTTCTGATGTATTAAGTGAGAGTAAGTCTGTGTCTTTGCCTCCTCATAGGAGTTATGTGCAATTGAGTTAATGCCCGGGTGTAAATTTCCCAATGGTCGGCTTTTCAACTTATCGGTACCCGAACATGATGCTAGGCGATCTTATATCATGGAGGCGCTGGAGAAGGGTCATATTAGACCATCCTCTTCATCTTTAGGTGCTGGGTTTTTTTGTGGCCAAGAAAGATGGTTAATTAAGGCCATGTATTGACTATCGTTCCCTTAACAAAATCACTGTTAAATATCAGTACCCGTTACCCCTGATTTCTGACTTATTTTCCAGAGTTAAAAGTGCCTGTTGGTTTACCAAGCTTGACCTCAGGGGGCATATAATTTTATTTGCATCAAGCACGGGGATGAATGGAAGATGGCATTTAATACTCTGGAGGGACACTTTGAGTACCTGATGATGCCTTTTGGGCTCACTAATGCCCTTCTGTCTTCCAATCTTTAATGAACGATATTTTCCGGGACTTTGTGGATAAGTTTTTGATCATTTATCTGGATATTTTGATCTTTTCTAGTGAATGGGATTCTCATGTGGAATATGTCCGGACCGTGTTCTGGATTTTGAGGGAAAATTCTCTGTATGTTAAGGGATCAAAGTGCTTCTTTGGTGTACAGAGGATTTCATTTTTTGGATTCATTTTGTCCCCGTCTGCTATTGAAATGGACCCGGCCAAGATACATGCCATATATGATTGGGTTCAGCCCACTTCTTTGAAGGCTCTCCAGAAGTTTTTGGGTTTTGCTAATTTCTACCGTAAATTAATAAGTAATTTTTCTGGTATTGTCAAACCACTGACTGATCTCACCAAAAAGGGTGCTGATGTGGTGAATTGGTCTCCATGGTCTCAGTCTCGGCATTTCTCCATGGTCTCAGTCTCGGCATTTCAGGAACTTAAGAAAAGATTCACTTCTGCTCCGGTTCTACGGCAACCTGATGTCTCACTCCCATTTCAGGTGGAGCTAGATGCTTCTGAGACTGATGCAGGAGCTGTTTTGTCCCAAAAAGATCCGGTGACTTCTAAGATGAATCCCTGTGCCTTCTTTTCTCAAAAATTCTCCCCATCTGAATGTAACTATGACGTGGGGAATCGGGAATTGTTGGCCATGAAATGGGAATTTGAAGAGTCGAGACATTGGTTGGAGGGAGCTAGACTTTTTCTCGGTCCAAGCCCTGTTCTCGTTCTAGTGGGTTGTTGATGCCCCTGCCGGTGCCCAGGAGGCCATGGACCCATATCTCAATGGATTTTATTTCTGATCTTCCTGTCTCTCAGAGAATGACTGTTATCTGGGTGATTTGTGATAGATTTTCGAAGATGATCCATCTTGTACCACTCCCAAAGTTGCCATCTTCTTCTGAGCTAGTGCCCTTGTTTTTACAACAGGTGGTTCAGTTGCACGGGATTCCTGAGAACATTGTGTTAGACAGAGGAGTCCAGTTTGTTCCCAGATTTTGGAGAGCTTTTTGTTCCAAACTGGAAATTCAGTTATCTTTCTCCTCTGTATTTCATCCTCAGACCAATGGGCAGACTGAGAGAACAAACCAGACTTTGGAGTCCTATTTGAGATGTTTCATATCTGCTGATCAGGATGACTGGGTCTTATTTTTGCCCTTGGCCGAATTCACGCTAAACAATAGATCTAGTTCTGCAACTTTGATGTCACCCTTTTTCTGTAACTTTTGGTTTCATCCTCGATTTTCTTCAGGGCAGGTGGTATCTTCGACCTGCTCAAGTGTGGACACTGTGGTAGAGAGAATGCAGCAGATTTAGCACCAAGTGGTGGATAAATTGTCCCTTTCTCAGGAAAAAGCCCAATGGTTTTACAACTGGCATAGGACCATTGGTCCCCGGTTTCAAGTGGGTGATATGGTTTGGTTGTCGTCAAAGAATATTCCTATGAAGGTTGTGTCTCCAAAATTCAAGCCAAGATTCATTGGACCTTATAAGATTTTGGAGATCCTTAATCCTGTTTCTTTTCGATTGGCTCTTCCAGTTACGTTTAAGATCCCTAACGTGTTTCATAAATCTTTGTTGAAGAGGTTTGTGGAGCCAGTAGTTCCAATGGCGGTGCCTCCTGACACTGTATTGGCTAAAGGCAATGTGGAATATGAGGTAGAGAAAATATTGGATTCTCATTTGGCTAGACAGAGACTCCAGTAATTGGACAAATGGAAGGGTTATGGCCAAGAGGATAATTCTTGGGTCTCTGCTTCTGACATTCATGCGAAAGATTGGTTCATGCTTTTCACCAGGCCCATCCTGATCGGCCTGGTGGCGTGGATGAGGATTCGGTGACCATTCCTCAAGGGGGGGTACTGTTGTGAATTCACTTTCAGGCTTCCCTCTGGTTACTACTGAAGGTAGTGGAGCTGGTACAACTGACAGAGCGGTTGCGAGTTCTCTTTCTGGGCTCCCTCTGGTGGTTACTGGAGGCAATGAAGCTGATCTAATTAACAGAGGCTTGCCACCTGATAATGAGGACGACGATTGGAGATCTGGACTCTCAGATTGGGATTTAAGACAGCCGACTCCCTCTATCCCTGCTGATGATTTGCCTCCTGAGGTCTTAGTTTCCAGCTCAGTCTCTGCATGTTCAGCTAAGTGTTCATTTGCTATTCTGTTTACATTTGATCTGGTTTTGTCTATCTCAGTTTTGTGTGGTCAGCTTGCTCCTGATGAGGCTGTGCTGAATCACCATCCACATGTTACTGCTTGTGCCAGTTTGTTTCTGTCCCTTATTAAATTGGCCTCTTTTTGCTCTGCTTTCAGAATATACCAGAGTGCTGATATAGTGGGCGAAGTCGTGCGACTTCAGTATTTTTTGCATCAGACGTGTTGTCCTTTTTTGCAAGGTTTTTTGCGTGATTGCAGACAGTGTCTTTCCTTTCCTGTCCTGTCTAGTGAGTGTGGGCCCCATCATTTGCTCAGTCTATTTTCCTGCCTGCGTTTGTGTTTTCATCTTGTCTCATCGACAATATATGTTTGGGGGCTATCTATTCCTTTGGGGTCTGCTCTGGGGCAGTTTAGATATCCCCTTTCTTGCTTTAGGCTTAGTTAGCCCACCCACTGTGCAATGGCATCTAGGATCATCGTAGGCATGCTCCACGGCTACTGCTAGTTGTGTGGATAGGATCAGGGGTCTGCAATCTGCTTAGTTACCAACCTCTCTGGTTTTCTGTGACTTAGCTTGGGCTTGCTCTCCTCCTCAGTGACCCAATCATAACAGATTCCTGCACTTTCTCAGAATCATCCTTACCCCACGAGATGAGACCTTGCATGGAGCTCCAGACTGAGGAAGCTTGACAATCACCTTGTGTTTCTTCCATTTTCTAATAATTGTGCCAACTGTTGTTGCCTTCTAACCAAGCTGCTTGCTTATTGTCCTGTAAGCAGATACGGGGATGCAGAAATGCAGGGACTACAGTACAATGTTTAACAATGATGCAGTTTAATTTTTAACAAAGACAGTGGGAATAATCTCCTCACAGGGAGTTAATAGACAAAAATAGTGAAAATTAAGGTGTAAAATAGTCTGATATTTGAACTTCACATATCATAACTTCTTTGCTCCTCATCCACATACAGTCTGATGAGGGTTGGACCAGAAAGGCCTCTAGCAGCTCACTGATCAGGAGAGTTCTGATTTCTTTCACTACATTCATCCCTAGAGTCACCGCAGGACCGTTGCCAGTATCTCCTGCGACCAATATGACTCCTTTCTGACCCACATCTTTGCTGCACACTTTAATCTTCATCCAGATCACCCCTGCAACCGGGATGGGTAGCAGATTGGTTATTGTCAGCCTGATCACCGGGCCCCACTCTGTCCGTGTCACTTCAGGAAAATAATATGGTGGTCACTTGGGATCCAGTATCGATCAATAAGTGGTTGGCTCACCCATTCACCTCAGCCCAGATTACAGGACTCATAGAAATTAAACTTTCAGGACTGCCCTCTCTCCTCCTTGGTCTCTCAGGCTCCGAGCGGCATCCCCCAGCCACAGAGCCCACTAATTTTAACAGCTGACGATGTAGGGACGGTCGCCGTCTCGCACACTCTCGGGTATGGTGTCCGACATTCCCACACTTGAAACAAGTCAAATTCCATTCTGCATAGGATTGTCCCATTCCCTGGCGATGTTCAACAACAGAGTCACTCCTGTCTCTGGGTGCATTTTGAGCTACAGTGTGGGCTCTTCTTGGTCTGGACCACGCTTCCCGCATTTCCCGTATTTCCTTCTGGATCTCTCGGGTCCACTTTGGATCAGCCACAGGCGAGGTGGGTACCTAATTGCTCCGGACCATCCCTGCCAAGGCTGCTGTCCCCTGCTCCTGCTCACTCATGCATGCTTCTGCCCCAATTTCTAAGAAGGTCATACATGGTTTGACATGCAGGCACTCCTGCAAAGCTTGCTTAAACGACATGTCCCTGAGGCCCGCCACAAATTGATCCCTCAATATCACATCAGGAGACCCCACTCCTATTGCCCCCACATCATCCCACTTGGCGATATGCGCGTGCACCTCTTGGATTCCCCAACATTGGGGGATCCCCATGCGTCTCTTCCAAAATCTGCAACTCCTTTTTGCAGAGTTTCCCGTTCATGAGGGGGACAAAACATTACAAGACATCTAGCCTCACCATCCAGGGTCATCATGGCAATCTCTGCTTTCATAGCAGAGGACATAGGATGCATCCTCAACATGTTCTTAACCTGCACAGTCCAGTCCCACAGCATTAAATTACTCCCCATGAATTTTGGGAGATTGCTGAGCATGGCCCCCCAGCTGTAAGCTGGACCTCGGGGCACTCATGTCAGATTGGTCTGCTGTCTCTATGTTTATAGACTGCATCCTGCCAACTAACCTAAGTGTCAGCTTGTACGGGGATGCAGAAACGCAGGGATTGCAGAACAATGCTTAACAACAATGCAGTTTAATTTTTAACAAAGAAAGTGGGAATGATCTTCTCTCAGGGAGTTAATAGACAACAGTGAAAATTAAGGTGTAACTCAACAGTCTGATATTTGAACTTGATTTATCATAACTTCTTTGTTCCTCATCCACATGCAGTGTGATGAGAGTGGGAATACCGGCAGCAGCCAGCACTGCATCTTCAGATGTGACCCATCAAATTACGGTCCAGCTTCTGGCGGTCACTGGTTCTGCCCGCTGAACCTCTAGTCAATTAATCTCTGTAGCAAAAGTGTGGGGGAGGGGTGTTGCAGAAGTCTCTGTCCTATGTGTGCTCCACTGCATGACTGTGAAAGATGGGGAACACACCGCAGGATCCGACACCTAGCACCCGCTTCTCAATGCGAGCACCGCACGCTGCTTAGCTGAGCGCCCGATGCTCTGCACGCTCACTGCCTCTTGGGGTCTCTCATGTAAGCTCTGCTGAGGTGTGAATCTGCTCCATCTCTCTCCCTTCTCGTGTTACACCCCCGCTTCCTCTCTCCCTGCTGGTAGGAAACTTCTCCCTTTTTCCTGTGCTTCCTGCTCACTGCCTGGTCTTACCATGACCCTCTCATCAGGTCATTGGTCCTGTCCAGTTCCACATTCCTTCCCCCGGCAACATTGGACGCAGCCTAGACAGTTCCAGACCCAGTATCATAAAGGTACCCACAGTCTTCCTTGTTACAGTTCTGCAGCCCATCCCATCCTTGTGCAGGTCTACAATTTTGTTCCTGGCGTCTTTAGACAGCTCTCCAATCTTAGCTATAGTGGATAGGTTGGAGTGTGATTGATTCAATGTGTGGACAGGTGTCTTTTATACAAGTAATGAGATCAAACAGGTACAGTTAATACAGGGTAATGAGTGCAGGGTTGGTAGGTGATCAAATACTTATTTCACCAGATAAAATCCAATTTAATTATTTAAGAATCATGCAATGTAATTTTTTTAGATTCTGTCTCTAACAGTTGAAATGTACCTATGATAAAAATTACAGACCTCTCCATTCTTCGTAGGTGGGAAGTCTTGCAAAATCGTCAGTGTGCCAATTACTTATTTTCCCTACTATGTATATATATTAATTCAAAAAGGACAGAATCACAGCCTAAGTGGGTTAAGGCCAGATCCTCCACTTTTACACTACTCATCTATGGGATTATTTTTGCTACAATTTCTACAACCTTTTAAAAAAGTTTCACATCATAATTATT
Source organism: Dendrobates tinctorius (assembly GCF_039654945.1). NCBI lineage: Eukaryota > Metazoa > Chordata > Amphibia > Anura > Dendrobatidae > Dendrobates > Dendrobates tinctorius. The sequence goes on along the minus strand of NW_027361747.1, from coordinate 22,687,209 downwards.
TCTAAAACTATCAAACTAAAACTTTCAAAATAAGTTCAAAATAAAAATGATGTATTGGTGCAAAATGCTTTCAAAATTGCTCATGACTTTTATAAATGTGTATAAAGCCTAATATAGCCCAACATGTGCACATAATAGAAAAATTACTCTCGTTGTCACTCTTTCCCATTTTATCTTATAACTAGAGTTGAGCGAAACGGGTCGAACAATTTCAAAAGTCGCCGACTTTTGGCAAAGTCGGGTTTCATGAAACGAAACCCGACCCTAGGATGAGGTCGGCCACGAGGTCGGCGACTTACGCGCCAAAGTTGCATTTCAAAAGTTTGTTTAGCGCTCTTTTTCAGCCAATCAGGATCCACGGACACTGTGGGCAACGTGATGACATAGGCAGGGGTCGCCACCATCTTTCAGAAGGGCATGCAAGTGATTGGCTTGCTTTGGTGGGCGTCACAGGGGTTATAAAAGGGCGTGCACGCCGACCGCCATCTTACTTCTGCCGATCTTAGCATAGGGAGAGGTTGCTGATTCTGTAGGGAGAGAGTTAGGCAGGGAAGAAGACAAAAAAACTGCTTCTGCTGCTAGCGATTTTGCCTGTGCAACACACCAGTCACTGTGTGTGCAGTGCAAGGGGAGGCTATATTGTGGTGGATCAGCGGTGTTGGTTGTTAGGCTGCCTTCTAAGGCTTCCTGACAGCTGCAATGCTGTTTCCCCACTGCTCTGCAAACTGCTTTTTTAAAAGCAATCCCAATTTTTTTTTTGTCCTGCTAAGGTACTGAGCGTGCATTTATTCACACCATACAGCGGTGTACGCTCCTCACACAGTACCGTGTAACGGCTGTTATCACAGCCACAGTGAAGCTATCTGTGTGTCACTGTGGAAGGATAAGTGGAGGACTTGTTCCGTTCTTACAGACCTACACTCTAGGGAGATTCCTATTCTGCCCAATTCTACAATTCACTTTTTTCACACCTGTGCCATCGAGCCTGTGACATAGCGCTCTGATATTCAGTGGGCCTCACACAATCCAAAAGTGTCCAGTGTCCACAAGTGTCTGCAGAAATTCAAAATCTCCCTTATCCTGTAGTCACTTTTTTCACACCTGCTGCATCGAGCCTGTGACATAGCGCTCTGATATTCAGTGGGCCTCACACAATCCAAGTGTCCAGTGTCCACAAGTGTCTGCAGAAATTTAAAATCTCCCTTATCCTGTAGTCACTTTTTTCACACCTATGCCATCGAGCCTGTGACATAGCGCTGTGATATCCAGTGGGCCTCACACAATCCAAGTGTCCACTGTCCACAAGTGTCTGCAGAAATTCAAAATCTCCCAGAAATTCAAAATCTCCCTTATCCTGTAGTCACTTTTTTCACACCTGTGCCATCGAGCCTGTGACATAGCACTGTGATATTCAGTGGGCCTCACACAATCCATGTGTCCAGTGTCCACAAGTGTCTGCAGAAATTCAAAATCTCCCTTATCCTGTAGTCACTTTTTGCACACCTGTGCCATCGAGCCTGTGACATAGCGCTGTGATATTCAGTGGGCCTCACACAATCCAAGTGTCCAGTGTCCACAAGTGTCTGCAGAAATTCAAAATCTCCCTTATCCTGTAGTCACTTTTTTCACACCTGTGCCATCGAGCCTGTGATATAGCGCTGTGATATTCAGTGGGCCTCACACAATCCAAGTGTCCAGTGTCCACAAGTGTCTGCAGAAATTCAAAATCTCCCAGAAATTCAAAATCTCCCTTATCCTGTAGTCACTTTTTTCACACCTATGCCATCGAGCCTGTGACATAGCGCTGTGATATTCAGTGGGCCTCACACAATCCAAGTGTCCACTGTCCACAAGTGTCTGCAGAAATTCAAAATCTCCCAGAAATTCAAAATCTCCCTTATCCTGTAGTCACTTTTTTCACACCTGTGCCATCGAGCCTGTGACATAGCACTGTGATATTCAGTGGGCCTCACACAATCCAAGTGTCCAGTGTCCACAAGTGTCTGCAGAAATTCAAAATCTCCCTTATCCTGTAGTCACTTTTTTCACACCTGTGCCATCGAGCCTGTGACATAGCGCTGTGATATTCAGTGGGCCTCACACAATCCAAGTGTCCAGTGTCCACAAGTGTCTGCAGAAATTCAAAATCTCCCTTATCCTGTAGTCACTTTTTTCACACCTGTGCCATCGAGCCTGTGATATAGCGCTGTGATATTCAGTGGGCCTCACACAATCCAAGTGTCCAGTGTCCACAAGTGTCTGCAGAAATTCAAAATCTCCCAGAAATTCAAAATCTCCCTTATCCTGTAGTCACTTTTTTCACACCTGTGCCATCGAGCCTGTGACATAGCGCTGCGATATTCAGTGGGCCTCACACAATCCAAGTGTCCAGTGTCCACAAGTGTCTGCAGAAATTCAAAATCTCCCTTATCCTGTAGTCACTTTTTTCACACCTGTGCCATCGAGCCTGTGACATAGCGCTGTGATATTCAGTGGGCCTCACACAATCCAAGTGTCCAGTGTCCACAAGTGTCTGCAGAAATTCAAAATCTCCCAGAAATTCAAAATCTCCCTTATCCTGTAGTCACTTTTTTCATACCTGTGCCATCGAGCCTATGACATAGCGCTGTGATATTCAGTGGGCCTCACACAATCCAAGTGTCCAGTGTCCACAAGTGTCTGCAGAAATTCAAAATCTCCCTTGTCCTGTAGTCACTTTTTTCACACCTGTGCCATCGAGCCTGTGACATAGCACTGTGATATTCAGTGGGCCTCACACAATCCAAGTGTCCAGTGTCCACAAGTGTCTGCAGAAATTCAAAATCTCCCTTATCCTGTAGTCACTTTTTTCACACCTGTGCCATCGAGCCTGTGACATAGCGCTGTGATATTCAGTGGGCCTCACACAATCCAAGTGTCCAGTGTCCACAAGTGTCTGCAGAAAATCTAAATCTCCCTTATCCTGTAGTCACTTTTTTCACACCTGTGCCATCGAGCCTGTGACATAGCGCTGTGATATTCAGTGGGCCTCACACAATCCAAGTGTCCAGTGTCCACAAGTGTCTGCAGAAATTCAAAATCTCCCAGAAATTCAAAATCTCCCTTATCCTGTAGTCACTTTTTTCACACCTGTGCCATCGAGCCTGTGACATAGCGCTGTGATATTCAGTGGGCCTCACACAATCCAAGTGTCCAGTGTCCACAAGTGTCTGCAGAAATTCAAAATCTCCCAGAAATTCAAAATCTCCCTTATCCTGTAGTCACTTTTTTCACACCTGTGCCATCGAGCCTGTGACATAGCGCTGTGATATTCAGTGGGCCTCACACAATCCAAGTGTCCAGTGTCCACAAGTGTCTGCAGAAATTCAAAATCTCCCAGAAATTCAAAATCTCCCTTATCCTGTAGTCACTTTTTTCACACCTGTGCCATCGAGCCTGTGACATAGCGCTGTGATATTCAGTGGGCCTCACACAATCCAAGTGTCCAGTGTCCACAAGTGTCTGCAGAAAATCTAAATCTCCCCTGTCCTATAGACACCTTGTACCTTGTTTTACATTACTATATAGTTTGTAGGATTTTGTCTACATTTCTACCAAAAATGAGGAAGGCTGGTGGAAGAGGCCGTGGAATTGGGTAGGGGTTGGCAGCTGGTAATGATGGTGTTGGTGGTGGATCTGATGGTAGTGGCAAAAGCAAAATAGGATCGAATGCAGGAGGTGTTGAGCCTGCATCATCGTCTGGCTCCTTAAGGCTTCGAAGGCTTAGTTTTCTAGGAGTTGGCAAACCGCTTTTAACGCCAGAGCATCAGGAAAAAGTTTTGTCTTACGTTGCTGACTCAGCCTCCAGCTCTATCGCCTCCTCTTCTGAAGTTGTAAAAAGTAAAAGCACTGAGTCGTCATTGGAGGCTCATGTTCATGAACCACACCTTTCCTTGTGTCCTTCACCACAACCAAGATTGAAGGATGACGCAGGCCATACTACTGATTACTCCATGGAGCTGTTTTCACATACCATGCCTGGATTATCAAGTGAAATGGTGAATTACCCAGGCCAAGATGAATCTGACATGGAGTGCACTGATGCACAGCCACTGATAGATGATTCTGCTGGTACATTCACTCAGAGCACTACATTGTCCTCGCAGTGTACAGAGCCAGATTCTGACCCTGATGAGACTCAGGTGCCCCTTCCCGCACACTATACCACCATACACGGTGACACAGAGGAAGGTGCACATGACATTGAAGAGGAGGTGATGGATGACCCAGTTGTTGACCCAGATTGGCATCCATTGGGGGAAGAGGGTGCTGCTTCCAATAGCTCAGATGAGGAGCATCCACAGCAGACATCAACATCGCAACAGCTGTTATCTGGCAGGCCCGGAGCTCTCCAAAGACAGGTTCCAAAAATCAAAAGAGTTGCTGGACAGCTTGTCCAGAGGGTCAAAAGATCACAGCGTGCTAGGCCGCAAAATGTCTGCCAAAGTAGGAAGAGTGCAGTGTGGCACTTTTTTGAACAAAATCCTCATGATCAGGCCAAGGTTATCTGTAAGAAGTGCGCAAAGACCTTTAGCCGAGGGAAAAATCTGAAAAAATTGAATACCAGTTGCATGCTTAGACATTTAACCAGCATGCACTTGCAAGCGTGGACACAACACCAAACCTCAAGTGCCACATGTGCAACTGATCACAACGAAGGTAGTCAGCAACGCTACATTGTTTCCCCCACTGTAAGCCCACCGGTTAGCACAGCAGCAAATGTTGAGGTGTCATTGCAAGGCCACAGCAGTCAGGGAATCCCACTGTTATATCAACGAAAGACTGATTCTAGGCCATCAGAAAGAACACCAACTCCATCACCATCATCAACCCTCTCTCAGTCCGCCCTGTCCACCGCTACTTCCACCATATGCAGCTCTCAAGTCCAGCTCACCCTCCCAGACACTATGAGTAGGTCAAGAAAGTACTCAGTCTCTCATCCGCGTACACTGGGTTTGAACGCCCACATTGCCAAACTAATCTCGTTTGAGATGATGCCCTTTCGGTTGGTGGAAAGCACAGCTTTCCGCGAACTCATGGCCTATGCAGTACCACGCTATGACCTACCCAGTCGCCACTTCTTCTCTCGCAAAGCCATCCCAGCCCTCCACCATCATGTGAAAGACCGCATTGTCCATGCACTCAAGCAGTCAGTGAGTGGAAAGGTGCACCTCACAACTGATGCATGGTCCAGTCGGCATGGCCAGGGCCGTTACGTGTCCATCACTGCGCACTGGGTTAATGTGGTGGATGCAGGGTCCACAGGGGACAGCGGTGGTGGGACAGTGCTGCCTAGCCCACGGTATAGGAAACAGATGGCTGTAGGCGTTCCACCCTCCTCCTTCTCCTCCTCCTCCAGAAGCGAAAGCTCGTCCACAGAGCGCAGTCGTACAAGCACTCCATCTGCAGCTGCCACTGTTGCACACGAGGTGTCCCCCTATTGAGCAGCTAGTGGAAAGCGTCAGCAGGCTGTGTTGCAGATGATGTGTTTGGGCGACAGACACACCGCCGAGGTGCTGGCCGAGTACTTGAAGCGACAAAATGAGTCATGGCTGGGCAGTGTACATCTCGAGGCAGGCAAGGTAGTTAGTGATAACGGCCGTAATTTTGTGGCAGCCATAGCCCTTTCAAAACTCAGCCACATACCTTGCTTGGCTCATACCTTGAACCTGGTGGTGCAGTCCTTCCTCAAAAATTATCCGGAGTTAACAGCCCTGCTCCATAAGGTGCGAAGACTGTGCGCGCACATCCGCCGGTCGCCTGTACACTCAGTTCGTATGCTGAAGCTGCAGCGATTGCTCCACCTTCCCAACCACCACCTCATTATCGACATTGCAACAAGGTGGAACTCCACCCTGCACATGGTGGAGCGGCTGTGCGAGCAGAGGCAGGCCATAATGCATTTGTGGGAGGATACACGGCCAGGCACTTTGAGAGCAGACATGGAGTTGACAGGTGTGCAGTGGTCGAAGCTGAAAGACCTCTGTAAAGTCCTTCAGTGTTTTGAGGAATGCACACGGCTGGTAAGCGCAGACGACGCCATCCTAAGCATGAGCATCCCACTTATGCGTCTGCTCATGCAAACTTTGACGCACCTTAAGGAGCAGACGTCTGCAGCCAATGTTGACGAGGAGGAAGAGGTGGAGGGAATCCTTGATGACATTCAGCCATTGTCTGCTCAGGGACCTCTCCTGGACGAGTTGGAGGAAGAAGAGGAGGAGGAGGATGATGATGGGGATGATTACTTAGGGGAGGAGGATGCATCTCGTGGGGCAAGTGAAAATGTTGGCGTGGCAAGGTCTGTTACAGGGTTTGTGCGTGACTGGAGGGATGTGGATTTGCCAGAAAGTGCTCCTCCAACCAGCACTCGCAGTGCATCTTTGACACCGGGAACATTGGCCCACATGTCAGATTATGCCTTGCGGATCCTAAAAAGGGACCCCCGCATTGCCAAAATGATGAACGATGACGACTACTGGTTGGCCAGCATCCTGGATCCACGCTATAAAGGCAAATTACAAAACATCATGCCACAGGAGAACCTTGACCTAATATTGGCTAATAAACAAGCAACTCTGGTAAATCGGTTGCTTGAGGCATTCCCAGCACACAGGAGCGGTGATGGTTCTCACACGAGCCGTACAGGCCAGGGGCAGCTTGGCAGAGGTGTTCATGGTGCACACAGCAGAAGTGGCGTTGGAGACAGGGGTTTCATGACAATGTTGTGGACTGATTTTTCAAGTACCGCTCACACAACTGGTAATACAGCATCGATGGAAAGTGACAGGAGACAGCAGTTGTCAACTATGGTTACAAACTACTTTTCCTCCCATATAGATGTTCTCCCACACAGGTCATTCCCCTTTGACTATTGGGCTGCTAAACTGGACACCTGGCCTGAATTGGCACAATATGCCTTACAGGAGCTCGCTTGCCCAGCTGCAAGTGTGCTATCGGAAAGAGTCTTCAGTGCAGCTGGATCAATCCTGACAGAAAAAAGGACCCGTCTGTCAACCCAAAATGTGGATGATCTTACCTTCATTAAAATGAACCATGCATGGGTTTCCAAGGATTTTGTCCCATCTTCCCCTGATGACACATAGCGTGACAGAAAAATGGCTTGCTTTGGTCCACCTCTTCCTGGCACTTGACCTATTTTGTCTTTTGCATCAGCTGAATGTCCAACATCAACATATGCCACTTTCTAAAACTCCCTAACTGTGTTGCCTCCCCCCCATGGCCGGGGTCACCACCTAGCGCACGACACCGTGCGAGTGCCGTTGCCCTGGACAGGTGGGTAGGCCGACTCTTGGGCGCGGGCACTGGCACAGGGTCCCTCATAGTGCAATCAAGTGTCTCTGATGGTGGTGGTGCACACCCACCGTCAGACACACCGCCATACTATGAGGGGCCCAGTGCCAGTACCGACGCCCACGAGTGGGCCCCCCTTGCTTGGGCAGGGCCCCAGCATTTGCAATCTTTACCTCTCCCTGCTCCTCCGCTGTGTAGTCTGGGCCGTCAAATCCATACTGTGCCTGACACCGTCTGAGCCTGCCTCCTGATGTATAGACATATCTTTTGAATGTGTACGCTATCCATACATGTTATCCGGGGATACGGTACACTTTCTCACCTTTGTGCAATCACTTGCAAGCCATACTGGGCCTAACACCGTCTGAGCCTGCCTCCTGATGTATAGACATATCTTTTGAATGTGTACGCTATTCCATACATGTTATCCGAGGATACGGTACCCTTTCTCACCTTTGTGCAATCACTTTCAAGCCATACTGGGCCTTACACCGTCTGAGCCTGCCTCCTGATGTATAGACATATCTTTTGAATGTGTACACTATCCATACATGTTATCCGGGGATACGGTACCCTTTCTCACCTTTGTGCAGTCACTTGCAAGCCATACTGGGCCTTACACCATCTGAGCCTGCCTCCTGATGTATAGACATATCTTTTGAATGTGTACGCTATCCATACATGTTATCCGGGGATACGCTACCCTTTCTCACCTTTGTGCAATCACTTGCAAGCCATACTGGGCCTTACACCGTCTGAGCCTGCCTCCTGATGTATAGACATATCTTTTGAATGTGTACGCTATCCATACATGTTATCCGGGGATACGGGACCCTTTCTCACCTTTGTGCAATCACTTGCAAGCCATACTGGGCCTTACACTGTCTGAGCCTGCCTCCTGATGTATAGACATATCTTTTGAATGTGTACGCTATCCATACATGTTATCCGGGGATACAGTACCCTTTCTCACCTTTGTGCAATCACTTGCAAGCCATACTGGGCCTTACACCGTCTGAGCCTGCCTCCTGATGTATAGACATATCTTTTGAATGTGTATGCTATCCATACATGTTATCCGGGGATACGGGACCCTTTCTCACCTTTGTGCAATCACTTGCAAGCCATACTGGGCCTTACACCATCTGAGCCTGCCTCCTGATGTATAGACATATCTTTTGAATGTGTACGCTATCCATACATGTTATCCAGGGATACGGTACCCTTTCTCACCTTTGTGCAATCACGTGCAAGCCATACTGGGCCTAACACCGTCTGAGCCTGCCTCCTGATGTATAGACATATCTTTTGAATGTGTACGCTATCCATACATGTTATCCGGGGATACGGTACCTTTTCTCACCTTTGTGCAATCACGTGTAACCCATACTTGGCGTGAGAACGGCTGGCGAGCTGTTAAGCAAGCTACAGCACCTGTGGTTTGCACATGTAAGTTTTTCATTTTTTTCAGGAATGACGGTTAGGCCTAATTCCGGAACTGCGGTTGACCTGCACTTACTGGGAAATCATTGTTCGCGAGTAATAATTGTAATCAGTGATCCCCATCACTAACGTTGTTCAGCGGGTTATCTGCACCTGTAAGCGACAAACGCTTGCCTTTTCAGTGTAGCGCACATGCAGCCACGGACATGTAAGGGCATGACACACCAGTTATTGGCCAATCTCATGTGCCAGAGCCTCACGTGTCCCTCTAGTAAGCTGGACTCGGACCGCGGGGCATGACGGAGTCTCGTTCGTTAACGGAATTAAGCTTGCAATGTGTGCATCTGTTCTGTAGCTGGCATGGTTGAGGTTGCCCGTGTTGAGTCAAATTACGCCGTAGGCTCCACTCCTGGTGGTGCCCTTCTGGACATTCCTTTAAGGTTCAGCTTTGCAACCATACTGCCCACGTAAAACAAACACTTTGCCTTCATGAACGCTGTTTGTAGGGTCATGACTCGTGGGAATAACGCCGCCCAATCAGTTAACCTGTTAGAGAGATCCTTCGTTGCTCCCAAGCATGACATCACACTCCCTAGGAGGAAGGTAATGCCACTGTGGCGACCGTACTCCTGGGGGCGACACAAGTGCACTGATGCCCAGCCACTGCTCGATGAATCTGCTGGTACATTGACCCAGACCACTACATTCCCCTCGCACGCTACACGGCCTGAATCTGACCCTGATGAAACTCAGGTTACCCTTCCCATATACAGTTCCATCTTACACGGTGACAAAGCGGAAGCTGCAGAAGAAAGTGCAGGTTCGGCCCACCCGCCATCAGACACACCACCGTATTATCAGGGGCCCTGTGCCAGCGCCGTCGCCAACGAGTGGGCCCCCCCTGCTTGCTCAGGATCACAGCACTTGCAAGGTTGAAATGCTGTGCAGTGAGATGGAAGATGGGGACAACGAGGAGTCCAGACTAGTACAGGGATTCCCTAGCGAGGAGACTTATTTCATTGTTTTCAATGTTGGGACAGCAATTTTTGGGGAGCACTATACTCTGGAGAATGATAGATGGGGCCCACCATACACTGGAATATTCCAAAGGTGGACATCAGACACTGGAGCAGCATTTACAGGGCCCATTATACACTAGAGCATTAGAAATGGGGCCCATTATGTTTGGAGCATTATTTGGGCCCATAAGACAGTGGAGCTTCATCCATGGGGACCAACATATACTGTAGCATTATGTGGAGCTCATCATATACTGTTTCAAACATTATATGGGACCAATGATTCTGTATGGAGAAATAGATGGGCCTCGTCATGAGATGTAAAAAGTGAAGTATTTTTCATTGTACTATACCGCTATTTCTCTGCTGTATCGGAGCATGATGAGTTGTGGTATTATGTGTTAAAGGGGCGCTCTTTCACCCAGGGCACATGAAAACCTGGAGCCAGCCCTACCCCCCCACAACTTTAGCCAAATAACCCCCATTTTTCAGTGCGTAACTTGTATTATGAAGTTAATTAAGGTTGACCAGCTTAAGTAAGAAGAATTTATGCTTTTGGCATTCAAATGAGCACTGTAGGTGTGTTTCCTGTCCTCCTCTCACTGCCGACTTTTATTCCCCATTGACTTACATTGGGTTTCGTGTTTCGGGACGACCCCGACTTTTCCCTATAATCGGCCGATCTTGCTCGACCCGACTTTTGGAAAAGTCGGGTTTCACGAAACGAAACTCGACCATAAAAACCAAAAGTCGCTCAACTCTACTTATAACTATTAAAAAACTAAGATAGATCAGAAAATCTGACTTCATATTTTAGCTATTATTGTCTAATAAAGCAGTAAGACCTATAATTCACGTTTAAAGGTGTCCAATACTAGGACAACCCCTTCTCACTCTAAATGTTTGCCCTGCTAAAATAAAAACACTTATACTCACCTACTGTGCCATTGCTGTTCCACTAGTGATGGCACTTGCGTTCCCTGGCACGCAAAATTGGACAGCACACAGATATGTACAATGGAAATTTGATTATAGCCTTACAGTGAGTTTTACATCTATGTACCTAGTGATATGATTCTATATAAGCATTACATCTTACAAAGTTATTCTTCGATGTTGCAGGACAGTGCACTGGTGTTACAATCAGACAGGAATGTAACAGTAAATGCAAGGAACCCAAATGGTCAACTAACAGGTCAAATGATAGTAGGTGAGTTTTTTCTGTACTTCTCCAAGAATTGCGGTACTGTTTTATTGCAATTATTTTAATATTTGTATGCGTTATATCAAATAGTATGTAAAGTATTTTAGTTATTGAAATGTTATTTTATTATTACTGTGCGATTTACCCTGTCTTTTGTACATCTTTGTCTTCCTTTCTCCCTTCATTTCAATTCTCACATTATAATTACCATGTCTCTTTGACCACCAGTCCAACCCTTGTAATCATAGTTTCACAGTCCTACTGCTTCACAGAAAATCAAAAGCGCTCTTTTCCTGCTCATGTCTTTGTGATCATCTATACATTTTTTATTTTAATAAGAAGATGTGTTAAAGTATGGGCTAAAACTCAGTTGGACACATAACTATTTACACTGGTAATGCAAAGTAGAGTATTGTTGGTTTGTTCATTTTTTTAGGATAATTAATATAATAATAATTGGCAAATTGATTCAAATATGTCACAGAATATTGTGTTTTATTTTTTACTGTAATAGGCCGCTCTAAATAATGATCATATTACTATAAACACTAAAAGGCTACGTTCACACTTTGTGTTTTTTTATGCAAATTAAAAGCTACTTTTTTAGAGAAAAAGCAAAAGCTGTGAGATTTCAGAAATCTCATGCACATGATTATTGTTTTCTTAAATTAATTGGAAAAGTGTAATGTAATCTGTATAAAAATGCAGAAAAAATACAGCAAAAATGTACCAAAAAAAGCACAAATAAAGAAGCAAACATACAGTAAAACCATTTTTTGTAAGCAGCTTCTTTACTGCTAAGAGAACAGATTTTTCCTGCAACAAAAATGCAACATGTGAACTTATGAACAAGTCTATTACTGTAAAAGTGATTTCTCTGTAAAAGACCAGGTGCTTTAAATCTCTTGAAAGCAAAATAAGGTATGCAGGACTTCAGAACGACGTCCACTAATTCTTTGCATTTATTTTGTTTTTACACAACACCTACCCATAAGACAAAAAAAAAAAGAACAGGACATGACAAAGAACAATGCACTAATTGTAGCTCTGAAAGTTGTGAATTGTACAATCAAAAGAAAAGAACAAAATCATGCTCCATGGATACAAAATCTTCATCTTTATTTCTAATAACTTTTTCCATATGTTCTTGTCCTCATGTATGATTCCATCAGTGTGCTCACCAGTACAGAAAAGCATAACTGCACTCCCAACATTTTTCATACACTATGAGTAAAGGTGTTATGTGCACCAGAAATGCGTTGGTGATTTCATTGAAGAACTAAAGGTACTGTCCCACTTAGCGATGCACCAGCGATCCCGACCAGCGATATGATGCGGTCAGGATCGCTGGTGCATCGCTAAATGGTCGCTAGTGAGCTGCCACACAGGCAGATCTCACCAGCGACATCGCTGGGGTCTGGGTCGCTACTTACCTGTCAGACTAGGCGATCCTGACGTCCTCCCGCCCGGCTCCACGCTCGCCGCTCGTCTCTCCACAGGAAGCGCCGCAGGAAGCTGACAACGAGAAACAGTCCTGGACGTTCTTGCGCGATCAGCGATAACCAGCGGGGGAGCGGTCGTAGGTAAGTATCAGACACAACGATATCGCTAGCAATATCGCTATAACGTCACAAGTTATAGCGATATTGCTAGCGATATCGCTAAGTGTGACAGGCCCTTAAGACTTGGATGTAAAAAAAAGTTTTAAAATCTTACTAATTAGATTAAGCTAAAAAAAATCCCAAATTAGGTGTCAGCAAACTGAACGGTATGTTGTACTCTAAGTGTCAATATCTCTCTTGAGTGCAATAAGGCAAACAAGGTCAAGAGTATATTTAACCATATATACATTTTATTACATAAAACACATGAAGCAATATCAATTCAGAGTATCACTAACCAAGCAGGAAAAAGGGGGAAAATATACAGTATACTAGAGCACAAAATCAAAAATGTGTACTACATATGTACACAGTTAATTTAACCAAAATAATATATCCTGGTAAAAGAAATAATTAACCATAGTACCATAAATGTAAAGGATAAGTTTATAGCCATTTAGTATTTTATGCTCCGGTTATAAATGAAGGAAGTCATGCTCACATGAGATGGAGCTTCAATACAAAGAGTTCACTGTGAAAGTGCCACAGTGAATGTAGTGCAAGTCAGCAATAAATAAATAATAAAGTGCATGTGCCTTGCTATAACTTACCTGGTAATGAAGACCTGGACCTCAGCATGCCGCCACTATGAGCGTTTTACCGTGTGTTTGTCAGGAGATGTAATCTCGCGTGAGCATGATTTCCTTAATGCATAACCGGAGCTTAAAATACTAGATGGTTATAAACTTATCCTTTACATTTATGGTGCTATGGTCAATTAAGTCTTTAACCATAATGTATCATTTTGGTTAAATTAACTGTGCACACATTTTGTGCACAATTTTGACTTTGTGCTCTAGCTATACCCTGGTATATATTTTTCCTGCTTACTAATAAGATGAAGATTTTATATCCGTTGAGTGACATTACTCCAAGCTACAGATCAATCCAGACTAGCATGGTGAGCTGGATTTTCTTTCCTATATTAGTAATATAGTGCCCACTCATTGCCTGAACTTGTTATGCACTGCCCTCACTGGCATACTTCAGGTAACCACATTGTCTGCAGAACTATATTGCCTTTAATATTGGAAAATTAATCTGTTGTTGTTACTTTTTTTGATGGCTGATGAATGACCATTATACAGTGGGTAAAATAAGAACTGACCACGTCACCAATTTTCTAAGTAAATTATTCTAAAGGTGCTATTGACATGAAATTCTCACCAGATGTGGGTAACAACCTATCTAAACCACACAGATAAAGAAATCAATCCATAGTTGTCCATAAATTAAGTTATGTGTAATAATAAGAAATGACTCGTGAAAAAGAATTGAACACATTAAAAAAGAGAGGTGCATAAGGCCATGGAAAGTCATGACACCACATGAAATCTATAAGTAATCAGAAAGCAGTCCTGCCACTTAGTGAAAAATAATATCAACTGGTTCAAGTGATGGCCGATAAAAAGGTGTCTCATTACCAAGGTGCCACACAAGAAACATCTCAAGATGGGTTAAGCAGTGAGCTGTCGCAAGACCTTCATAACCTTATTGTTGCAAAATATACTGAAGGCATTGGTCACAGAAGAATGTCTAAACTACTGAAGGTTCCACTGAGCACTGTTGGTGCTATAATCAGGAAGAAGAAAGAGCATAATTTCACCATAAATTGGCCACAACCTGGTGCTCTCTTAAAAGATTTCAGACATGCAAGACACCATGCAAGACTCTATTGCTGAACAGAAAGCATATTCAAGTGAGTTTATAGGTATCTCAACAGCCAATAAAGGCTTTTGTACACGTATTAATTACATTTCAGTAAGTGTGTGCAATACCGTTTCCTTGTGTCATTTCTTATTATTGCACATAACTTCTATAATAATAAATGCCCTAACCAGCTTCCGGTTGTAACAACTTCCGTCCAGTTGTAACCGGTGACGTCACCACACACACGCACATGTTAACCCTCAACACACCACACCGCCTCAACACACACTCCTCTCACCTTTCACCTCCACTCATGTCCACTCACTCTTTCACTCCACATGCGTTCCTTTCTCTCACTCCGTTTCTCATACTCACACCGTCATCGTCGCTGCCCCGACATCTTCCTCCGCCGCCGCGATCCAGGATCCAGACGTTCTCCAGGCCGCCGACATGTTCTTGTGGGACGCCATCTTGGATATCGTGAAGTCCCGCGATATTAAAGATGGCGTCGCCGCAACAACATGTCGCTGGCGTGGACGACATCGGGATCCAAAAAGATGGCGTCGGCGAAATCTCGCGAGATTACGCCGACGCCATTTTGGATCCCGAAGTCGCCCATGCCAGCGACATGTTGTTGCGGCGACGCCATCTTTAATATCGCGGGACTTCACGATATCCAAGATGGCGTCCCGCAAGAACATGTCGCTGGCGTGGGCGACATCGGGATCCAAAATGGCGTCGGCGTAATCTCGCAAGATTTCGCCGACGCCATCTTTTTGGATCCCGATGTCGTCCACGCCAGCGACATGTTGTTGCGGCGACGCCATCTTGAATATCGCGGGATTTCACGAAATCCAAGATGGCGTCCCGCAAGAACATGTCGGCGGCCTGGAGAACGTCTGGATCCTGGATCGCGGCGGCGGAGGAAGATGTCGGGGCAGCGACGATGACGGTGTGAGTATGAGAAACAGAGTGAGAGAAAGGAACGTATGTGGAGTGAAAGAGTGAGTGGACATGAGTGGAGGTGAAAGGTGAGAGGAGTGTGTGTTGAGGCGGTGTGGTGTGTTGAGGGTTAACATGGCAAGAGGTGTTAACGACGTCGGCGAAATCTCGCGAGATTTCGCCGACGCCATCTTGCATTCGTGAAATTGCGTCATTTACCTCACGCCGACTTGCTGTGCGGACGCTTGGCATTGCCTGTACCACCATAACTACTGCTGCCTTGGTCCTATGCCTGTTTACTGCCGGTGTCTAATTACTGGACCAATTTGCCTCTACCGCCATAACTATTGCTACCTTGCTACTCTGCCGGTGTCTAATTACAGGGCTAATTTGCCTCTACCGCCATAACTACTGCTGCCTTGCTCCTCTGCCGGTGTCTAATTACAGGACCAATTTGCCTCTACCGCCATAACTACTGCTGCATTGCTCCTCTGCCGGTGTCTAATTACAGGGCCAATTTGCCTATACCGCCATAACTACTGCCTTTGTCCTCTGCCGGTGTCTAATTACAGGACCAATTTGCCTCTATCGCCATAACTACTGCTGCTTTGGTCATCTGCCTGTTTACTGCCGGTGTCTAATTACAAGGCCAATTTGCCTCTACCGCCATAACTACTGCTGCCTTGCTCCTCTGCCGGTGTCTAATTACAGGACCAATTTGCCTCTACCGCCATAACTACTGCTGCATTGCTCCTCTGCCGGTGTCTAATTACAGTGCCAATTTGCCTATACCGCCATAACTACTGCCTTTGTCCTCTGCCGGTGTCTAATTACAGGACCAATTTGCCTCTATCGCCATAACTACTGCTGCTTTGGTCATCTGCCTGTTTACTGCCGGTGTCTAATTACAAGGCCAATTTGCCTCTACCGCCATAACTACTGCTGCCTTGCTCCTCTGCCGGTGTCTAATTACAGGGCCAATTTGCCTCTACCGCCATAACTACTGCTGCCTTGCTCCTCTGCCGGTGTCTAATTACAGGGCCAATTTGCCTATACCGCCATAACTACTGCTGCCTTGCTCCTCTGCCGGTGTCTAATTACAGGATCAATTTGCCTCTACCGCCATAACTACTGCTGCCTTGCTCCTCTGCCGGTGTCTAATTACAGGATCAATTTGCCTCTACTGCCATAACTACTGCTGCCTTGCTCCTCTGCCGGTGTCTAATTACAGGGCCAATTTGCCTCTACCGCCATAACTACTGCTGCCTTGCTCCTCTGCCAGTGTCTAATTACAGGATCAATTTGCCTCTACCGCCATAACTACTGCTGCATTGCTCCTCTGCCGGTGTCTAATTACAGGGCCAATTTGCCACTACCACTTCATAACTACTGCTGGGCAATTACAGGGTCAATTAGTATCTGTTTACTCTACAATACTCCAGGACGCCTTCTTCACTGCCAGATAACTGCCAAATAGACTCCTTTACCTGTGCCAACATGAGTCATAACAAAAAGTATGCCAATGCCAGTGAAAGGAAAGCAGCTTTAGCACTACGACAAAAACAACGCCGTGCTAATGAGACTCCTGAGGAAAATCACCATCGCCTTGAGAAGATTAAGGCTTATAAACGCCGTCGCCTCACACACGAATCCCCTAACTCTAAATCCATAAGATTGGCTGAAGAAGCCTCTGCACGCCGTCACCGCCGACAACAGACGGCCTCTTCCTCATCATTATTATTAGACTCACAACAGGATGCTTCCACATCAGCATGTGGAACAATTTACTGCTACACTTCATCCCATATGCCGTTCACTGACATAACTAATCAGCAATCTGTTTCTGCCCTATCAATACCACCATTCAATACCGATGCACAGTATGCCAATGCCAGTGAAAGGAAAGCAGCTTTAGCACTACGACAAAAACAACGCCATGCTAATGAGACTCCTGAGGAAAAACAGCATCGACTTGACAAGATTAAGGCTTATAAACGCTGTCGTCTCACACACGAATCCCCTAACTCTAAATCTATTACATTGGCTGAAGAAGCCTCTACACGCCATCACCGCCAACAACAGACGGCTTCTTCCTCATCATTATTAGTAGACTCACAACAGGATGCTTCCACATCAGCATGTGGAACAAGTTACTACCACACTTCATCCCATATGCCGTTCACTGACATAACTAATCAGCAATCTGTTTCTGCCCTATCAATACCACCATTAGTCAATACCAACGCACAGTTTCTTCACATACAAGCTGCAGTTAGCCCGCAGAAAGTGCAACCAAGACAAATATACGTTGGTCTCAAAACTAGGCGCACCCCATCGGTTGGACATGCACTTCTACTACAACCTCACATTTTCACTAATGATGAAAACAGTATTACCGAACACAGCTGTGGTGACATGACCCATGTACACTCACTGGCCACTTTATTAGGTACACCATGCTAGTAACGGGTTGGACCCCCTTTTGCCTTCAGAACTGCCTCAATTCTTCGTGGCAGAGATTCAACAAGGTGCTGGAAGCATTCCTCAGAGATTTTGGACCATATTGACATGATGGCATCACACATTTGGCGCAGATTTGTCGGCTGCACATCCCTGATGCGAATCTCCCGTTCCACCACATCCCAAAGATGCTCTATTGGATTGAGATCTGGTGACTGAGGAGGCCATTTGAGTACAGTAAACTCATTTTCATGTTCAAGAAACCAATCTGAGATGATTCGAGCTTTATGACATGGCGCATTATCCTGCTGAAAGTAGCCATCAGATGTTGGGTACATTGTGGTCATAAAGGGATGGACATGGTCAGCAACAATACTCAGGTAGGCTGTGGCGTTGCAACGATGCTCAATTGGTACCAAGGGGCCCAAAGAGTGCCAAGAAAAAATTCCCCACACCATGACACCACCACCACCAGCCTGAACCGTTGATACAAGGCAGGATGGATCCATGCTTTCATGTTGTTTACGCCAAATTCTGACCCTACCATCCGAATGTCGCAGCAGAAATCGAGACTCATCAGACCAGGCAACGTTTTTCCAATCTTCTACTGTCCAATTTCGATGAGCTTGTGCAAATTGTAGCCTCAGTTTCCTGTTCTTAGCTGAGAGGAGTGGTACCCGGTGTGGTCTTCTGCTGCTGTAGCCCATCTGCCTCAAAGTTCGACGCACTGTGCGTTCAGAGATGCTCTTCTGCCTACCTTGGTTGTAACGGGTGGCAATTTGAGTCACTGTTGCCTTTCTATCAGCTCGAACCAGTCTGCCCATTCTCCTCTGACCTCTGGCATCAACATGGCATTTCCGGCCACAGAACTGCCGCTCACTGGATTTTTTTTCTTTTTCGGACCATTCTCTGTAAACCCTAGAGATGGTTGTGCGTGAAAATCCCAGTAGATCAGCAGTTTTTGAAATACTCAGACCAGCCCTTCTGGCACCAACAATCATGCCACGTTCAAAGGCACTCAAATCACCTTTCTTCCCCATACTGATGCTCGGTTTGAACTGCAGGAGATTGTCTTGACCATGTCTACATGCCTAAATGCACTGAGTTGCCGCCATGTGATTGGCTGATTAGAAATTAAGTCTTAACACACAGTTGGACAGGTGTACCTAATAAAGTGGCCAGTGAGTGTATGTGAGCATTGCGAAGCTTTGCATTTTGTAGCAGAGATACCTTCTGATAAAATCTTTACGCTCTGCTGTCAGAAGGGTAAAGTCCATGTACCCATACTACAATATCCTGATGTCTTTACACGTTTGCTGAAAGGGCAAAGTGAATTTAGCAAAAATTTCATGGATAATATTCGAAGTATTAACAGTTCCTTTGCTTTTGCCTCCATGGGTGCAAATATTTCACCACCTCCTGGATATGGCCCATACTGTTTCCGCATACATGGCCAGATCTATCATAGAACTGAAACACTACATCCCTCAGATGACCAGCAACGCGCATTTGCCCAACTATACATTCTCGATACCACTACCGCAAACGAACAACGCTTACGATGTAAAGAAAATCAAAAATGTCATCCTACATTGATGAACATTATTGCCCTTCAAATCCAAACTATTAATCCTTTTGTGGAAGCTTATCAAATGTTACGTGATGTGGAAGAACAAGAAAAAATTAAATCTCTACAAAACGGAACTGTCATGCCAAACATCACTATGGCTATGAAACAAGATCGTACTCAAGACCCTCGACGCTACAATAATCCCACTGTCAGTGAAGTAGCAGTCGTGTTTCAAAATGACAATGGTGAGCCACTAATGTCCACTTGCAGGATTTCAGAATACTCAAGATGGCATGGCCGCAAGAACATGTCGCCGGCGTGGACAATGTCGGGATCCAGGATGGCGCCGGCGGAAGAAGATGTCGGGGATCGTGGAGCAGTGACGATGACGGTGTGAGTATGAGAGACGGAGTGAGAGAAAGGGTCGTATGTGGAGTGAAAGAGTGAATGGACGTGAGTGGAGATGGTGAAAGGTGAGAGGAGTGTGTGTTGAGGCGGTGTGGTGTGTTGAGGAGGTGTGTGTGTATTGAGGGTTAACATGGCAAGAGGTGTGTCCCTATCCTCTCGATGCGATAGCATCGGGCCTTAATCTACTATAATAAATGCGCTAAGCAGGTTCCGGGTTGTAACAACTTCCGTCCAGTTGTAACTGGTGACGTCACAGCACACCTCTTGCCATGTTAACCCTCAACACACCACTCCTCAACACACACTCCTCTCACCTTTCACTATCTCCACTAATGTCCACTCGCAGGATTTCAGAATACTCAAGATGGCATGGCCGCAAGAACATGTCACCGGCGTGGACAACGTCGGGATCCAGGATGGCGCCGGCGGAAGAAGATGTCGGGGATCATGGAGCAGCGACGATGACAGTGTGAGTATGAGAGACGGAGTGAGAGAAAGGGTCGTATGTGGAGTGAAAGAGTGAGTGGATGTGAGTGGAGATGGTGAAAGGTGAGAGGAGTGTGTGTTGAGGAGGTGTGTGTGTATTGAGGGTTAACATGGCAAGAGGTTTAAATTGACTGTACCCTATTGTTCTCTTCCCTCAACATCATCCGTCAGGGGAGAGCTGAGAGGTCTCCATGCACATCAGATGGCGACTGGTCCTACCAAAAGCAGCAGGTTTGGCCGACTTAGAATCATAGAATCGTAGAGTTGGAAGGGACCTCCTGGGCCATCTGGTCCAACCCCCTGCTCAAAGCAGGATTCGCTAAATCATCCCAGTTAGATGTCTGTCCAGCCTCTGTTTGAAGACTTCCATTGAAGGAGAACTCACCACTTCTCGTGGCAGCCTGTTCCACTCATTGATCACTCTAACTGTCAAAAAGTTTTTTCTAATATCTAATCTGTGTCTCCTCCCATTCAGCTTCATCCCATTGCTTCTAGTCTTTCCTTGTGCAAATGAGAATAAAGTTGATCCTTCTACAATGTGACAGCCCTTTAGATATTTGTAGACAGCTATTAAGTCTCCTCTCAGTCTTCTCTTTTGCAAACTAAACATTCCCAAATCCTGCAACCTTTCCTCATAAGACAGGGTTTGCAGACCGGTCACCATTCTGGTCGCTCTTTTCTGAACTTGCTCCAGTTTGTTGATGTCTTTTTTAAAATGTGGTGCCCAAAATTGGACACAATATTCCAGATGAGGTCTGACCAAAGAGGAGTAGAGGGAAATAATTACTTCACGTGATCTAGACTGTATGCTTCTGTTAATACATCCTAGAATTGCATTTGCCTTTTTTGCTGCTGCATCACACTGTTGACTCATATTCAGTCTGTGATCTATTAGTATACCCAAGTCTTTTTCACATGTGCTGTCACTTAGCCCTATTCCTCCCATTCTATATATGCTTTTTTCATTTTTATTGCCCAGATGTAGTACTTTGCATTTCTCCCTGTTAAAAACCATTCTGTTAGTTGCTGCCCACTTCTCCAGTTTATTTAAATCTTTTTGAATCCTCTCTCTCTCTTCTCTAGTATTAGCTATCCCTCCTAGCTTTGTGTCATCAGCAAATTTAATCAGTTTACCCTCAATTCCTTCATCTAAATCGTTGATAAAGATGTTGAACAATACAGGGCCCAGGACAGAGCCCTGTGGTACCCCACTTGAGACATTCTTCCAACTGGATGTGCAGCCATTTACGACCACTCTTTGGGTCCGATCACTAAGCCAGTTATGAATCCACCTAACAGTTGCCTTGTCCATTCCATACTTAGTCATTTTTTCAATAAGGATTGTATGAGAGACTTTGTCAAATGCTTTGCTGAAGTCAAGATATACTATATCTACAGCATTTCCTTGATCCACCCAATCAGTAATACCGTCATAGAAGGAAATTAAATTAGTCTGACATGACTTATTAGTTACAAACCCATGCTGACTCTGTTTAATCACTTCATTCTTATCCAGGTATTGACATACATGTTGTTTAATAATTTGTTCAAAGATCCTCTCGATGCGATAGCATCGGGCCTTAATCTAGTAATTTATGAACATCTATTGCTTGATTTCTATGTCCGGTTGTATTAGATGGGTTGTTACTAACGTCTGGTGAGAATTTCATGTCAATAGCTTCACCCACTGTAAATAGAAAATATTTAAAATTTTGCACGGTATTAATATTCTTCCAGTTAATGATTTTCAGAATGAAAGCTAAAAGTTGAAAATATTGTCTGCAGTCATTGCGGTCTCAGGCATGTCTGAATATGACGTAAGATCTCCATTGCTGATGCCTGCAATGTAAGAATGCACTTTAATTCCAAATAAAAAATTTTGCTGAGCATCATACCAATGATCAGAACTAAATTATAAATGGCCTGGTAAACCATGAAAGCTATGTTACAGAATTTGTCAGATATTATTTCAGTCTGTCTTTCAACAATTACTGTAGATAGATAATATACAGACTTCTGAGCCCATGAAAGGGTATTAAGATTTCAGTTTTCTTGCATTTTTCCATCTGACATTTAAATACATCATTAATTTTAAATAGCCATGCCATCTTGCGAGTGAATGGTTGAAAGACAGAAAAGTCAAGAGGGATTTTAATAGAATTGTGTAGGTTTAATGTAATAACTGCAATCCATATAATTTAAAATGCACACTGATTATACGGCTAAAGTTTCTTAGGTTTTTTTTCTCCTTTTTATGACATGGTGAGTGCTTCAGAAGTAATTAAATTGCCTGTCAACTGAGCATTTATAGTTATTTATATGTGTAAATATCATTTCTGTTATTTCCTCTTCATAGAAGAGCTTTAGTCACAAACTGACAAATGCTGCATGCATTTTTCTTGCAATTAACTTTTAGGATCAAAAGATGAGTAAGACTAAAATACACATGACACATGTCAGCAGATTACCATGACAAATACTTTATTTTGTGTCTCAGTTTTGACTATTTAGATGAATTCTAGCTTACTGAGATAATACAGTCTGTATATACTTAACTTCAAAAAGATGAACAGGCAGCAGACTGACGATATATCACACTATGTGAAATTTAAATAACGGTCCCCATACACATTCTTTCGGTGTCGACCAAGTGACCGTTCATTCGACAGCTCTCTCTCATGACTCCCCCATATACAAGAATACTTGGCTCTGCTGAGCGCTTCTATGTTCTGTATTAAGGCTCGCTCACACTGGGGAGTAGCTAGCGTATAACCCGAGTGAGTGCTATTCGCTGTTTCATTGGATAGCGGTTGCTTCAATTTTAAACTATTTAGCAGTGCCAACTAGTGTTTATTTTGTCATGCCGAGGCAGCATGAGAAAAAAAATCTCTGCATGCTGCAATTGGCAGCGTATATCGGACGGTGCACACCAATACAAGTCTATGGGTGTGTGTCACAATCCAATGCAATGCAGGGTATTGTACTATTAGAGTTCAGCCAACCTGCCAGAAAAGTGTCAGAAAAAAAAATGTTGACTAGCAAAGAGCAAAAAGATTTGCAATATACCATTATAGTGGCCTCACATTTGTTTTTCCATGGTTGCCAGACTAGTGCACTGCAAACCGCCTACCACCTGTATCATCCCTTCCAATTAGTAAGCCCTGTGACAAGGGCAGTGCTAAAAATTTATTGCCAACATGTCAAGATTTTTGGACAATCCACAAAAATAGACCTCTTTTTACTCCTGTCAATAAAAAATATAGTGTGTGCATGATTTATTGAAGTTGGAGAAAATTTTACAGATTATTATGGTTGTAGTTAGAAGTATTTATTGGCAATATAGGCTGTAGACATATATCACTTAAAATGTTAGCTGACTGTAATTTATTGATAAGCTGTTAAAATAAAATTTAAAAATCAAGATGGTAACACTGGCGATGTACACATGACATTGCAAGGATTTGCAAATAAGTAGAGGGGCAGGGGATTCTGCAAGAAATAGGAATTTGGCAGTGCTCTGGTCCTATCACCATAGACCACCATCATGGCCACTATACTGGTGTCCAGCAAATCTTTATGTTCTACTTTTCTGTTGACTACTTCCATTTGATAACCATGTTTCCAGTACCAAATAGCAGAAATCTGAATGCCCCTCTGGACTATTATCTAGACTAAGCAAACCCAAAGAAATGGGCTAGATGATAACCCAGTATATGTGCAAAGTGTAAGCATACGTTCATACTCTGGCCATTTCACAGACAAAATCGAAGAAAGAAAGCATAAAAACAAAATGAGCATATACCCTGCAGCAAGTAAATAAGTAAACAGTAACAGTACATGTAAATAACATAGGGTACTTAGTTAACACCATTTTGGCCAAAAAAAGTATAAGCCATCCCAGCACGACAAGGTGTACTTATCGGGACAGTCCAAACCTATCTCTAGTTTTAAAACTTTAGGGTGCTTTTACATTATGTTTCTCTGGGGCTTGCATCCAAACAGCCCTGCAAAACTCAATTCAGATGGGGCCATAATCTACAAAGGTGCCGGTAGAGCAAACGCTCACTCTGTCATGCATCAATTGTGGACGTACACACCTACTAGAGGTGGACACGCAGACATAGTAGGCTGCGTCCGGATGTCCTCCACCAGAAGGCATACACGCCCGAAAATATTGCACGTCAGGTCTCGCGTTCGCTTTGTCAACACCATTATAGTCTATGACCCCATCGCCGCATACATGCGAATACTGTTATGCAGGGAAGGGATCAAATGCAAAACCCAATGGAACCCATGGACATTGTAATGAATCGAATCGGAGGCACAAAAGCTGAAGTATGCATTTGTTTATTGAAATTTTTGTGGAACCATGGGACCACTGCCCAGGGGGCTCCGAAGGGGGTGTGACTAAGTGAGTCCCAGACCTCTGTAGTAACAGGGCCAGAATGGAAAGTGCAGGAGATGCAAGGTGCTACCTCCAGTTAGACCCAGGGAACATGGAAGCTGACTTGACCGTTCTGGTGAGCAGGCTGATACTACAAGTAACGAAGAAACCAGCAGTAGATGAGCTGCAGAAGCAAGTACTGGACAGCTGCAGGTACGAGGAAATGCTGGAGATACTGGCGTAGTTCAAGAAGGCATGGGAAGAGTTGTAGTACACTCTGAGGAGACAAACCAGTATTAGCGATGTGTAGCAGAACACTGAAATAAAGGTACAGGAATCCGAGAACTAGCAACAGGAAGCACTTGCTGCTCAGGCACCTCCCTAAGGGCAGAGGTGCCTGAAATAACATGAGATGCTCAGCCATTGGCTGAGACCTATTTTGAAAATGGCGTGCTGCCTCTCTAAGAGACCGGGAGTGTGCGTGCTCCCACAGAGACATACCCAGAGACCTGCAGGGTGTGCGCAGGGTCCTGGAGGCAGCAGGAGGGGCAGACAGCACGGTACATGGGATGAGAGAACCAAAAGATCGGCTTCCCCTCCGGGCACCGAGCTGAAGCAATGGACCCGAGGCCATAGGTGAGGAAGAGGGCACTACAAACGTGGATAAGCGCAATATGAAAGCACCCTCTCCTTGTGTCACACGACTTCAATGTGAATAAGGGCAGAACAGGACAGGGTCACGACTGAGACACCCATCTATTGGAAGCTACACAGATGAAACAATTAGCTCACAAAAAGGGGTCACGCCCCTACTTGTACAAAAAGCAAGAGATTACATCAAAGTCAAAGAAATGAGCCAAACTATAAGCCGGTATACGTGCAAAATGTAAGAGCACTATTATTCACACTAAGTACAAGATAAATCACAAAATGTGTATAGTTATAACTCAAATTAGACTGTACACTATTCATTTGTTTCAAAATATTAACATATTCTTTTACATTTTTATATAACAAATTCTTAAAATATAAGAGAACTAAATTTTTTCAAGAATCTGTTAATCCATATTACAATGAAGGTTTATAGAGAATATTTTATTCAAGAACATAGAAATATAAGCCTCCACATATTAGATTTTTACAAACAATTAAACTCTACAAGGCCAAATTACCAGGAGTTCTGGCTTAGGAAAGAAATTTCATTTATCATTATTAGTGTGCAAAACATAATCTTTTCTAATTACAATACCTGCATATGTGGGAAAAAGGGCCATAAATACATTTTCAAAGCAAAAAAAGTAAAATATTTGCAAAATTTTCCTAATATATCAAATATAACACCATAATCACAACAAGAAGATGCTCAGTAAAAATCAAGAAATAAGTTTACCTCATAGTAATTATTTTCTAGCAATTCTTGGGTTTCCTAAAATAAGCAATCTCTACTAAACTCTCCAATTTATAGAAGAGTTTTGTTTATTACTGTAGTTGCTTTTGTATTTAGTAGAACTATTTTTTACAGTATGAGAATAGAGGCATACATTACATTGCAGCCACTATCTATTTTTAGTAGTTGTTTCCTTGTAATTTACTATATTTTTGTCTCTTACAGTGAATGTAATTGGTTTGGTAACTCTTAAAGCATATATCTAGTCAGGCAAAACTTAATTTGAAAACAGTCTAATAGGCTATAACATAACAAAGCCTTAATTACATTACCAACCTTCAACTCTCTAGTTCTAATGATTTTCAGGTTCCCAGCTGTTTTCTGTATCCAACTGCAGCAATCAAGTCAATGATATGAATATGTCACCACTGCAGCCAGTCATTGGTCAAAAATAGTGATGAGCGAGCATGCTCACCACCACTTGGTACTCGCCCGAGCATCTCACTGCTCAAAATGCTCAGAGCTTGCCGAGTATTTCTGGGGTTGCTCAGCGGGAGCTCGGGTCCCAACCGTGCTTGTTTGGCGCTCTTAAGTGGGTTAATGAACATGCAGGGATTGTCTGTTACACACTGTAATGCATCAGCCATGTTGGTTGTGGCATTACAGTGATTTTGCTGTTCTTCTTTAGCTCTCTCACCAAGGCGCTTCTCCCACGATTGCTCAGTTTGGCTGGATGACCAGGTCTAGGAAGACTTCTGGTGGTCCCAAACTTCTTCCATTTAAGGATTATGGAGGCCACTGTGCTCTTAGGAACCTTGAGTACTGCAGAAATCCTTTTGTAACCTTGGCCAGATGTGTGCCTTGCCACAATTCTGTCTCTGAGTTCCTTGGCCAGTTCCTTTGACCACATGATTCTCATTTGGTATGACATGCATTATGAGCTGTGAGGTCTAAAGGCCCCATCACACATAGTGACTCACCAGCGATCCCAACAACGATATCAACATGTCAGGATCGCTGGTGAGTCACTACATGATCGCTGGTGAGCTGTCAAACGGACAGCTTCACCAGCGATCAGCACCAGCGACGCCGAGCGCACGGCGTCGCTGTGTACTTTAGTTACCAGCACGCTGATGCAGGGAGCTGGTAACTAAGGTATACATCGGTTTTCTAAGGGACGTGCGTCACTTACAAAGTCGATGTGTACCTTAGTTACCAGCTCCCTGCATCAGCGCGCTGGTAACTAAGGTACACATCGGGTTTCTAAGAGACGCATGTCCTTTAGATACCCGATGTGTACGTTAGTTACCAGCTGATCGCTGGTCTCCCGCCTGTCACACACAGCGATGCGTGCTGGCCAGCGGGAGACCAGCGATCAAAGAAATGTCCAGGGCTTTCCAAGAGCGATCAGTGATACCGGCAGGGGGGCCGGTCGCTGATCGCTGTCACACACAGCGATCTCGCTGGTGATATCTCTGTTGTGTCACAAAACTTGAGATCGCTATGTGTGATGGGCCCTTATATAGACAGGTGTGTGCCTTTACAAATCAAGTCCTATCAGTTTAATTAAACACAGCTAGACACCGATGAAGGAGTAGAACCTTCTCAAGGAGGATCACAAGGAAATGGACAGTATGTGACTTAAATATGAGTGTCTGAGCAAAAGGTCTGCATACTGTCATGGGGGGCTTAGTTCAACTAAGGCTGTAACTCCCGGGGCCCCTGTGATGTCCCTATAACTAGGGGAAACCCTGTCTGACCCTCAACCCAGGGTTTTTGCTGATGGTGCAAATGCCTGAGCCTCCACCCTTTCCTTATCTCCTGCTCAGCCCTGCACTTAACCCTCCACCATCCACCCAGTGAGGAGTCACAACACCAAAGCCCTCACACAAATATGACAGACAGGGAGAACTTAAACTGCACTGCGCCGCACACACACAGGAATATACAGTAATGTGAACAGGGCACAACTAAACACAAATATGGGAAGGAGAAAGGAAAACAACGGATCATACGCCACCAGACACAAATCTCTCTCTCTCTGCAACACCTCCACTCCAGACCGGAACCACTTGGTATGAAACACAAGCTATAATCGGCGACGCCCATAGGCCAGCATGACTATTTAAAGACTGTGGGCGTGACTAACCATCCAACCTGGTCTGCAGCAGGATTAACCCCCGAGAGCCTGAAGATCAAGCCGGCGCCACTGAGGCTATAGTGGCTGGAGGTGGAACTACCTCTGCCTGCCGGACGCAGTGGTGTGAACAGCGTCTGACATGACATTACCCCGTCTTCTACGAGGGACCTCCGGACCCTCAAGACTCATAGGACCCGGCTTGTCCAGATGATGACGGTGAAAAGAACTGACCAGCCGATCCGCATGTATGTCTGAGGCTGGAACCCAAGACCTCTCCTCCGGACCATACCCCCGCCAGTGCACCAAATACTGAAGAGTACGGCGTACTACTCGAGAGTCCACTACCTTGGCGACCTCAAACTCTAAATCGCCATCCACCATGACTGGAGGTGGCATCGGCGTCGTGTCCACCAAGCCTACCACCTTTTTCAATAAAGCCCTGTGAAACACGTTGTGTATCTTGTACACCGCGGGAAGTTCCAACCGATAAGCCACTGGGTTAATGATGGCAGAAATCCTAAAAGGCCCAATAAACCTTGGACCCAGTTTTAAAGATGGAATTTTGAGTTTTATGTTCTTCGTAGCTAACCACACCCATTCACCCACACACAGGTCCGGACCTGGCACGCGTCTACTGTCAGCCACCCGTTTGTACCTGGCACTCATGCTCAACAAACGCTGTTTCACCCGCCTCCAGACTGATGACAATTGGGCTCCTAGCTGATCCTCCTCCGGGACACCCCCCGAGTCACCCTGACGTAAGGTACAAAACTGAGGATGTTGACCGTACACACAAAAGAATGGAGACTCTCCTGATGACTCTTGGCGGTGATTATTTAACGCGAATTCGGCCAGAGGAAGGAAAGTAGACCACTCCTCCTGGTTGTCGGACACAAAGCATCGTAAATACTGTTCTAGATTTTGGTTCATGCGCTCAGTTTGTCCATTAGACTGTGGATGAAACGCGGATGAATGTGACAACTTGATCCCCAAACGTGAGCAAAAAGCTTTCCAAAGCCTCGCCACAAATTGCGTACCCCTATCAGATACTATGTCCGACGGTACTCCGTGGAGTCTGACCACCTCCTTCACAAATACCTGAGCCAATGTCTTAGCATTGGGCAATGAAGACAACGCCACAAAATGCCCCATCTTTGAAAAACAGTCAACCACCACCAGGATGACCGTGTTCCCCGCCGAGGCTGGCAAGTCAGTGATGAAATCCATGGAGATTTCTGTCCATGGCCTATTGGTACCCCCAGAGGCTGTAGCGTGCCAGCAGGACGGGTACGGGGTGACTTAGCCCTAGCGCACGTGATGCAAGCTGCCACGTATGAGACCACGTCCTGCCGGATTTTGGGCCACCAGAAACGACGCGATACCAGCTCTAAGGTGCCCCTCACCCCTGGATGACCAGCCAGTACCGAGTCGTGGTGTTCCTTCAACAGCTTAAGCCGAAGATGCAGGGGTACAAATGATTTGTTGGCGGGAAGTCCTGGTGGTACCTCCTCTTGGGCCTCGGCAATCTCCGCCTCTACCTCCGTCGTGAGAGCAGAGACCACTACCCCTTTCTGGAGGATGGGTACCGGCTCTTCCCGAGGTTCTCCCCCCGGAAAACACCTAGACAAAGCATCCGCCTTGGTGTTTTTAGCCCCAGGACGGTAAGTCACAAGAAAATTGAAACGAGTAAAAAACAATGCCCAGCGGGCCTGCCTAGGAGACAGATGCTTGGCCGACTCCAGATAGAGCAGATTCTTATGGTCGGTGATGACTGTGACCTGGTGAGCCGCCCCCTCCAAGAAGTGTCGCCATTCCTCAAAAGCCAATTTGATGGCCAACAACTCCCTGTTGCCGATATCATAATTCCGTTCGGCCGGCGACAGCTTCTTGGAGAAGTAGGCGCATGAATGCATCTCGCTCAAGGACGAGCCTTGAGACAGTACTGCCCCCACTCCCACCTCCGACGCATCAACCTCCACCACAAAAGGTTTAGACACGTCTGGTTGCACCAGAATGGGGGCTGAAGCAAAACTATTCTTCAGACGCTCAAATGCACGTATAGCCACCTCAGGCCAGTTCGCTAGATCGGCACCCTTTTTTGTCATGTCCGTGAGCGGTTTGGCGATAGTCGAAAAGTGTTTTATAATTTTCCTATAATAATTGGCAAACCCAAGGAACCGCTGGAGTGCTTTCAGACTCTCCGGCCTCTCCCATTGCAGCACCGCTTGCACCTTAGCGGTGTCCATTTTAAACCCGGCTGCGGACACAATATATCCTAAAAAAGGGCAACTCCTGGACAAAAAATAAACATTTTTCCAGCTTAGCATAGAGCTGGTTCTCCCGGAGCAACTGTAACACCTGCCTGACATGCTCCAAATGAGTGTCCCGATCGCTATAATAAATGAGGATATCATCCAGGTATACAATCACAAATCTCCCCAGGATATGAGCAAATACATCATTAATAAAATGTTGGAAAACGGCAGGCGCGGTGGTCAACCCAAACGGCATAACCAGACTCTCAAAATGACCCTCAGGAGTGTTAAACGCCGTCTTCCACTCATCCCCCTGACGGACCCTTATGAGGTTATACGCCCCCCTGAGGTCCAGCTTGGAAAACCATTTCGCCCACGCTACCTGGTTGAACAAATCCGGGATTAACGGCATTGGGTAGGGATCACGGATAGTAATCTGGTTTAACTCTCGGAAATCCAGACACGGGCGTAACCCCCCATCTTTCTTCTTAATGAAGAAAAACCCCGCGGCTACAGGCGAGGATGAAGGCCGGATGTGTCCTTTGCTCAGACTCTCCACGATGTAGTCTTTCAGAGCTTGTCTCTCAGGACCAGAAATATTAAACATCCAGGCCTTAGGTAATTTGGCCCCGGGTTTTAACCTAATCGCACAGTCATAGGCTCTATGTGGAGGCAGTTCTGAGCAACCCTTCTCAGAGAAAACATCCGCGAAATCCTGCAAATCCTCCGGCAGGCTGGGCGTCACGGCGGACACACATGTGGCCAAGCAATTGTCTTGGCAGAAACCACTCTATTGTACTATGTCCTGAGTTGTCCAATCAATTACCGGGTTGTGCCTGGACAACCATGTAAAACCCAGGACCATTTGTGCTGGGAGATTACGGAGGACCCTACATGTAACCGACTCAGAATGTAGGACCCCAATGTGGAGTTTCACCTCTGCCACAAACTCCGTAATCTCCCCTTGAGGGAGGGGAACAGCATTAATGGTCACCACCTGTATGGGGTGAGGAAGTTTTTCGATCTTAAACCCGGCGGTGTGTGCAAACTTCTCATCTATGAGATTGGTGGCGGAACCGCTATCCACAAATACTGATATTGGTAGCTCTCTGCCCGCGATAATAACCTTGGCAGGGAGCATACATTGAGATACCATCATGGAGGATATGCATATGCTCAGTTGGGTCTCCTCCATACCCACTGAGCTTAACAGTTTTCCGCCGATGTGACCCTCTTAGGCTGGTTTCACATTTGCGTTTTTTTTCGCGGTAATTTAGCGCTAAATAGCGCATGCGTTTTTTTTCCTATACTTTGCATGGGATGCGCTTATGTGCGCATACACATGCGTTTGTACGCGTTTTACCGCGCATGCGTTTTTTTGCGGTATGCGCTCGGGCGCACAAAATGCAACTTGCTGCATTTTTTGTGCGTCCGATTTGCCTCAAAAAAACGCATGCGCGCGCAATGCGTTTTTTTACAGCAAGACACCAATTATAAGTCTATGGTGAGCATATGTGCGCATTGGCATGCTTATGTATGCGTTTTTTTGCACATGCGGTTTTTTTTTACCATTAGTTTAGACAATGGAATTTAGGGGTTTGGGTAAAGTTAGGGTTAGTTAAGGGGGTTTAGGGTTAGGGTTAGGGTCAGGGTTAGGGTTAGGGTTAGGGTTAGGGTCAGGGTTAGGGTTAAGTATGGTTTGGTTAAGGGTTAGGGTCAGGGTTAGGGTTAGGGTTAGGGTCAGGGTTAGGGTCAGGGTTAGGGTTAAGTATGGTTTGGTTAAGGGTTAGGGTCAGGGTTAGGGTCAGGGTTAGGGTTAGGGTCAGGGTTAGGGTTAGGGTTAGGGTCAGGGTTAGGGTTAGGGTTAGGGTCAGGGTTAGGGTTAGGGTTAGGGTCAGGGTTAGGGTTAGTAAAGTCATGGTTTGGGTTAGTGTGAGTGGCCACCTAATGTTGGAAGAAAACGCAAACGTGGTAAAAACGCACTAAAAACGCATACAAACGCTTAAAAACGCTGCGTTTTTTTCATGCATGCTCATAAAAATGCTTGAAAAAAACGCAGCAGTTGTATGCTTTTGTATGCGTTTTTCAATGCGTTTTTTTGCGGGAAAAATGCGCTGCAAAAAAAAGCAAGTGTGAAACAGGCCTTAGGTAGTACCGGGCAAACGTTAACATAATGACCACTTTTACCACAGTAGAAACATGCTCCGGGCTTCCGGAATCCCGGAGCGCGACGCTTAACCTGTGCCACGCCAGCAATCTGCATAGGTTTAGGGAACTCATCAACTTCAACCACACTTGCACCTCTGCTTTCCCCCAGAGGTAGCGTCTCCTGTGCCCCCTGACGAAAACGGCGATCAATACGTATCATCAAACTCATGGCAGACTCCAATGATGCCGGAGTCTCATACATCAGGAGGGCTTGTTTAACCCTCCCTGATACCCCATGAATAAACTGGCTCCGCAGGGCTGGGTCATTCCACTGTGTGTCTACGGCCCAGCGGCGAAATTCCGAACAATAGTCCTCTGCCAAGCGCTCCCCCTGGCGGAGGGCGCGGATTTTAGATTCCGCTAGAGCCAGTCGGTCAGGATCATCGTAAATGAGCCCGAGGGCAGAAAAAACATTATCAACAGAATGAAATGTAGCAGAGTCAGCTGGTAAAGAAACTGCCCATGCTTGGGGGTCACCACTCAGTAAGGACAACACTAGCCCTACCCGCTGGACCTCATTACCTGAGGAGATTGGCCGCATGCGGAAGTATAACTTGCAGGCCTCCCGAAATACGACAAATTTGCTGCGATCCCCTGAAAATCGTTCTGGCAGCGGAAACTTCGGCTCTGCACCGATACCTGCAGATGCCGTTTGCACCTTCGCTACTACCAGGGCCTGCTGCTGAACTGCTCCTTTCAACTCGGAGACCTGTATGGACAGCGCCGCCAACTGGCGGGTTATGGACTCTAATGGATCCATGGACTCCTGAAAAAATGTGGGCTGATTATAATGTCACGGGGGCTTAGTTCAACTAAGGCTGTAACTCCCGGGGCCCCTGTGATGTCCCTATAACTAGGGGAAACCCTGTCTGACCCTCAACCCAGGGTTTTTGCTGATGGTGCAAATGCCTGAGCCTCCACCCTTTCCTTATCTCCTGCTCAGCCCTGCACTTAACCCTCCACCCTCCACCCAGTGAGGAGTCACAACACCAAATCCCCCACACAAATATGACAGACAGGGAGAACTTAAACTGCACTGCTCCGCACACACACAGAAATATACAGTAATGTGAACAGGGCACAACTAAACACAAATATGGGAAGGAGAAAGGAAAACAACGGATCATACGCCACCAGACACGAATCTCTCTCTCTCTGCAACACCTCCACTCCAGACCGGAACCACTTGGTATGAAACGCAAGCTATAATCGGCGACGCCCATAGGCCAGCATGACTATTTAAAGATGGTGGGCGTGACTAACCATCCAACCTGGTCTCCAGCAGGATTAACCCCCGAGAGCCTGAAGATCAAGCCGGCGCCACTGAGGCTATAGTGGCTGGAGGTGGAACTACCTCTGCCTGCCGGACGCAGTGGTGTGAACAGCGTCCGACATGACACATACTTATGACCATGTGATATTTTAGTTTTTCGCTTTTAATAAATTTGCAAAAATTTCTACATTTCAGTGTTTTTTCAGTCAAGATGGGGTGCAGAGTGTACATTAATGAAAAAAAAAGAACTTTTCTGAATTTGCCAAACGAAACAGACTGAAATATATAAAGGGGGCTGAATACTTTCCATACCCACTGAACAATGTAGCCCAAAATTGCACATTGTATTTTAAGTGTGACTTGACTACTGACTTGAATAGAGACAATGTCCTTGTCATGAGCAGCATCTTTGCTTCTTTTAATACATCACATGATTTTATTTGCCTTGGCAGCAACTGCTTGGAACTGGTCACTAAGGTTGAGTTTGCTGTTAACCAATATACCCACGTCTTTGTCAATGACAGTTTCCCCAGTGTTTTACCATTTAGCACATATTTGCATATTTTATATTCTCAAATCGAGTTCATGACCTTTCATTTATGAACTTTAAACATCAATTCCCATTTCTCATCCCAAGCCTTCAGCTTATATAATACGATCTGTAATATTAAATTATCCTTCTCTGTGATGCTTTTCTTGCAGTTTATCATTATCTGCATTTTTTTGTTTTCTATATGCTTTCTACAACATCATTATTTAATATGTTAAAAGAAAGAGGCACTAATATGACCCCTGCTGTACTTCTCTGCTCTCTGTGACCCATTCATCATGTGTCCCATTAATAACCGCCTTCTGCTTCCTATCACTTCAACAGTTGTTACTCAATTATAGATATTTTCTCCTAGATCCATGGTCCCATATGTGGCACTATATCAAGCATCTAAATTGGCATAAATTTGAGACAAGTGCCATATAGGGAACATGAGTTACTTGAAGTATATGAAAAAAATGTAGAGCAGCCACAATGCTTCTGGCATTGTTGTTTATGACAATGACAAGTTAGAGTTGACAGAGAGATATAAAGCTTGAGATTTGCTGATTGGTGAAAAAGAGCAACTCATTACTATTGGGTAAAGTGGGTCATGTTAATTGAGGAGGATGTGAAGGATGAAGTGCATAACTGCCTTATTTAGGTAGAACCAGACAAAAATTCAGAGAGTAATTGTTATTATATAGTACAAGCAAAATCTGAAACTAGTGCTATTTTGAAAAAAAAAATTTGATCCTTCCGTCATAGTCCTTCCGAACTCTCAGGCAGCGAGCAGTGCCGTGAGTGAGGTCACCGGGGTTCATCAGCTATGAACTCCGGTGACCTTTTTCACGGGGCCTTTCTCATGATTATGCTCCTGTCTCAGTGTGAACCGGCTGGCGTGTACAGCATTCGCATCACAGATGTGACCGCTGTTCAAATCATCCTGAGCTACGTTGTACAGATATGGATTATCTTCACATTGGACAGGTGAGAGATATGGTTTTTTAATATTTTTCTTCTTTCACAGGGGGCACGGGCATTGGTGGATTAGGCATCAAGGTGAGTATTATGGTTGTTTATTATTTTCTGTCTTTTACAGGTGACATGGGTTTCAGTGGATTAGGTGTAAAGGTGAGTATAACTTCACTTTTTTATTTTTATTTCAAATAAAGGTGTCTGTGATTATTTCAAAGAAAGGACTTTATTCTTACTGTGTTTTTATTTGCAATCTAACTATGGGGTTAGTTAGGGGGGTGTCGTATAGACGCCTCTCCATTGCTAACCACTGGGTTTGATATCAGTGGCCATAAAACAGCTGACATAAACCTCACAAACATTACCCCATTTGACACCACACCAGGCCAAGTGAGAAGAGCAGGGGAAAGTCACAGAATTTAATCTAATAGATGCACCTTTTCAGTAGCGGTGCCAGAATTGGCACATCTAGTAGATGTGCATTTTCTGGGAGGCTGAGGGTCACTTATTTTAGGCTGGGGGGAATATCCATGGCCCATTACCAGTCTGAGAATACCAGCCCCCAGCTGTCTGCTTTATCTTGGCTGGTTGTCATAAAATAGGGGGGACTCCTATGCCGTTTTATTAAATTATTTATTTAAATAATTTTAAAAAGCTGTATGTGACCTCTCTATTCTTGCTAACAAGCCATGATAAAGCTGACAGCTGAGGGTTGCAGCTCGCAGCTGTCAGTTTTACCTGCACTGGTTATCAAAAATAGAGTAGACCCCATGTCATTTTTTTCAGCTGATGAATACTCCTATTAGCAGTGCCATCTCTTTCTGTTATCAGGGACAGCAACCATATATTGATGAAAGTAGTACTCTCTCATCAGACAACACCTGTTTTCAGCGATTACCTTTTTACCAACAGTCACAACTGCTGTCTCTCATGCTGTCATCTGTGTGATAGTGTGAAAAACACAGTGCAATAAATGGTGGTAATGATCTTTCTGCCGATCATAGCCTATGTTTGCCACGATGTCAAGCAGATGACAGCATGGCAAACAACGGATGTTTGGGGCCCCATTCATCTGAATGGGATTCGGGTTCAAATTCGGGCACTGTTCTGAAGCAGAAACAAGATTTTATTAAATGTTCAGCCAAATTAGCTGGACACAAACATCTATGGGTTCACTCATTGTTACCTGTATGCCACACAGATGAGAAGATGAGAAAGAAGAGAAAGTGTAGAACAGCTTTAGCTTTGCACATATTGCAGGTCAGCTTGCTTTTCCCAAAGTCTTGGTTGCCACCAAGAGTGCCCCTACCACCATGGCTGAGAGAGTAGCTAGCACAGACAGTCATTTGAATCACATCCCCAAGGTCTTCCAGCCACATTCCATCAAAGTGCAAAGGTTTGCCATTCATCTTGTTAAATAAATCATCTGAAAGATGTTGATTTCTGTGAAATAATTTCCCCGGCCCCTGGAATGCTACGGCTTAGGAGACTAAGGGGAACATAAGATTTTGGTGTCATTTCTGGATTTTAAAATCTGCAATGTAAAAAAATAACTGATACTGTGGTGGAGATGGAGGACTGTGCATGTGATACCACATGTTTAAAAATTCAAGCAATTCAGTGGGTTATCAAACCAACTTGAGGTGCAGATATGGATGAAAACTGCTCAATCGGGAATCCCATTGAAAGTTTGTTCTAAAAATGCGTTGCCCATATGGTATAAACAGTAGACAGGATCTAATTCTACACTGCTAATTTGGTTTGTGCTTTTTTGTGCGTTTTCCTCTATATAGTCATTTGCATATACTGCATATGTGCATGCACATATTTATATGCTTGGTTTTGATGTACAATAAAAAATTATATTGTGGTACCATGTTAGCCAGAAATTCAATGTAAATACTTTTATGCTCAAAAATGACAAATAAATATTCTAGGAGTGAGCCCTTTATTGGCTACACAGAAAAAAATAAATTTGCATGCTTTCAGAGCACAGATGTTCTTTCTGCTTTAGGCTGTGTGCACACGCTGCGGTTTTTGCTGCGGTGTACAGTACCATGATTCCCTATGGGAATCAAAAACCGCAATGCAGACGGTGCGGAATTTTCCACCCGGATTATCTGCGGTTTTCAATCCGCAGAAAGAATTGACATGTCAATTCTTTCTGCGGATTCCCCTGCGGTTTGCCATCTCCTCCAGTGAGGAGATGAAAAACCGCAGGGCAAAATCACAGAGCAATCCGCAGGTAAAACCGCAGGTATTTTGACCTGCGGATTTTACAAAATCCGCGAGGATGAATCCGCACCTAATCCGCAGCGTGTGCACACAGCCTAATAACCTGCCTGAAGAAGCAGCCTCTGTGCTTTTAAAGCTTTCAAATTAAATGTTTCTGGTTAGCCAATAAAGGTTTCAGTTCTAAAATGTTTTTATCAGTTTTGTACATAAAATTATTTGTGAAAAAGAAAAAACAGAAAACTGAGCCAAGTCTGACTTGAAAACATGCATGATGTAAAGGCATGTTCAGACTGGCCGCAGAAACAAGCAAAGCAAAAAAAAAAGACAATGTGTGCATATACCCCAATGAAAATAAGTAAAAAAAGCAAGGGCATTAAATAATTAACATAGGGTATTTAGTAAACACTGTTTTTTGATAAAAAAAAAAGCATAAAGCTGTCCCACCGTGACAAGGTATACCCAATTGGGACAGTAATTACTCTCTAATGTTAAAACCTACCTAGTGTGAACGGTGGCAGAGTCACCAGGTCCCAAAATGACACCCAGCTTTCGAAGGACTATATATGAACTGCCCTTCTCAGTGAAAAGGGTTCCACACCCTATTTGTACTGAATACAAAAAAACTGAAGAATAAAACAGAAAACTGAGCCGGAGTATGACTTGAAAACACTCATGATGTAAAGGCATGTTCACACTGGCCATAGAAACAAGCAAAACCAAAAAAAGAAAATATGTGCATATACCCTAATGAAAATAAATAAGTACAAAAGCAATTGCATTAAATAATTAACATAGGCTGTTTAGTAAACACTGTTTTTTGATCAAAAAAGCATAAAGCTGTCCCACCACGACAATTATTTGTATTTATTTTTTAGCAAACATGATACCACAATATAATTTTTTAATGTACATCAAAAACAATCATATTGTACAAGAAAAATGTTTATTGTTGTTACTGAATGATATATTTCTGTTCATGGGTTAAAAATTTGGTTTCAGATGTGGTTAATTACACCTGTTTGTATATAAGTGTTGTATGCCCAACCTCCCATGATTCAACTAATGTCCAAAATGGATCAAAACGCTTACCAAGAAGGTTACTTTCCCCTTCAATCTTTCATATGTCTCACCGATATCTTAAGAAGATTTAAATAAACATTATTGATTTTATTTCATTTTGTATGCTGGCATCATTTTTCTTTCTATTATATTGGTTCTACTTGTTGCTTCAAGAGTGAGCTGACTGCCTCCTTCACACATTTATCTACTACTATCTTTGCTATTCCATGTGCTGTTTTGCAAGTGCAGCATACTACATTATCACTTCTGGTCCATGCTGCTCACCTGGGCTTGCAAGGCAAAGAGAATTCACCTTACCAGGTGTGCCCATAATATATCTGTTCTACCATACTTTTAAAAACAAACCTATTTGTATTTTAGCCTTAAAAACTCCTATGGAATAAAATATCTGTAAATGGCAAGCAGAAACTGGGTGGTAAAGGCAATTATCTTTTAAAATTTCCCTACCTTATTGGCCCCCCACTATAATATTTGACCTTACATTTTTCCCTTTTAATCACAGTTTCTGCAGTGCTGTATTGTCCAAAAGAAGCTTTAGTATCAAATGAGGAAATTCTAATACTAAAGTAAAAAAGAAAAACAACTACAATGATTCTCTAATAGGAGTGGTGGAACCACTGTGCCATGGTCCAATGAGAGTCTGGAGGGACGAGACTAGATGAGCACCTGACTCTTGACTAAAGCCCCTGATGGTGGAGTTAGGCTTGGCTCCCGATGGACACCATGTGCTACTTCATGACAGACCACAGATGCACAGCAGCTAACCCCCAACTGACAGGTAGCTGGAACGGTTCAGCAGGAGAATATAGCTGGTTCCTGATTTAGGTAGACACAGAAAGAACATAGGAAACATAGATGCAGATGGGTCCGGCTGATATACAGATTGGCAAGGCAAGTGCAGGTGGGTCCAGTTGAATTACAGACTGACAATGCAGGTGCAGGCGGGTCCAGTTGATATACAGATTAGCACAGCAGGTGCAGGCAGTTCCGGCTGAAATAAATACTAACAAGGCAGATATTGGCATGGAGGTTACGGACAGACACTAGAGGAACTAGGCAGGAACTAATGGACATGGACCTCAGAACTAGCACATTTGTATTGGAACAAACTAACAATGTTGCCCAGGCTCCTCCATGCAGGTGGAGGTGCCTTAGATAATAAATGTCTCCCAGTCATTGACTAGGAACATTTTAGGATGGCGTGCAGCAAATATAAGACAGAGGGAACGCTTGTGCCCTAAGCACAGTGGCCAGGGGTCTTTGAGTGGACTAAGGGCAGCAGTCGGAGAGGAAGGAGGAAGTTCTGGATGGGGGCTGCGGCGAAGAGTGAGTCTGCATCTCAAACATGGGAAAGGAGCAGAGTGCATGGACACCTATGCTTCAATATCCCCCTTTACGCCCTCTTTCCCTCTTTTCTTCAAGCCAGTAAGAAATCTATCCAGTGGGGAGAGTGGCATGGATGTTCTACCTGGGCTCCCAGGACTACACCTCAGGACCGAACTCCTTCCAGTCAGCAAGAAGAAAGGTTTTTTCTCTTACCCTCTTGATGGCCAGAATGTTCTCCATCTAGAAAGCGTCCTCAGTGCTGATTGGAGCAGGAATGGTACCAGCATCTTCAAAGAAAGGATGGAGGACAACAGACTGGAGAGACACATGAAACAAATTGGGGATCCATAAAATGGCTGGGAGTTTGAGCTTGTAGGCCACCGGAGTAATCTGTTTTAGAACCTTGAACAGAACGATGAAGCAAGAACCTAAATTATACGAGGGTATCTTGAGATGCACATACTTAGATGACAGCCAAGCTTTATCCCCAGGATGAAACATAGGCAGATCCAGACATCGCTTGTCTGCTTGTCCTTTCAGGGGATTTCAATAAGGTGGTCTTGGGTGTTCCTCCCAGATCTAAGAAAATCCCTTGAAGAGCGATCCAATAGCAGGAATTTTGGAGGTACTGTAGTAGAAACAGGAAATGGAATATCGGGATGCTGACCATAGACCACAAAAAATAGAGATTTAGCAGTGGATTTACTCACATGGTATATATGCTTCATACCTACTTGACCAGCGTCATTCTTTGCACATTTATGTGAAAGTTCTTCCAAATAGAATAATAAATGCTGCAGTCAATCATCAAAGGCTGATTGTCAGTATCGTCATGAGACCACCATGGCACAGAGCGCTGCAGTTGGAGTAATGATGCATGTCCAGAAGGCAAGTAAGAAGTCTTTTTTTATTTATGCTTGGCAGTAAAGCTTTTAACGCCTTCATCCACAAGCCTGTTTTCACATTCCAGACTAGGCCAAATTTTGAGAATTTTTTTCATGACATATTGTAATTCATATTAGTGGTAAATTTAAGTTTACATGATTTGCTTTTTTATGAAAATATAGAAAATTTGACAAAAAAAACTATTTATTTAGTGAGTACATCAGATTTGAAGTTACTTTGAAGGTTCTATGTCATCAAAAAAGCCAAATGTTAAAACACTTTAACAACTGTACCCCTCAAAGCACTTAAAGCTACATTCAAAAAAGTATATTAACCCTTTAGTTGCTTCATAGGAATTAAAACATTATGTTTGGAAAAAGATTAAAAAATAATTTTTCCCCCAAACAGGTTACTGTAGCCCCAATTTTTTTATTTTCACAAGGGTAACAGGAAAAAATGAACCCCAAAATTTGTTGTGCAATATCTTTTGAGTACAATGATACCTGACATATGGAAGAAAATTACTGTTTGGGCACATGGGAGTGCTTGGAAGGGAAGGCGTGCTATTTAACTTTTGGCGCACAAAATTGGCAGGAGCAGATAGTGTACACTATGTCGCATTTGCAGAGCTCCTGGTGTGCCTAAACGGTGGAAACCCCCCAAGAGTGACCCAATTTAAGAAACTACACCTCCCATGGAATTTATTTAGAGGTCTAGTGAGCACTTTGATCAAATAGAAGCTTTACAGAATTTTATAATGTTGAGGTATGAAGATGAAAAAATACATTTTTCCCATAAAAATGGTACTCTAGCCTGAAATTTTCCATTTTACAAGAGAAGCAGGACAATTCTTTGTGCAATTTCTCCTGAGTAGATTGATTTTCCATATATGAGGGAAAACTACTGTTTGGATACACAGCAGGTCTCCGAAGGGAATGAGCGCTTTTCAAATTTGACACGGAAAAACTAGCTGGAATACATTGCGGATGCCATGTCACATTTGTAGAGCCCCTGAAATGCCGGAGCAGCAGAAACCTTCACAACTGATCCTATTTTGAAAACACCTCTAAAGGAATTCATCTAGGGTTGTAATGAACATATAATAATGTAATAATAATCCTGTAAATATAGTTTGGGTCAAAAACTTACATTTTCAAACAACGTAATAGGACAAAATGGATGGTGCAAATTCCAAATATTCCATATGTTGTGAATAACTACTTTTGAGGTACAATGCAAAGCTCACATGGTAACAAGTGTCATATTGGAGTTTAGAAATTGCTGGAATGGTTTGAGGGTGCCATGTTACATTTGCAGAGCCCCTGAGGTATCAGAAAAGCAGAACCCCTCCATAAGTGACCCCATTTTACAATCTATGCCATTCAATGAATTTATCTAGGGGTGCAGTCAGCATGTTGACACAAGTGCCTCACAGAATCTTATACCATTGTGTGGAGAAGAAAGATAAATTACATTTTTACCACTAAAGTGTTGCTCTGGTGGCAAGTTTTTAATTTTTAAGGGCTAATGAGAAAAAAAATCATCCATACAGTTGAGTGCATCAATACACTACATGCAATTGGGACCTACTTTTCAGGCACAGTAGAAAACTCTGAAAGGAAGCAGAACCATTACTATAGTGCAGATTTTTCTAGTTATAGTTTGAGGGTGCCATGATCCATTAGCAAATCCTCTAAGGTACTAGAAAAGCAGAATCCCACCCTCCCCATAAGAGACCACATTTTTCAAACTACAACCTCTAAATGAATTAATCTAAGGGTGCAATGAAAATATTGACATCACAGGTGTGTCACAGAATTATATACCATTGGGGGTGAAAATAAAATAATTACATTTTTACCACAAAAATTTGTCTTCAGCCCCAGATTACTACATTTTCACATGGGGAAATGGGTAAAAATGGCATCTAAATGGCACCCATATATGGCTGTACAGTACTGCTTAGCCACGGAGCGCTATTTACAGAGCCCAGCAGAAACCCAAAAAAGAGACCCTCATTTTGGAAAGTACACTCCTCTCGGAAATTTACATACAGGTGTTTTGATGATTTTGACTCCATGAGTAACTTCCAGACATAAGCACTAGAGATGAGTGAACTTATTTGGAAAACATTCGCCAATTTCAAATTCGACACAAACGTTGCACATTTGGATTCGTGTAAGGATTCCTGAGCATTTTTCTCAAAATCAGCAAAATTTGGCCAAAGTTCAGTAAATGATCGAGTTTCTACTAATGTTTTTGTTAGGAGTTTGGCTAGGATAGTGGTGATCTATGATGACCGGGGGGGACTTGTTTGCTGAGGGGAGGGGATGGGAAGAGATCAAAGGAGTTACGGACTGTTATTCTCAGTTTATTTTTTTATTTAGTAAATTAATATGTGGAGATTCTGGCAGAAAGTCAAGGTGCAGAAACCATCCACAGAGTCCAGACACAAGGGCTTGTGTCATTGGTTGTAGAATTAACATGTCTCTCTTTATAAAAAAAAGTGAACATGTTGCTTTTGGGCCATTTTGGCATTGTAACAGTATAGACAGGCTGCTTCTACTGCTGCTGCGTGTAGTCAGGTAGTTCAGATAGAATCCTGTGTGAAATCGATCTTACAGCATCTAAATAGTTTGTGCTAATAGTCTGGGCCATAGACCAGGGCACATTTTAGAATCTAAATCATTTCTGCTAATAGAGTGGTCCAGCCAGGAGTCCACATTACAGAATCAAAATCTTTTCTGCAAATAGTGTGGGCCAGACACCAGGCACCATTTCAGAATCTAAAGGTCCCGTCACACACAGCGATCTCGCTAGCGAGATCGTTGATTTTGTGACACATCAGTGATCTCGCCAGCAAGATCGCTGTGTGTGATGGGGATCAGCGACCGGCCGCCCTGCCGGTTATCTCTGATCATCCTTGAACGCCCCGGGCCGTTTTTCAATCGCTGGTCTCCCGCTGGCCAGCGCACATCACACCAGGCACCATTTCAGAATCTAAATCGTTTGTGCGAATAGTATGGGCCAGATAACAGGCCACATTTTAGAATCTAAATCCTTTCTGCTTATAGTGTGGGCCATACACCAGGCCACATTTCAGAATCTAAATCCTTTCTGCTAATATTGTGGGCCAGACACCAGGCTACATTTCAGAATCTAAATCTGTTCTGCTAATAGTGTGGGCCATACACCAGGCCACATTTCAGAATGTAAATAATTTCTGCTAATAGTGTGGGCAATACACCAGGCCACATTTCAAAATTGAAATTGTTTGTGCTAATAGTGTGGGCCAGACACCAGGCCACATTTCCAAATCTAAAACCTTTCTGCTAATAGTGTGAGCCAGCCACCAGGCCACATTTCAGAATCTGAATAATTTCTGCTAATACTGTGGGCAATACACCAGGCCACATTTCAGAATTTAAATAGATTGTGCTAATAGCATGGGTCATACACCAGGTCACATTTCTAAATCTAAATCCTTTCTGCTAATAGTGTGGGCCATACAGCAGGCCACATTTCATAATCTAAGTAGTTTGTGCTAATAATGTTGTCCAGAAGCAGACTGTATTATGATATCAGGGCAGGAAGAGGAAGAGAGGGACTCTCAGGGTGAGGAGTGGGAGAACAGAGAGAATGACAATGAGGGTGTAGATCCCACTTGGTGTGAACCCAGAAGCATGCAGCTGAGTAGTTCAGCAGAGGAGGTGAAGGAGGAGGAAGATGAAGAGGTTAGGTTGCGGCTTGCCACGCAGACATGGAGTGATGCAACCATGACAAGAAATGCATCTACAGCCACAACTCTGGCTGTGGCTAGCAGCAGTCACAGGTCTGCAGTTCACATGAGTGGCAAGGGTCGCCTAGCCTGGGCCTTTTTTGAGACTGGAAAGGATGACCCAACTCACATTATCTGCCAAATTTGCAAAAAAAGACTCAGTAGAGGCAAAAAATGCAATAATTTGACCACTACATGCATGAACTGCCACATGCGTGATCAACATGCATTAGTCTGCGAATCTCACTGTTCTAAAATGTGG
The DNA here is from genome assembly GCF_039654945.1 of Dendrobates tinctorius. NCBI lineage: Eukaryota > Metazoa > Chordata > Amphibia > Anura > Dendrobatidae > Dendrobates > Dendrobates tinctorius. The sequence continues at coordinate 22,642,296 of NW_027361747.1, read as the reverse complement.
ACTAGCAGGCTTCGCCAACCACTGGCCGTCTGATCAACCAAATTTACTGCTTTTTCCTCCTCTGTCACTGTGGCAAATGGTCTCACACAGGTCTCCGGCTGCAGAACTTCCACTTGTTTTCCCCCTACACTCAAGGTGGGTGAGAGACTGTCAGCAATTGTGGAAAAGGAGACACCTCCTACTATTGTTTCACCTAACACACCACATTTTTCTTAGTCACCAAACATCTCCACCTGCACCTCACTCACAGATCAGCAGTTTGTCATGTTCACCATTCTGCACCCTCACTCAGCACAGCAGACAGCCCTCAATCTCACATCAGTGGTCATGTAAAAGAATGTTTCCTCCTACACATGCCAAAGCAAAGAGCTTGAACTTCACCATTTCCAATCTGTTAGCCATAGAAATGTTACCTTTTAGCTTGGTGAATAGAGATGGTTTCAGAAAGGTGATGGCTGTCACAGTCTCTAAGAAAGCTCTACCTGCACTACACCAGCAGGTCACAGACAATATCACCCATTCCTTGAAAAAATCTATGTCTGCCAGGGTGCATTTCACAACTGACAACTTGATGAGCAAACATGGCCATGGGTTTTACATCTTGCTGACCAGTCACTGGGTGACTCTGGTGGCTGTGGGGACAGGCAGGCAAGGGGCTGCTCCACAAGTCTTGGAATCCCCAAAACTTGAGGGACAAACCTCTGTATCTAACACTTACTCCACTATTCTGCCTCCTCCCCTCTTCTAGGGCTATCAGCTGCACTCTCTTCCTCTCCCATAATGAGACATGTGTTCCAACAGTGCAGAGAAAATCCCCCCAACTCTGTACTGCCCAGCCAGGGCTCACCTCAGTCAGGCAGTGTTTAAATTAATATGCCTAGGAGTCACACAGCTCAAGTGTTCTGGACAGCTATCCAGGCAGAATTTGAGCAATGGCTGTCAACACTGTACCTGGAGCCAGGGAAGGCCATGTGCGATAATGGTGTAAACCTGATGGTGGTCTTACACCTGGACCAATTTACACACATACCTTGCATGGCTCACATCCTCAACCTGTTGCTACAGCAATTTCTCTTTCACTATCCCGGCCTGTATTTGCTGCAGAAAGCATGGTCGCTGTGTGCTCACTTCTGCTGTTCACACCTCTTAGATTATCGACTTGAATCATTACATAGGTCTTTCAGCTTACCAGTTAACTGTTTGATATGCGATAGGCCAACAGGTTGAGGATGAAGAGTTGATAGGTGTGCAACAGTCAGGAGAAGAAGATTTTGATCTCCTCTCTGCTATCCGTGGTTGGCGAAAGGAGACAGAGGAAACAGGTTTGAGTGTTACCTAGCCACCAACACATCATGGACTTGGACCTCAAGGAAGGGCCTTACCCATGATCACCTTCTTGCTGCACTATCTGCAACATGATGCCCACATTCTTAAGGTTAGATATAGTGCTGAATACATGGTTGCCACTTTGTTAGCTCCATGGTACAAGAGCACACTTTGCCAGATGCTTCCTCCTCCTGTTAAGAGTTGCCCACAATTGTCAAAAGACACTTGTAAAAAATCTTAAGAGTGATTATCCCCAAGACAGCAGTGAGTCACACAGTTTAAATGGCAGCTACAGACTTTCAGCCGTGGGAACGTCGAGTTAATGTGAAAACATTATCAGCAGCAGTTTCAGTGGCAGAGGCAATTTCTGTCAGTTTTTTCCACACACTCATTATTAGAGATGAGTGAATTTGCTTGTTTTTGCAATATTTGTCGAACACAGCGGAACGTCATTAGAGTCAATGGGACTAGAAATTACTGAATATGTTCGGAACCAATCATGAGACATACATTCGACACGAATATTGTTTGAATATGGCTCGGATATGTCAAAATCAGATTCGGGGACAAAATCCGAACAAATTCCCTCATCTCTATTCATGATCACCAATAAGCCCTATGTCGAAATGCATTGACCTTGTGCTATAGGTATGATACAATGCTGGACAGAATATGTTAGCTGAACGATTTTATTTATTTGGAGGAAAGTAAAAAAAAATATTTTAGCAACCTACACCCCTTGCTGGATTTTCTTTCTGTTTTGGACACTTTTTCTAGTGTCTACCATTAATTTGAGGTGTTTGGGAAGCTTTTTGGCCCACCTGAAAGTGTTGTCTATGCATCTGGCTTTGTCTCCAATTGAATTCACTTTATATGTTAGGCGAACTGTCATGATCCAGTGTTGGATCTGGCGGTATTAAATGCATTAAGTGAACCTTTTTTCCTTTGGTTCCAAAGTGTGTCGTGATTGCCCCCGGTGGCCATTAGAATTATCACGTGGTGTCGTTCATTCTAAGTTGCCCGGTGGTGGGGAATGTTCACTTAATTATGGATCAGGTGTGACACCCTATAAAGGTGTGCTCAGGGTGTTCACTCACTGCCTGTGATATTGTGAGATTGTGTTCACTTTGAGTTGGAGAGCCTGGAGGAAGGATGGAGCTGGTGAGGAGTCCTGCGCAGCTTAGCCAGGGGGGACGTGTTTCAGCTATGGTGTCTGGACGAAGGGCTGGCATGGCGTGGTGGAGTCGCAGTGATGGTGTCAGCGGGAAGTGTCTGCATGGGCTGGTGGAGTGGCGACTATGGAGAGTGGCACTCACCATGTGGGACTTGGCTGCTGAACTGGACTCAAGCATGCTCGACTTTGTGTCAGAAGCTGAACTCATCCTTGGGACTCTGGTTCTAAGCAGCTGCAACTGGTGGTGGACTCTGCTCCAAGGCTGCACTAAGGTGAAGGATCCTGTTATGGTGATGGATCCGGGTGGAGGAGAAGACGCACGCAGGTGGTGGGCTCTGTTGCTAGGAGTGTACGCAACAGAGCAAAGCTAAGTGGTGTTTCCCCTGTATTGTCTCTTTCCTCATGTGTGTTATTAGTGCAGTCGTGGGATTAGTCTCCGCACCGACCCATTCCCTAGTGAGGGTTTAGGGTCAGGGTGAGCAAGGGCGTAAAGGTTCACGTGCGGCGACAGGTGCGGAGCCTGTTTAGGGAATGTAAGGAGTGCAGGGACACTGGCTCAGGGGAGCTTAGGAGGTCTCCATGTCCCAATTCCCTATCGCAGGGCCCACCATTGTTAAAGTTTCCCAGGTTCCCCCTTTATTATTTAAATTCGCCTTACTGGAGGCGGGGTTTCCAGATTTTATGTATAACGTGTAATTCCCAAATTCGCCAGGTGGAGGCGGCGTATCCACCTGCATGTTTTATTATTTAAATGCGCCCCACTGGAGGCGGTGTATCCAGGGTCACGTGTGTCACATGGGTTCGCCTTGCGGAAACATCTGCATCCAGACACACGTGATCATGACATTATCACAGGCCTTACAGTTTCTTTTTCTGGTGAGCTTTGGCCATGTGGAGACCACTGAGTAATTGCTGCCGGGCCTCACTGATTTGAGTGGGGAGCGGCAAGGTGTGTTAGAGCCGCTGCAGCAGCAGTTATCAGGGTCTGGGGCCTCTGCTCAGGTAACCAGGAAATCAAAATGGCGGCTTTGGCAAATTGCGGGTCTGGCAAAAGCCCCTGGAGTCGATGCTGGGGAGCGGGACTTGCTCATGCACGTGGGCGTACCCAGGCAGGTGGGAGGAATGGTGCCCCACGGAGCTGCTTGGTTTTCCCCGAGGTGAAGGGGTGCGTTCCAGTGATGAGCAGACTGATGTAGAGTCCTCGGGGTTTACGCCAAATCTTCAAATACCACCATAGAAGCCGCCCCTCCTGGCCGTGTGGAGGCGGCCAGTGAGTGTATATTTCCTCCATATGCATTCCCTCTCCTCCTGGTGTGAGCAGCAGGTGTGCTGCGGGGGAGTAGGGACAAATCTCAACCCTCGCCATTAACCAACCCTGGGAGGTGCAGACCTCATGGTGAAGAGGGTTGGAGGGTGGTGACCCCTTGGTGATTTGCGGGGGTGTGAGTGTGGTGATGCAGGGGGATGCCTCTGCTGTCTAGTTCAGAATGAGTTCACCAATTATGACAAACGAATGTATGCAATAAACGTTCAGGTCCGGACCTGTGTGTGAACGAGCGTGTATGGTGCCACCAAAAAAAAACTTGTGGAAGTGTGTTGTGGAGCCTGATCAGCTCATAACAAACAAACATACACATACATAAACTCGTTCCCCAGGTCGGCGCTGTGGAGATGAGTGGTGCCTCCAAAATGAACTTTATTGCCAATACCAGCGGTGCATTTGTCATACACCTGAAGTGTCAGGTAGTGGTGGGGTGAACTCAGGATCTGGGCGTCCCCACTGTAGGTGTTTCCCTAATGAGGGGTGGTCTTGAGGGTCCAGAGGCCCCTCATTAAGGAGGGGGTACTGTCATGATCCAGTGTTGGATCTGGCGGTATTAAATGCATTAAGTGAACCTTTTTTCCTTTGGTTCCAAAGTGTGTCGTGATTGCCCCCGGTGGCCATTAGAATTATCACGTGGTGTCGTTCATTCTAAGTTGCCCGGTGGTGGGGAATGGTATCGCACCTTAGGTTTAGGTTAATGTTCACTTAATTATGGATCAGGTGTGACACCCTATAAAGGTGTGCTCAGGGTGTTCACTCACTGCCTGTGATATTGTGAGATTGTGTTCACTTTGAGTTGGAGAGCCTGGAGGAAGGATGGAGCTGGTGAGGAGTCCTGCGCAGCTTAGCCAGGGGGGACGTGTTTCAGCTATGGTGTCTGGACGAAGGGCTGGCATGGCGTGGTGGAGTCGCAGTGATGGTGTCAGCGGGAAGTGTCTGCATGGGCTGGTGGAGTGGCGACTATGGAGAGTGGCACTCACCATGTGGGACTTGGCTGCTGAACTGGACTCAAGCATGCTCGACTTTGTGTCAGAAGCTGAACTCATCCTTGGGACTCTGGTTCTAAGCAGCTGCAACTGGTGGTGGACTCTGCTCCAAGGCTGCACTAAGGTGAAGGATCCTGTTATGGTGATGGATCCGGGTGGAGGAGAAGACGCACGCAGGTGGTGGGCTCTGTTGCTAGGAGCGTACGCAACAGAGCAAAGCTAAGTGGTGTTTCCCCTGTATTGTCTCTTTCCTCATGTGTGTTATTAGTGCAGTGGTGGGATTAGTCTCCGCACCGACCCATTCCCTAGTGAGGGTTTAGGGTCAGGGTGAGCAAGGGCGTAAAGGTACGCGTGCGGCGACAGGTGCGGAGCCTGTTTAGGGAATGTAAGGAGTGCAGGGACACTGGCTCAGGGGAGCTTAGGAGGTCTCCATGTCCCCATTCCCTATCGCAGGGCCCACCATTGTTAAAGTTTCCCAGGTTCCCCCTTTATTATTTAAATTCGCCTTACTGGAGGCGGGGTTTCCAGATTTTATGTATAACGTGTAACTCCCAAATTCGCCAGGTGGAGGCGGCGTATCCACCTGCACGTTTTATTATTTAAATGCGCCCCACTGGAGGCGGTGTATCTAGGGTCACGTGTGTCACATGGGTTCGCCTTGCGGAAACATCTGCGTCCAGACACACGTGATCATGACCCGAACATTGGGATTTTCACTATTCCTAACTGTCAAAATGAGGAAATGGTTGCACTCAGTTGCATTAAGGCATGTCAGTTTGAAATGCATGAAGTGTGAATAGCATAATGGCTTTTAAAATTTAAGAAAAACACATGAAAAGCTTAGCACAAAATTTGGCCAAAAAATGTGAGTCCATCCACCAACGTCAAGGTAATCTCATGGATCGGATGGGTCCCTGACCTAACTGCCTAGTGTGGACACTTACCTCTGTCTAATAACTTGGTAAAGCCTATATTTATAGGAACCAAATGTGATTGGATGTAATTAAATCCACAGCATAGTGAAGGGCGGAGTGCTCAGTCAGAAAGCTAGCATGCAAATAACAGAAAACTGACGGCACAACTAGAACTAGTCTGAACAAGTGCATAACAAAAGACAGCTTACATATCCAAATGAGGAAATGGTTTAATTACATTCACTCATCTCTATTCCAGATATCACAATAAAAAAAAGAAACCCCTAAGCATATCTCTCATATAAGGCCATAAAGCAAAAGTATATCAGAAAACCAACAAAAAAGCTTCTCACAGACCATATCTTAATACATAACATGATCTTTATTAGAGAAACAATAAAGCAATAAAAGCAAAGATTAGGTAACACAAGATACAGGAAAAAAAGAAGGTGGGTATACCCAAGAAACGACCCTCAAAATAGAATGTACAAAAATATATCAACAAGATTGGTTTTACGCTATTATGCACAATAAGATTTTGGCACTATCCATCAAAATATTATGTATAATAATTCACCTGTCACATGCAACAAGTGGGACATAGTGAGTAAAATAATTAAGTATAAAAGCACAAGTTGCTAAAGTCACATAAATGACAGTATATGAAAAAAACATGCTCCCAGTTGCTAGGAACAAATAGAAATACCAAGGAATACACAATGATGGTTCAAATAATGGTGCCAGACAGAAAAAAATATGTATTTTAACTGATCAAATATACATACGTATAAGAAGGTATAGTTACCTAGAGGTCACACCGAGGGAATCCACCACACCCAACCCGCATTTCGGTTTGAAGTGCTTCATCCTGGAGGTTGGTATCCTAGGGGGAAGCGTTGTGGTGCCCCCGCTCAACGTCGGCTAACCCTGTCTGTCCCTATAAGGAAGTCCCTCACCAAGCCTTCACATCTCTTATGTGTCATTGAGACATAGCTTGCTCTAACATCTGATTTGGAGTGTACTCTCTTGAAAGGTGGTCGAGGCAGGAAGTAATGATGATTACCTCTAGATGTGATTGGATTTATTAAAACAATATGATATATATATTAATATATGGTCATCTGACTAAAATACTATAACCAATCACTACAAATACACTTTTAGTATCAATACAATTTGGTCTTGTTATGCTTATACTACATTTACAGTAGGTTCTTCATTTTGATAAAGCACTTAAGCACTTTATAGGTGACTGTGGTGGCTTGGTGAGGAAATTCCTTATAGGGTCAGACAGGGTTAGCCGACATTGAGTGGATGCACCACAATGCTTCACCCTAGGGTGCCAACCTCTGCTGCCAGGTAGGGAAACGGAGTATTGTTGATCTGTTGCCCTAGACTATTTTCTAATGTGATATCATGACCTGGTTTTGAGCCTATCCGGCATCGGTATCTGACCTACTCATCATTTTATGCCTATGTTTCAAAAAGCTTTTTATGATAAAAATTAATAAAAGTTATATTTTAGGTCTGTTTTTGGTGGAAGGTTTTCTGTTTTGAAGGAGTGAAAAGTTCCTTTAAAATTATACATTTACATTGTTTGCTTCTTAAATGTTGACTTATGCATAATTGTTGCCTTTTGTTAATTGCTGCCCATCTACATTACATTTGTTTCATCTGAATAAAAGGATTTAACAAGTTGACTACATTAGCATTTACTGATAGATAATTTCAATGAACCAATGATTGAAACATGGTTCCTGTTCATTACTTCTTGACCTTTTATGGAGATTTATAGTGTATATATCTATTCACAAATCCTTTACATTTGAGGTTAAAATTAAAGAATATTGCTTTGCTAACACACTCATAAAAATGCCTCATTAATTTGATTTGGCTCTGGAGTGTTATCCTGTGTACAATGTTCCTCTGTATCTTCTGTCCGAGCATCTGCTGTACAAGACATCAATTATTAGCTGCAATTTATTTACTACAATCATTGAAATGAGTAAAGAGAGTGGGCTATGTATTGCATATATGCTATGTGCAGATCAATATACTATTGTACACCTCTTGAATTAAATGCTATAAACTTACACTGATAAGCAAAAGAGTAACAATGTTTTGAACTACCATCATTTTACAGACGATAATCTTGGCTTTCTCGCACATAAATTTGACTTCAAACTGTTTAACATATGATTAGTTATGCAGATTCCTGTCAAGTCACTGCATTGTTACTGTTTTTATCCTAAAAATCAATTTCTGACCTTCATTTGTTCATTTTCATAGCTTTATGATTTATTACTTGTGCTAGATTCAAGTTATTTGTGTGACCATTGTGGGTTTTTCTGTCATTAAAGAGGGATACCAACAATTTTGACCACGTGTGTATGTAATTATGTAAGCATTCCATAGTTATTACATCATAAAGTGAGACTGGTCAGAATTGTAAAAATTCTCATGGTCATTAACGTGCATTCCACTTTGGAGAGAAAAGGGGTTAAAATCAAATTTGCAATGGTGGGGCTTTTTAGCGGAATCTAGACAGTTCATATATTAGTTATGTTCAAGAAAAGTCATATCTTGCTAAGTAATGTTAAATGCACACTGTCTATCAAGTCAGCACATTGACAGCCCTGAAGTAAAGTCACTTTGATACATTTTTTCCTTTAAAACCATTTTTTATTCTCTTTGCAATGCAGGTGCAGATGCTGTGGAAGCACAGTGTAAAAGATTTGAAGTAAAGTCAAATGAGGACGGGAAGATGCTGTTCTCAGCTGATGAGGAAGAAATCACAATCGGTGCTGACAGACTCAGAGTCACAGGTGAGGTTTTCCATACAAACCAATTCAGAGAAAGATTTTCTATAGTCAGTTGATATTTAGTCACCTTCTGTGTCAACAGAGAAGGAGCAGTAAATTTCAAATAAAGCAAAGACGAGCTAGGGAAATATATACAGAAATGCAGAAAAAGTACAATGGAAGGACCATGCCAATATATTGGGATAAAAAAAAATAATAAAACATTCTCAAGGTTTTATCTCATCTTGTAAGGATAAAATCTATAGGATGTTTCAGTATCAATGGAATATGATTATTTAGACATATTCATTTTATATAATATGCATAACTGTTGTTTTAATTTTCATATCAGAAATCAATAAAACATGTGAAAATAATCAACTTTGTATTTTATTTTATCAAAGAAATATGCTGCTTTCTCCACCAGGACTGATCATCATCAATTCTATGGTAAAATCGGTAAAATCTGTTTTCAGTAAAGACAGAGTCATACATTACTGGGGGAGAATCTAATAAAAAACAACTATCTTCTATGTAAAAAGGATAATTGAAAAGGAGGGTGGAACTCGGCCTCTAGCTCTTCCCTCCTCCTGTCTACATAGAATGTTATAATAAGTAACTGTCATCTCCTATCTCAGTAATGTAAAAATCTGTCTTCACTGAACAGATTTTAGTTGTGAATTAAGAATTTTGAAAATAAATGATCCTTCCTGGTTGAGAAAGAAGTAGATTTGTCTGAAAAGATATCTTGCAAAGTATATTATTTCCATATGTACTATTGATTTATACAATAAAAATTAAAACGAGTTATTCTTTTCTTAGGCGCTGCATGGATCAAATAGCATACCTACTTGAAATATTCAAGTTGATTTATTTCAATTCAAATTTTGAAAATGTGGTGAATCACAAAAAAAAAATGTTTGCCACCAGATTGCAGAAGATTGCATTAGTTAGCAGCAAGGTTAGCATCATGATAACGCTTTTCAGCTATCACATACAAGGCTAGAAATATAGAATGAAACAAGAGCCATAGTCCTTAATAAGGGATACTTCCCAGACAATGTAAATAATGAACAGAGAACATTGAGAGCTTTAATACCCCGGGACAGAATGTATTGATATAAACTAAATCAGATCACTAGCCTTGTTTATCATAAAATACAAATTTTATTAAGGTCACATAGACAAGACATGTTATAGTGTAAATATATCCATATAGAAATTACATTTATAATAACAGGCGGACAACTACATAACCATAAGGCAACAGTACAGGCAAAATCTCTATATATAAAACTGAATATGTGTGTGTGTGTGTGTGTGTATCACTAACCAATCACGAAGCATCTTTCATTTCACCAGAGCTGTTTAAAAGAAGCTGAGCTGTGATTGGTTGATATGAGCAACAGTTTTCTTTACAACCAATCACTAAGCATTTCTCATTTCACCAGAGCTGGTTAAAAGAAGCTGAGCTGTGATTGGTTGCTATGTGCATGTTTTCACACTTGACAATGCCTCAGCAGACACTGACATGGTGGGAGAAATCTAGCATCAATGGGAACATAAGCTTCCAGCCATTGTCTGTCCCCAGAAAGGAGCAGACAGCACATGACAGAAATGAATCACCCCCTCCCATACCCATATCCCCATCACACATCCTCCATCCCAGAGGCACATCTTCCCTCTTAAAGGGATCATTGGTATGAAAGTCAGAGCAAATCCATCCAGCACTTTGGTTTTGACCCCAGGCCTCTCTTAAAGGGATCCACGGGTATGGAAGTTAGAACCGTTCCACTCAGCTCATTGGTTCTGTCCACAGGGTCTCTTAAAGGGATCATTGGTATGGAAGTTAGGGCAAATCCATCCAGCACTTTGGTACTGACCCCAGGCCTCTCTTAAAGGGATCTCTGTTGTGAGTTCATTTTCCCCTTCGTCACTGAGGTCTGGTGAACTCCCTATACTGGTGAAGGAAGGTAATGAGCCTGATTATCAGGCACCTGAGCCTGATGAGGATGACTGGCTGAGTGGAGTCATGGACTGGCTATAAGGCTGCTGACGCCCTTCTGCCCTGCGGGTGATTTCTCTGTGGACTTCTAGGACACCAGTCTGATTCCTGCTCCTCTAAGCTAAGTTTTTCTGCTTTGCCTGTTTGCATTAGTGTTTTGTTTTTGTTTTCCTTGCTTTTCTGGATTCTGCCATTCCCTGCTGGGGTGAGCTGAATCTCCTTTTGCCTGTAGCTCTGTCTTCAGAATATTCCTGAGTACTGACATAGCTTTTTTGAAGCCTAGCGTCTTCAGGGCCTTTTTCACTGTCAGTCTGTTGGCTCTTATTTTCATAGGGTTTTTCACGGATTGCAGACAGCAGCCTTCCTGTCCTTTTCTATCTAGCTAGATTGGGCCCCATCTTTGCTCAGTCTATCTTTCTGCCTGTGTTAGTGTTTTCATCTTGCTTCACCGTCATTATATGTTGGGGGCTGCCTGTTGCTTTGGGGTCTGCTCTGGGGCAGTTTAGTTTTCCCCTTTCTTTCTTTAGGCCTAGTTATTTCTCTGGCTGTGATCGAGGGGTCTAGGGCATCGTAGGAACCCCCCACGGCTACTGCTAGTTGTGTTGATAGGTTCAGGGGTCTGCAATCCGATAGCTGCCAACTTCTCTGGTTTTCTGGACTTAGCTAGCATTTCTGTTTTTGCCTCCTACGGTGACTCAATCATAATAGAATCACCCGCCCTACTGCAGATCCTAGGGTACTCAATAGCAGGAAAGAATTGTGTTTAAAAAAAAAAAAAAAAAGAGTGTGTATATTCTTTCCTCTATGTCTCTGAGGCCGTAGGGAGAATTTTTTTTTCTCTCAATGGAGATAAAGCAATTGTCTGATCATGCGGAGCAGCTCGCTGCAGAAGTGCGGGGAATTTCTGCCTACCTTGCTCGTTCGCATGCTGTTGAACCAAAGATCCCTACACCTGAAGTATTTTTTGGGGATCGATCTAAATTTTCGAGTTTCAAAAATAATTATAAATTATTTTTTGTCTTGAAGCCTAACTCGTCAGGGAGCTGCGCGCAGCAGGTTAAAATTGTCATCTCTTTGCTGCGTGGCGATCCCCAGGATTGGGCGTTTTCTTTGAAACCAGATGATCCTATTCTGACTAATGTGAACGGATTCTTTCAAGCTTTGGGGTTGTTGTATGACGAACCTAATGCTATTGATCAGGCTGAAAAGACCCTGTTGGCATTGAACCAGGGTCGAGATTCTGCAGAGTTGTACTGTCAAAAGTTCCGAAAGTGGGCGGTCCTTAATACCTGGAATGATAATGCCTTGGCTGCTCTCTTTCAGAAGGGTTTGTCAGAAGCCGTAAAAGATACTATGGTGGGATTTCCTGTTCCCTCTGGTCTGGACGATTCAATGTCATTAGCCATTCAGGTTGATCGGCGTTTACGTGAACGCAGGATTGCACGAGAGGTGTTGCCACCGGTTGAACAGACGTCTGAACCTATGCAATGTGATAGAGTTTTGTCTAAGGCGCAACGTCAGGAGTTCAGAAGGCGTAATAAGCTGTGTTTTTTCTGTGGAGATGCCTTCGCATATTATTTCTGTTTGTCCTAAACGAGAGAAACGCTTTACACACACGTTTTCTGTTCTTGGTGGTGTTCAACCTAAGTTTCTTCTGGCAATTACTCTGAACTGCTCCCTGTCCACATTTTCCGCCAAGGCTTTTGTGGATTCGGGAGCAGCGCTAAACCTAATGGACTTGGATTTTGCTAAACGTTGTGGATTTCCGATGACACCTCTGCAGATGCCTATCCCTTTGAGGGGGATTGATGCTACTCCTTTAGCTAAAAATAAACCTCAGTTTTGGACCCAGGTGGTCATGCGGGTCGCCCCAGATCATCAAGAAAATTGCAGATTTTTGGTGTTGCATGGTCTGCATGATGCCGTTGTTCTGGGGTTTCCCTGGTTGCAAATTCATAATCCAGTTTTGGATTGGAAATCTGTGTCTGTGGTGAGTTGGGTTTGTCGGTGTACCTTTAGTGAGGCTCCGGTTTTTTCCACCTCTCCTCAGTCGCATGATGTTCCTGACTATTTGGCGGACTTTTGTGATGTATTTAGTGAGAATGAGTCTGCGTCCTTGCCTCCTCATAGGAGTTATGACTGTGCAATTGAACTAAGCCCGGGGTGTAAATTTCCCAAGGGTCGGCTCTTCAATTTATCTGTACCCGAGCACGAGGCTATGCGGTCCTATATTAAGGAGGCGTTGGAGAAGGGTCATATTAGACCATCCTCTTCACCCTTAGGTGCCGGTTTTTTTTTTGTGGCCAAAAAGGATGGTTCTTTAAGGCCTTGTATTGATTATCGTGCCCTCAATAAAATTACTATTAAATATCAGTATCCGTTACCCCTGATTTTGGATCTATTCTCTAGAGTTAGAGGTGCTTGCTGGTTTACCAAGCTTGACCTCAGGGGGGCGTATAATCTTATCCGCATTAAGCAGGGGGATGAATGGAAGACGGCGTTTAATACTCCGGAGGGACATTTTGAGTACCTGGTGATGCCTTTTGGGCTCACTAATGCCCCTTCTGTCTTCCAGTGCTTCATGAACGATATTTTCCGAGACTTTGTCGATAAATTTTTGATTATCTATCTGGATGATATTTTGATCTTCTCCAAGGATTGGGATTCTCATGTGGAACATATTTGGACTTTGTTCCGGATCTTGAGGGAGAATTTCCTGTATGTCAAAGGATCGAAATGCCTTTTTGGAGTACAGAGGATTTCATTTTTGGGATTTATTTTGTCTCCATCAACTATTGAAATGGACCCGGCCAAGGTACAGGCCATTTATGATTGGGTTCAGCCCACTTCTTTGAAGGCCCTCCAGAAGTTTTTGGGTTTTGCTAATTTTTATCGGAAATTTATAGCAAAGTTTTCTAGTATTGCCAAGCCATTGACTGATCTGACTAAGAAGGGTGCTGATGTGTTGAATTGGTCTCCGGAGGCTGTTGCTTCCTTTCAGGAGCTGAAGCGAAGATTTACCTCCGCCCCGGTTTTGCGGCAACCTGATGTCTCACTCCCGTTCCAGGTAGAGGTGGATGCTTCTGAGATTGGTGCAGGAGCTGTTTTGTCCCAAAAGGATCCTGTAACAGCTAAAATGAATCCCTGTGCTTTCTTTTCCCGAAAGTTCTCTCCATCTGAACGTAACTATGATGTGGGGAATCAGGAACTGTTGGCCATGAAATGGGCATTTGAGGAGTGGAGACATTGGTTGGAGGGAGCTAAACATCAAGTTGTGGTCCTCACTGACCACAAGAATTTGATTTACCTAGAGTCGGCTAAACGCTTGAACCCTAGACAGGCTAGGTGGGCCTTGTTTTTTACACGTTTTGATTTTGTGGTCTCTTTTCTTCCTGGAACTAAGAATGTCAAGGCAGACGCCCTCTCTAGGAGTTTCTTTGCTGATTCTCCTGTGGTGACCAAGCCTGCTACCATCTTAGGCGAAGGGGTAGTTCTTTCTGCCATCTCGCCCGATTTGAGACTTGCTCTGCAAGAGTTCCAGGAGGACAAACCTGAGCGTTGTCCCAGTGGAAAGTTGTATGTTCCTGACCAGTGGAAGAAGAGAGTGATGTCTGAAGTTCATTGCTCTGCATTGGCTGGTCATCCAGGTATTTTTGGTACTAGAGATCTGGTGAGTCGCTCTTTTTGGTGGCCCACCTTGTCTCATGATGTCAGGAATTTTGTGCAGTCCTGTGGGACTTGCTCCCGGTCTAAATCTTGTTCTCACTCTAGTGGGTTGTTGATGCCTTTGCCTGTCCCCAGGAGGCCATGGACCCATATTTCAATGGATTTCATCTCTGATATGCCGGTCTCTCAAAGAATGAGTGTTATTTGGGTGATTTGTGATAAGTTCTCTAAGATGGTTCATCTTGTACCACTCCCTAAGTTGCCATCTTCCTCTGAGTTGGTGCCCCTGTTTTTGCAACAGGTGGTTCGCTTACACGGGATTCCTGAGAACATTGTATCTGACAGAGGAGTTCACTTTGTGTCTAGATTTTGGAGGACTTTCTGTTCCAAGCTGGGAATTCAGTTGTCCATCTCCTCTGCTTTTCACACTCAGACCAATGGGCAGACAGAGAGAACAAACCAGACCTTGGAGTCATATTTGAGATGTTTTATTTCCGCTGATCAGGATGATTGGGTTTCATTTTTGCCCTTGGCTGAATTTGCTTTAAATAATAGAGCTAGTTCTGCCACCTTGATGTCACCTTTTTTTTGTAACTTTGGGTTTCATCCTCGATTTTCTTCAGGGCAGGTGGAACCTTCTGCCTGCCCAGGTGTTGACACTGTGGTGGAGAGAATGCACCAGATCTGGGACCAAGTGGTGGATAAGTTATCTCTCTCCCAGGAAAAGGCCCAGCGGTTTTCCAATCGACATAGGACCATTGGTCCCCAGTTTAAGATTGGTGATATGGTGTGGTTGTCATCAAAAAATATTGCTATGAAGGTGGCTTCTCCTAAGTTTAAGCCTAAATTTATTGGACCTTACAATATTTTGGAGATTATTAATCCGGTCTCTTTCCGTTTGGCTCTTCCTGTCACATTTAAAATCCATAATGTGTTCCATAAGTCCTTGTTGAAGAGGTTTGTTGAACCAGTTGTTCCTGGGGTGGCACCTCCGGACCCTGTATTGGTTGAAGGTAACATGGAATATGAGGTAGAGAAAATACTGGATTCCCATCTGGCTAGACGGAGACTCCAGTATTTGGTTAAGTGGAAGGGTTATGGTCAGGAGGATAATTCCTGGGTCTCTGCCTCTGATATTCATGCCAAAAGATTGGTGCGTGCCTTTCATCGGGCTCACCCTGATCGCCCTGGTGGCGTGGTTGAGGGTTCGGTGACCCCTCCTCAAGGGGGAGGTACTGTTGTGAGTTCATTTTCCCCTTCGTCACTGAGGTCTGGTGAACTCCCTATTCTGGTGAAGGAAGGTAATGAGCCTGATTATCAGGCACCTGAGCCTGATGAGGATGACTGGCTGAGTGGAGTCACGGACTGGATATAAGGCTGCCGACGCCCTTCTGCCCTGCGGGTGATTTCTCTGTGGACTTCTAGGACACCAGTCTGATTCCTGCTCCTCTAAGCTAAGTTTTTCTGCTTTGCCTGTTAGCATTTGTGTTTTGTTTTTGTTTTCCTTGCTTTTCTGGATTCTGCCATTCCCTGCTGGGGTGAGCTGAATCTCCTTTTGCCTGTAGCTCTGTCTTCAGAATATTCCTGAGTACTGACATAGCTTTTTTGAAGCCTAGCGTCTTCAGGACCTTTTTCACTGTCAGTCTGTTGGCTCTTATTTTCATAGGGTTTTTCACGGATTGCAGACAGCAGCCTTCCTGTCCTTTTCTAGCTAGCTAGATTGGGCCCCGTCTTTGCTCAGTCTATCTTTCTGCCTGTGTTAGTGTTTTCATCTTGCTTCACCGTCATTATATGTTGGGGGCTGCCTGTTGCTTTGGGGTCTGCTCTGGGGCAGTTTAGTTTTCCCCTTTCTTTCTTTAGGCCTAGTTATTTCTCCGGCTGTGATCGAGGGGTCTAGGGCATCGTAGGAACCCCCCACGGCTACTGCTAGTTGTGTTGATAGGTTCAGGGGTCTGCAATCCGATAGCTGCCAACTTCTCTGGTTTTCTGGACTTAGCTAGCATTTCTGTTTTTGCCTCCTACGGTGACTCAATCATAACCGATCTCCTGTATGGAAGTTAGGGCAAATTCTTCAGCACTCTGATTCTGACCCCAGGGTTCTATTAAAGGGATCATTGGTATGCAAGTCAGGGCAATTCCACCCAGCACTCTGGTTCTGACCCCAGGCTCTCTTAAAGGGATCCCCGGTATGGAAGTTAGGGCAAATCCACTCAGTGCTCCAGTTCTGACCCAAGGCCTCTCTTAAAGGGATCCCCGGTATGGAAGTGAGGACAAATCCACTCTGCACTTTGGTACTGACCCCAGGCCGCTCTTAAAGGGATCTCCGGTATGGAAGTTAGGGTAAATCCTTCAGCGCTCTGATTCTCAACCCAGGCTTCTATTAAAGGGATCATTGGTATGGAAGTCAGGGCAAATCCACTCAGCGCTCTGGTTCTGATGCCAGGCCTGTCTTAAAGGGATAACTAGTATGGAAGTTATGACGGTTCCACTCAGCGCTCTGGTTCTGACCCCAGGATGACTGGATGATGTGGGATATTAGGGGTAGTAGTCCGGTGGCTCTGGGTGATGGGATGATATGGGATATTAGAGGGAGTATTCCGGTGGCTCTGGCTGATGGGATGATGTGGGATATTAGTGGTAGTAGTCCTGTGGTCTGGCTGATGGGATGATGTGGGATAATAGGGGTAGTAATCTAGTGGCTCTGGCTGACGAAATGATATGGGATATTAGAGGTAGTTGTCCGGTGGCTCTGGCTGATGGGATGATGTGGGATATTAGGGTAGTAGTCTGGCGACTGTAATGGGATGATGTGGGATATTAGTGGCAGTTTTCCGGTGGCTCTGGCTGACAGGATGATGTGGGATATTAAGGGTAGTAGTCCGGTGGCTCTGGCTGACGAGATGATGTGGGATATTAGGGGTAGCATTCCGGTGGCTTTGGCTGATGGGATGATGTGGGATTTTAGAGGTAGTAGTCTGGCGGCTTTGACGGGATGATGTGGGATATTACTGGTAGTTGTCTGGTGGCTCTGGCAGACGGGATTATGTTGGATATTAGTGTAGTAGTCCGGTAGCTCTAGCTGACGTGATAATGTGGGATAAGAAGGGTAGTAGTCCAGTGGCTCTGGCTAACGGGATCATGTGGGATATTAGGGGTAGTAGTCCGGTGGCTCTGGCTGATGGAATGATGTGGGATATTAGGGGTAGTAGTCCAATAGCTCTTGCTGACGGGATGATGTGGGATATTATAGTGAATGTGGCTATGTGGAGTGGGTGGGGCTCTACACTCAGCTTTACATATATATATAGATATAATCATTATAATTTGTTATAACTAACCGTAATTAGTTACTATGCCCAGGCAGCGCCGGGCTCTTCATCTAGTATAATATAAAAATGAAGGAAGCTATTAAACAAATATAACTACGTAATTTTATATATGAATAATGCAAGCTTCCAATAGAAGCCAGAAAACAGAAAGAGGAAGGTAAATATGTAACCAACTGATGGACATGGGGTACACAGTGGGTATGGAAAGTATTCAGACCCCTTTACATTTTTAAATCTTTGTTTCATTACAGCCATTTGGTAAATTCAAAAAAGTTCATTTTTCTCATTATTGTACACTCTGCACCTCATCTTAACTGAAAAATACCAGAAATCTAGAAATTTTTGCAAATTCATTAAAAAAGAAAATCTGAACTATCACATGGTCAGAAGCATTCAGACTCTTTGCTCAGTATTGAGTAGAAGCACCCTTTTGAGCTAGTACAGCCATGAGTCTTCTTGGGAATGAAGCAACAAGTTTTTCACACCTGGATTTGGGGATCCTCTGCTATTCTTCCTTGCAAATCCTCTCCAGTTCCATCAGGTTGGATGGTAAATGTTGGTATAGGTTGCTGTTGAAAATGTGGATCATCCTTGCCAACATATGATATGTTGAATTCCACCATGTTGGCAGGTCGCAAATGAGTCATTTATTTGGCAAATTAAATTGCTTTTGAAGCTCTGCAATATCGGCAACAGCGGTAGAGGAATGGTGGAAATGGGCGCAAATACGGCCCAACTTCCCAAGTAGGTACTGCAAGTCAGGGTATGTTTTGATAAATTTCTGAACCAATAGGTTCAGCACGTGGGTCATGCATGGCATGTGTACCAACTTCCTGAGCTTTAAAGCTGCCACCAGGTTACGCCCATTATCGCAGACAACCAGACCGGGTTCAAGTTGCAGTGGGGAGAGACACTGATCGGTCTGTTTTATTCCTTGCCACAGCTCTGCTGCAGTGTGTGGTGTTTGACCTAAACAGATCAGCTTCAGCAGAGCATTTTGCCGCTTTGCCAATGCGCTACTGCACAGCTCCCAACTTGGGAGTGATGTGTAGGGAAATTCAGCATAGGATGAGGAGGTGGATGAAGAGGAGGAAGAGAGTAGACAGGATATATATGATGAGGTTTAAACCATGATTGAGGTTGGGCCCACTATTCGTGGCTTGGGCAGGATATGATGTTCCAGTTTGCGACTTTGTCCCACCCTCCACCAGGTTCTTCCAGTGTGCTGTGACAGAAAGGTATCATCCCTGTCCACAATTACTTGTCCACGTGTCTGTTGGACCTTCCCATTTACGGTGTCGGTGAGAGCATGCTTTAAATTGCTTACCATGAGCTGGTGTAATGCGAGGATGGCACACCGAGAAAAATAGTTTTGGATGGGAACAGAGTATCATGGGGCAGCCACAGCCAAGAGATCACAGAAAGACTGTGTCCTCACAAGCCTAAACAGCAACATCTCCAAGGCTAGCAACTTGGCAATGTGCATGTTTAGGATTAGTGCTTGTGGTTGCGTGGGGTTGGTATTTACACTTCCTTTCATATATCTGGGGCACAGAACACTGTACGCTTGGCTGGGACAAACAAATGAATGGGAATGTTGTGTCCTATGTCTCTGCAACCACAGCTTGTGAGCAGGAGGTATAAGCACCTGCTTTCTGACCAGCAGATTTGGAAGAACAGATCACAGGTGACATGGCAGTAGTTTGACCCGCAGACTAGTGAGGGTTTTCACTGTTTAGGCTAATCAGGGACTCTCCAAACGTAACTTAGTGTCCGTTAATTATTTTAGTAAATTTTTCATTCAAAAAATGAAATCATGCTTCTTCCCTTCCAAGCCCTGTTGTGCACCCAAATTGTTGTGCACCCAAATAGTAGTTTTCCCCCATTTATGAGTTACCAGGAGAAATTGCACAACAAATAGCATGGTGCAATTTCTCATATTACCCTTGCAAAAATGCAATATTTTGGGCTAAAAACATTGTGGTAAAATGTGATTTTTCATTTTCGCGGCTATATGCTGTAAACTTCTGTAAAGTACCTGGGGGTTCATGGAGCTCACCACACATCCAGATAAGTTCCCTGAGCAAATTTTATATTAAAAAAAATAAATGGTGCTCTTTCACTTCTGAGCCCTGCCTTGTGCCTAAACAGTGGTTTTCCCCATATATGGGGTATTGATATGCTCAGGTGAAATTTCACAACAAATTTTGGAGTCCATTTTTTCCTTTTACTCTTGAAAAAATAAAAAAATTGGGTCTAAATGAAAATTTTATGAAAAAAAGTCAAATATTTATTATTTCCTTTCACATTCCAAAAATTCCTGTGAAGTACCTGAAGGGTTAATAAACTTCTTGAATGTGTTTTGAGCTCCTTGAGGAGTGCAGATTTTAAAATGGTGTCACTTTTGGATATTTTTTGGCATACAGGCCTCTCAAAATTCAGCTTTGTCTAATACAAATAATCAGTGAAGATGAAGCATGTTATATATTGGTCCAAATAAGAATACTATTAAAGGGGTTTAACACATCACCCAAATGTAACACTTTTCTACTACTGATACCCTCACAACCACTAGAAAAAAGGTTGGTAAGTCTCCTCCCCAACATTCCCTCTCATTTGCATCATCCCTGTGAGGAGTAGAGCGGAACTCAAACATTAAAGGGGTGGTCCGAAGCGAAAGTAATTTTTATCCTTTCTCCCTAACTATTTAGTTCCATAATCTAAGCTATTTTCTAAGATTCTTGCTTTAAAAATTCTCTTCCCAACTACAGCTCTTATATATTTTTTTCTGTTACCAGACTGATGATTAATTTGAGAGTAGCCAGTGCTTGCTGAAATACTCAAACAAAGTGTCATCAGGAGGCAGAGGCTGCTGTCATTGTTGCAGCCCCTGCCCTCTCCCTGAAACAAAACATCATCACTGATGCTAATTTCAGGGGCTGTGCTGTCTCTGCTCTGTGTCTTCTGTGCAGGTATGGATTGGTGCTGAAATTCAGCCCTGGCATTTGAAATCACACAGGCCCATGCTGTCCCCGTCCCCATGAACCTGATGGGAAATATTACTAATATTACCCTGGATGGAGGAAAGGAAGATTTTCTACAAGACCAATATTTCTAATGATTCCCATGGCCTGCAGGGGTAAGTGACGAAGTCAGCGACTTTGTCCTCCATCATAATGCTTAACAGTATGGGTATCTTGAGAACACTGATTCTGTTAACAATGTAGCACACAAAGCAGCCCATGACCAGGCAGGCTCTTCTGGCATTTGCCAGAATTGCCAAAGGCCAGTTTGGCCCTGCTTCTGTGTCTCCCCGGT
Source organism: Dendrobates tinctorius (assembly GCF_039654945.1). Taxonomy (NCBI): domain Eukaryota; kingdom Metazoa; phylum Chordata; class Amphibia; order Anura; family Dendrobatidae; genus Dendrobates; species Dendrobates tinctorius. The sequence continues at coordinate 22,621,453 of NW_027361747.1, read as the reverse complement.
GAACAGTGCTGTCCCTGCACATAGCTTCTGCTCTGATGTCGGCTTATGAATATTAATAAGCCAGCAGCAGAAATGTGTTATTATACCCAGTGTTGCGTGAGACTGGCCCCACCCCCTCTGGTGATTTCACTGGAAACTACCGAATACAGTGATACTGCTCTTCCATCTGCTTATTACTATTAATATTAACTACTAGCTGAAGAGCCCGGCGCTGCCCGGGCATAGTAACTAACTATGGTTAGTTATGCCAAATTATAATGATTATATCTATATATATATAAAGCTGAGTGTAGAGCCCCGCCCACTCCATATAGCCACATTCACTATAATATCCCACATCATCCCGTCAACCAGAGCAACTGGATTGCTACCCCTAATATCCCACATCATCCCATCAGCCAGAGCCACCGGATTACTACCCTTAATATCCCACATCATCTCATCAGCCAGAGCCACCGGATTACTACCCTTAATATCCCACATCATCTCATCAGCCAGAGCCACCGGACTACTCCCCCTAATATCCCACATCATCCAGTGAGCCAGGGGTCAGAACCAGAGCGCTGAGTGGATTTGCCCTAACTTCTATAAAATGATCCCTTTAATAGAAGCCTAGGGTGAGAATCAGAGCGCAGAGGGATTTACTCTAACTTCCATACCGGAGATCCCTTTAAGAGCGGCCTGGGGTTAGTACCAAAGCGCAAAGTGGATTTGCCCTCACTTCCATACTGGGGATCCCTTTAAGAGAGACTGGGGTCAGAACCAGAGCGCTGGGTGGATTTGCCCTGGCTTGCATACCAATGATCCCTTTAATAGAACCCTGGGGTCAGAATCAGAGCGCTGAGGGATTTGCCCTAACTTCCATACAGGAGATCCCTTTAAGAGAGCCTGGGGTCAGTACCAGAGCATTTGAAGGCAATTGCCCTGACCTCCATACCGCGGATCCCTTTAAGAGAGGCCTGGGGTCAGTACCAAAGTGCTGGATGGATTTGCCCTAACTTCCATACCAATGATCCCTTTAAGAGACCCTGGGGTCAGAGCCACTGAGCTGAGTGGAACGGTCCTAACTTCCATATCCGAGGATACCTTTAAGAGAGACCTGGGGTCAAAACCAAAGCACTGGATAGATTTGCTCTGACTTCCATACCAGTTATCCCTTTAAGAGGGAAGATGTGCCTCTGGGATGGAGGATGTGTGATGGGGATATGGGTACGGGAGGGGGTGATTCATTTCAGTCATGTGCTGTCTGCTCCTTTCTGGGGGAAGACAATGGCTGGGAGCTTATGTTCCCAGGGATGCTAGATTTCTCCCACCATGTCTGCTGAGGTGTTGTCAAGTGGGAAAACATTCACATAGCAACCAATCACAGCTCAGCTTCTTTTAACCAGCTCTGGTGAAATGAGAGATGCTTAGTGATTGGTTGGTGATGCACACACATTCAGTTTTATATATAGAGATTAATAAGCTGACCACAGACTGGATGCTGCACCCAGGGACAGAGACAGGGCAGTGCTGTGCTGTGCACAGCAGGCAAACAGCAAGGACAGCACAACCTCTGAAATAAGCATCACTGATGATTTTTCATTTTAGGGAGGGGGCAGCGGCTGTGACAGTGACAGATGTCTCTGCCCCTGATGACGCTTCATTTGAGCATCCCAGCATGCACTTGGTACACAAAGGAATCATCTTCAGACCAGAAATCGAAAAAAATTACAATAGCTGTTAGACAGTTTAGTTAAGAAGCGGTGAGAAATTTTTAAAGCAAGTATATTTGAAAATCAGATTATGCCATCAAATAGATAAGGACTTAGGAGAAAAATTACTTTGCTTTCAGACAACCCCTTTAAAGTAACTATTCTATCAAGACTATATAGAAGTTATCCAAATTCATCACCTTCACTCTCAGTTATGAATTGGATAATGTAATTGTTTTAAAAATAAATATGACAAAAATGCAAATAGTTTTTTTATTGAATAAAACTCAATAAATGCCTGAATGGTCACAAGCATTTGACTGATAGCTTTCATTGATATCATTGCCTAATATCTACAGCTGTTACTGTAGATTTGTCATGTAATTGCAAAACATTGAGCTTGCTTAAGCTTCCTATTGCTTATGTTGTGCTGGAGGGTTTTATCACATCTGAGTTCAGGTGGAAACAGACTGGTAATATCTACTCATCATAGTAAGAGTGAATATATTTTTCTTATGTCACACATTTTATTTCTCCATTACGTTCTTCAGTCTATGTTAGTGAGTAATGTGAATTAAACTGGAGATCAAGACTGAGGATGTACAGTTCCTTCTTGCTAATCTACAGTACAAGTTAAAAATCTTCAAACAATAAATATTAGGAGACAATTTTCAATTTTTTTCTTTGAAAGAAGCACCTCCATTCAAGGTTTTTTCCTCTAGATATATTGTATTATCAATTTATATAGCACTGTGCACTTACAATTGCTCATTTTGCCCTTCAACCTAGTTATTTTTTCTCTTTTCTCTGCTCTATGTAGAAACAGGAAGTCTCTTGTCCGTGCATTTATAATTCCCCTCGTCAACTCCTGATACAGCTGCTCCACTCTCCCCCCCAGAGAGTTTTGCAGCGACTTATGACTTGTGCAGATAAAACTGATTTACTGTTTCTACGTAGATCTTAGAAGGATTCAGCTAGTCAATTTTTAATCACATGATGTTATAGGACTAATGGATAAGGGAATAATTAGCTAGGTAGAATTGTATTGCTCAACATCTTTATCAACGATTTAGAAGAAGGAATTGAGGGTACACTGATTAAATTTGCTGATGACACAAAGCTAGGAGGGATAGCTAATACTAGAGAAGAGAGAGAGGTTTCAAAAAGATATAAATTAACTGGAGCAGTGGGCAGCAACTAACAGAACTGTTTTGAACAGGGAAAAATGCAAATATTACATCTGGGCAATAAAAAGGAAAAAAGCATATACAATATGAAAAATCTATATATAAAAATCAGTGTATGTGTGTATATCGACGATGATGTCATAATGGTTGCCATAGCAACAATGATGTCATAATAAGTTGCACTGGTGATGGTTATGTTACAATGGTTGCCATGGTGTCGATGACGTCATAATATGTTGCCATGGCAATGATGATGTCAAAATGGTTTCCATGGTGAAGATGATGTCATAATGGGTATATGGGCACGGAATTATGTGATGGAGGATGCGTGATGGGTATATGGGCACTGGACTATGGGATGGCAGATAATCATTATAATTTGTCATAACATACCACAGTTAGTTACTATGCCCGGGCAACGCTGGGCTCTTCAGCTAGTGTAATATAAATGTATAAATGTAATATAAAATTAAAAATGCATATACAGAATGGGAATAATAGGGCTAAGCAACAGCACATGAGAAAAAGACTTGGGTATACTAATAGATCACAGACTGCACATGAGTCAACAGCGTGATGCAGCAGCAAAAAAGGCAAACACAATTTTGTGATGTATTAACAGAAGCATACAGTCTACATCACGTGAAGTCATTATTGCCCTCTACTCCTCTTTGGTCAAACCTCATCTGGAATACTGTGTCCAGTATTGAGCACCACATTTTGGTGACCGGTCTGCGAACCATGTGCTATGAGGACCAGTTACAGGATTTGGGAATGCTTAGTTTGCAAAAAAAAAAGACTGAGAGGAAACTTAATAGCTGACTACAAATATCTCAAGGGATGTCACAGTGTAGATGGATCATTTTTATTCTCATTTGCACAATGAAAGACTAGAAGCAATGGGATGAAACTGAATCTGAGAAGTCACAGAGTTGATATTAGAAAAAACTTTTTGACAGAGCAAACAATGAGTGGAACAGGCCAAATGTCACATGCTCAATCCTGATTATCAGTTCATTTAACTGAGCCTTTAAAGTAAACCAGTCAGCAGGGTTGATCTCACTAAACTGCACACACTGTAAGGTTGGCACCGTTATACTGATTAACCCCTTTCTGACATATGATGTACTACCCCATCCAGGTGACCCGGGCCCATATGACCGTGGACGGGATAGTACGTCATCGCAATCAGCTGGTCTCACGGGACGAGCGCAGCTGATTGCAGCCGGGTGTCAGCTGATTATCACAGCAGTGTTCTGGTGGCATAGGGAAGGGGGATCCCTGTGTGCTTCCCTGAGACCCTAAGAACAACGCGATGTGATCTCATTGTTCCAAGGGCCTCCTTCTTGTAGGACCCTGGATTAACGCGGGATCCTTTCACATCTTGCAGGGAGGTGGCTTGTCAGTGCCTCCTGAGAGCAGGTGCTAAGAAGCCTCCTGCATTGCCTGTCAGATCGCTGATCTGACACAGTGCTCTGCAAAGTGTCAGATCAGCAATCTGATATAATACAGTAATGTCCCACCCTGGGACAATGTAAAAAAAGTGTAAAAGTATTTTTCAAAAATTCTTAAATAAAGAAAAAAAGTATTCCCCAATAAATACATTTCTTTATGTAGAAAAAAACAATAAATGTGCACATACTGTATTTAGTATCGTGCCGCATCCGTAATGACCCACCCTATAAAGCTGTCCAATTAGTTAACCCGTTTAGTGAACCCCTTAAAAAAGGCAAAAAAACCAATGCTTTATCATCATACCACTGAACAAAAAGTGGAATAACACGCAATCAAAAAGACAGATATAAATAAACATGGTACCGCTGAAAATGTCATCTTGTCCAGCAAAAACGAGCTGCCATACAGCATCATAGGCGAAGAAATAAAGTTATAGCTCGCAGAATAAAGCGGTGCAAAAATTATTATTTTTTATATAAAATTGTTTTTATTGTATAATAGCACCAAAACATAAAAAAAGATATAAGTGAGGTATCGCTGTAATGATACTAACCCAAACAATAAAACTGCTTTATTCATTTTACCACACGTGGAACGGTATAAACGCCCCCCAAAAGAAATTAATGAATAGCTGGTTTTTGTTCATTCTGCCTCCCAGAAATCATAATAAAAAGCAATAAAAAAAGTCATGTGCCTGAAAATGGTACCAATGAAAACATCAACTTGTCCCACAAAAAATAAGACCTCAAATCACTCTGGGCCAAAATATGGAAGAATTACAGCTCTCAAAATGTGGTGATGCATAATAAAAAGCGTATTTTAGCGTGTGACAGCTGCCAAACATAAAAACCCGCTATAAATAGTAAATCAAACCCCCTTTATCACGCCCTTAGTTAGGGAAAAATATTAAAATAAAAAATGTATTTATTTCCATTTTTCCATTAGGATTAGGACTAAGGTTAGGGTTAGAGTTGGGATTAGGGTTAGGGGTGTGTAAGGGTTAGGTTTGTGGTTAGGGTTATGAATAGGGTTGGGATTAGGGTCAGGGGTGTGTTGGAGTTAGGGTTGGAATTAGAATTGGGGGGTTTCCACTGTCTAGGCACATCAGGGGCTCTCCAAACGTGACATGGCATCTGATCTCAATTCCAGCCAATTCTGCATTGAAAAGTCAAGCGGTGCTCCTTCCCTTCCAAGCTCTGTCATGTGCCAAAGCCGTAGTTTACACCCACATACGGGATATCAGCATACTCAGGACAAATTGCACAATAACTCAAGGGGTCCAATTTCTTCTTTTACCTTGGGGTAAAAAAAAATTGGGGGCGAAAAGATCATTTTTGGGGAAAAAAATGATTTTTTATTTTAATACAGTTGTGGAAAAAAGTATTGACACCCCTGTAATTCTGTCAGATAATACTCAGTTTCTTCCTAAAAATGATTGCAAACACAAATTCTTTGGTATTATTATCTTCATTTAATTTGTCTTAAATGAAAAAACACAAAAAGAATTGTCCTAAAGCGAAATTGGATATAATTCCACACCAAACATAAAAAAGAGGGTGGACAAAAGTATTGGCACTGTTCGAAAAATCATGTGATGCTTCTCTAATTTGTGTAATTAACAGCACCTGTAGCTTACCTGTGGCACCTAACAGGTGTTGGCAATAACTAAATCAGACTTGCAGCCAGTTGACATGGATTAAAGTTGACTCAACCTCTGTCCTGTGTCCTTGTGCGTACCACATTGAGCATGGAGAAAAGAAAGGATTCCAAAGAACTGTCTGAGGACTTGAGAAACCAAATTGTGAGGAAGCATGAGCAATCTCAAGGCTACAAGTCCATCTCCAAAGACCTGAATGTTCCTGTGTCTACGTGCGCAGTGTCATCAAGAAGTTTAAAGACCATGGCACTGTGGCTAACCTCCCTAGATGTGGACGGAAAAGAAAAATTGACAAGAGATTTCAACGCAAGATTGTGCGGATGTTGGATAAAGAACCTCGACTAACATCCAAACAAGTTGAAGCTGCCCTGCAGTCCGAGGGTACAACAGTGTCAACCCGTACTATCCGTCGGCATCTGAATGAAAAGGGACTGTATGGTAGGAGACCCAGGAAGACCCCACTTCTTACCCCGAGATATAAAAAAGCCAGGCTGGAGTTTGCCAAAACTTACCTGAAAAAGCCTAAAACGTTTTGGAAGAATGTTCTCTGGTCAGATGAGACAAAAGTAGAGCTTTTTGGGCAAAAGGCATCAATGTAGAGTTTACAGGAGAAAAAAAGAGGCATTCAAAGAAAAGAACACGGTCCCTACAGTCAAACATGGTAGAGGTTCCCTGATGTTTTCGGGTTGCTTTGCTGCCTCTGGCACTGGACTGCTTGACCGTGTACATGGCATTATGAAGTCAGAAGACTACCAACAAATTTTGCAGCATAATGTAGGGCCCAATGTGAGTAAGCTGGGTCTCCCTCAGAGGTCATGGGTCTTCCATCAGGACAATAACCCAAAACATACTTCAAAAAGCACTAGAAAATGGTTTGAGAGAAAGCACTGGAGACTTCTAAGGTGGCCAGCAATGAGTCCAGACCTGAATCCCATAGAACACCTGTGGAGAGATCTTAAAATGGCAGTTTGGAGAAGGCACCCTTCAAATATCAGGGACCTAGAGCAGTTTGCCAAAGAAGAATGGTCTAAAATTCCAGCAGAGCATTGTAAGAAACTCATTGATGGTTACCGGAAGCGGTTGGTCGCAGTTATTTTGGTTAAAGGTTGTGCAACCAAGTATTAGGCTGAGGGTGCCAATACTTTTGTCTGACCCATTTTTGGAGTTTTGTGTGAAATGATCAATGTTTTGCTTTTTGCTTCATTCTTTTTTGCGATTTTTCATTTAAGACAAATTAAATGAAGATAATAATACCAAAGAATTTGTGTTTGCAATCATTTTCAGGAAGAAACTGAGTATTATCTGACAGAATTGCAGGGGTGTCAATACTTTTGGCCACAACTGTAGCTCTACCTTATAAAGTTCTGTGAAGCATTTGGGGGTTCAATTTTCTCACTACACATCCAGATAAGTTCCTTCAGGGGTCTAGTTTCCAAATTGGGTCACTCGTTGGGGGTTTCCACTGTTTAGGCACATCAGCGGCTCTCCAAAAGTGACATGGCGTCCGATCTCAATTCCAGCCAATTTTGCTTTGAAAAAGTCAAACGGCGCTCCTTCCCTTCCAAGCTCTGCCATGCACCCAATCAGTGGTTTATCCCCACATATGGGGTATCAACATAATCAGGACAAATTGATCAATAACTTTTGCAGTATAATTTCTCATGTTACCCTTGTGAAAACAAAAAATTGGACCTGAATTAATTTTTATGTGAAAAAATGTTAAATATTATTTTTTTTAAACATATCAAAAATTCCTGTGAAGCACCTGAAGGGTTAATAAACTTCTTGAATGTGGTTTTGAGCACATTGAGGGGTGAAGTTTTAAGAATGGTGTCACTTTGGGGTATTTTCTATCATATAGACCCCTCAAAGTGACTTCAAATGTGATGTGGTCCCTAAAAAAAATGGTGTTGTAAAAATAAGAAATCTCTGGTCAACTTTTAACCCTTGTAACTTCCTAACAAAGAAAAATTTTGGTTCCAAAAGTGTGCTGATGTAAACATGTGGGAAATGTTACTTGTTAAGTATTTTGTGTGACATATCTCTGTGATTTAAGGGTATGAAAATTCAAAGTTTTTAAATTGCAAAATTTTCACCAAATTTCCATTTATTTCACAAATAAACACAAGTCATATTAAAGAAATTTTACCCCTATCATGAAGTGTAATACAGTGGGGCAAAAAAGTATTTAGTCAGTCAGCAATAGTGCAAGTTCCACCACTTAAAAAGATGAGAGGCGTCTGTAATTTACATCATAGGTAGACCTCAACTATGGGAGACAAACTGAGAAAAAAAATCCAGAAAATCACATTGTCTGTTTTTTTTCATTTTATTTGCATATTATGGAGGAAAATAAGTATTTGGTCAGAAACAAGCAATCAAGATTTCTGGCTCTCACAGACCTGTAACTTCTTCTTTAAGAGTCTCCTCTTTCCTCCACTCATTACCTGTAGTAATGGCACCTGTTTAAACTTGTTATCAGTATAAAAAGACACCTGTGCACACCCTCAAACAGTCTGACTCCAAACTCCACTATGGTGAAGACCAAAGAGCTGTCAAAGGACACCAGAAACAAAATTGTAGCCCTGCACCAGGCTGGGAAGACTGAATCTGCAATAGCCAACCAGCTTGGAGTGAAGAAATCAACTGTGGGAGCAATAATTAGAAAATGGAAGACATACAAGACCACTGATAATCTCCCTCGATCTGGTGCTCCACGCAAAATCCCACCCCGTGGGGTCAGAATGATCACAAGAACCGTGAGCAAAAATCCCAGAACCACGCGGGGGGACCTAGTGAATGAACTGCAGAGAGCTGGGACCAATGTAACAAGGCCTACCATAAGTAACACACTACGCCACCATGGACTCAGATCCTGCAGTGCCAGACGTGTCCCACTGCTTAAGCCTGTACATGTCCAGGCCCGTCTGAAGTTTGCTAGAGAGCATTTTGATGATCCAGAGGAGTTTTGGGAGAATGTCCTATGGTCTGATGAAACCAAACTGGAACTGTTTGGTAGCAACACAACTTGTCGTGTTTGGAGGAAAAAGAATACTGAGTTGCATCCATCAAACACCATACCTACTGTAAAGCATGGTGGTGGAAACATCATGCTTTGGGGCTGTTTCTCTGCAAAGGGGCCAGGACGACTGATCCGGGTACATGAAAGAATGAATGGGGCCATGTATCGTGAGATTTTGAGTGCAAACCTCCTTCCATCAGCAAGGGCATTGAAGATGAAACGTGGCTGGGTCTTTCAACATGACAATGATCCAAAGCACACCGCCAGGGCAACGAAGGAGTGGCTTCGTAAGAAGCATTTCAAGGTCCTGGAGTGGCCTAGCCAGTCTCCAGATCTCAACCCTGTAGAAAACCTTTGGAGGGAGTTGAAAGTCCGTGTTGCCAAGCGAAAAGCCAAAAACATCACTGCTCTAGAGGAGATCTGCATGGAGGAATGGGACAACATACCAACAACAGTGTGTGGCAACCTTGTGAAGACTTACAGAAAACGTTTGACCTCTGTCATTGCCAACAAAGGATATATCACAAAGTATTGAGATGAAATTTTGTTTCTGACCAAATACTTATTTTCCACCATAATATGCAAATAAAATGAAAAAAAAACAGACAATGTGATTTTCTGGATTTTTTTTTCTCAGTTTGTCTCCCATAGTTGAGGTCTACCTATGATGTAAATTACAGACGCCTCTCATCTTTTTAAGTGGTGGAACTTGCACTATTGCTGACTGACTAAATACTTTTTTGCCCCTGTATGTCACCAGAAAACAGTGTCAGAATCATCGGGATCCATGGAAGCACTCCAGAGTTACTACCTCATAAAGGGACAGTGGTCAGAATTGTAAAAATTGGCCTGGTCATTAACATGCAAACCACCCTTGGGGTAAAGGGGTTAAAATGATACCTGGGTTAATGAAATCCATCTTGTGGTTGTTGCTTAATCTTTATTTGCAGCTTTCAGTTAATGAGATTCTCGTGCTTCACGGTGGGTCGAGGGAGTCTTTATATGTGGGCTGCTTAGATATTCATCTTTATGGCTTAGGCCTCTTTCACACTTCAGTTTTTTGCATCAGTTATAATCCGCCAAAAAGGCGGACAAGCGGATCCGTTCTCAACTGATGTGAACGGATGGCACAGGATCCGTTTTCAGACGGATCCTGAAAATGAAGAAATTTAAAGGAATCGCTGGCCGGGAAGGGGGGGGGGAGGAGAGAGAGAGAGAGAGAGAGAGAGAGAGAGAGGATTTTTGAGGATGGTGACGGACAGCAACTTTTGGCGGATCCTCACAAAAAACGGATGCAACGGACAGCAATCCGTCACAATCCGCCATTAATGCAAGTCAATGGGAAAAAAACGGATCCTCAAAAAAAATTTGAGGATCCGTTTTTTTTCAAAACCTGGCGGATTGTGACTGATTGTAAAAAACGGAAGTGTGAAAGAGGCCTTACCTAGACCCTATTTTATATACAGAATAAAATATGGTTTGAAAAAAAAATCACGTTCATTAGGCAGGTGGCGCGTGCCCTGTAGCATGATACGATGCTTTTGTTTTATTTAGACATATAGTTTTGTTTGAAAAAAAATCTTAATCACAATGGTGCAGACGGATTTGAATGCAAAGTAACATCTATCGCATTCCGATAGATGCTATTGCACAGGCACCATCTTGACGGAGCTTATTTTTTTCTCTAGCAAAATGGCGCTGGCATTGACGCCTGCGCAGTAGAATCTATCCGAACGTGATAGATGCTACTGTGCAGGCCTGATCGCTGGCGCCATTTTTATTAAGATATTTGTTTTTTTCAAACAAAACTATATAATAATAATAATAATTATTTTATTTCTATATGCCAACATATTCCGCAGCACTTTACATTATAGAGGATAGTTCTACAGACAATAGACATTGAAGCATAGCATAGCAATAAACACATAGATCAAAACAGTTACCAATAGGAATGAGGGCCCTGCTCGTAAGCTTACAATCTATAAGGGAAAAGGGTAGACACGAAAGGTGAATGGTAACAATTGCTTTTATTGTTTTTATTGTTTGGACCATCCCTAGTGTAAGAATCAGGTGTTCCTGTTACTGCATGAACCAGTTAACAGTCTAAATATGTAATGGTACAGACACAGAGGGCTATTAAATGCATAAAGCATGTGAGAACATGATGGAAGGAACCTGGATATGGTAAGAAATTTTGAAATGAGCCACACAGGGATATTTAAGTTAGTGTGTTGAGGCGATAGTCCAGTCTGAACAAATGCTTTTTTAAGGCACGCTTAAAAATGTGGGGATTGGGGATTAATTATTAGCCTGGGTAGTGCTTTCCAAAGAATCGTTGCGGCACGTGAAAAGTCTTGGAGACGGGAGTGGGAGGTTCTGATTAATGAGGATGTTAACCTCAGGTCATTAGCAGAACGGAGGGCACGGGTAGGGTGGTAGACTGAGATGAGGGAGGAGATGTAGGGTGGTGCTGAGCTATGGAGTGCTTTGTGGGTGAGGGTAATAAGTTTATACTGAATTCTGGAGAGGATGGGTAGCCAGTGTAAGGACTGGCACAAGGTAGAGGCATCGGTATAACGATTGGTGAGGAATATGATCCTGGCTGCAGCATTCAGGACGGATTGCCTAATATGCATATTATTCACTGTATCATGCTACAGTGCATTTGCCGCCTTTCTGATGAATGTGAATTTTGTTTCAAACCAGATTATTTTCAGTATGTAAAATAGGGGGCAGGTGTTTGAAGGATCAATGACCTGTCAAAAGCCAAAACGTTGAATATCTAAGCAAAGCACCACATAAAGACCCGCCCACAGCTCCGCCGCAAAGCATGAGAAACTCATTAACTGAAAACTACAAATAAAGAATAAAAATCAATCACAAGATGAATTTCATCAACCAAGGTATCATTTTAATCAGCACCAACCTGGCAGTGTAAGTAGTTTACTGAGTACAATCCTGCTGACAGGTTCATTTTAAACATTTCCCATGAGTTTCTTGATTCTTATTTGTCCAATTGCATACATTATCACATTTTCTATATATAGAAACCTACTAATAAATATTATTGCACTTGTGTCAATTTTTTGTCTAGTTATTGCTTCTTTAAACTGTGTTTTTGTTTTGCTTCAATTCATCTTTTAAGTTGCACCTATCTTCAATTTTTTTTTTCATGTTTTTTTCTTTGTTCAACAAGTATTTGAGGTCATTTACCTATTTGTGACATTGTTTTAAAAAAATCAAGGGATAGATTTTTTTTTGTATGCTAGAAATTTATGGGCAAATGTTAGTGATGTGCAATGTTTTAATGAATCATGAGACTTTAATTTAAAAAAGGCACACAAAAAGAAATAATGAAGAGCATTTTTCATTTTTTTCAAAATTCATGAACTGTCCTGCACCTTTTTGAAGAATTTTGGTCAAAATACGGCAATGAATACCACAAACAAAAATACATAGTTGACTAGAATGAAAAGCGTGTTTTATGAATTGAACACATAGCATTTTTTGTGAAGCCGAACAAATACAGATCAGTAAAATTAAATGGAAAAGAGGAATAAAATAAGTTAGGCAGGGCATTTTAAAGAGGGTCATTCCTAAAATACTTTGATTTGAAATATGTTATCTTATTTTTGCACCTTTGTTTTACATTGTTATGGTGAATTTAGGGACACATTTAATGGGTCTCAACCACTGAACAAGAGACTAAGCTCTGTTAATATTTTCTGCAGGAGCAGGGTTGTATTCTAATCTTCTGCTCTACTGCACACAACTCAAGTCTGTCAAGTGACTTATTGCCGCACATTTATGCACTTAACAAGCAGCTCAGTACGGATTCTGCTTTTTCTTTACAGTGCATTGTTCCAAGATTACTTATGGTAAATAAAGAAAAAAGACATAAAGTTTGCTTCTGTCTTCAAAACAATAAAACACCCTATGTTCTACAAGATTTTCATCAACATTCCACAAGCCATTCTCCAAGGGAAAGGAGAAGAGAAAAAGAAGGAATAAGATATTCTTGAACAAAGTAACCATATGTTTTACAATGGTATCCATCAATGGTTCAAGACTTCAATTTATTTACCTTCTTGTTACATACATTTTACAGTATTACATAGATATATAGTTAATACTGTTGAAAAAAAAAGACAAATGACCAATAGGTTCAACCAAGCGATGGGAAAGTATAACCAGAATGGGGTTTATAAATCCATAAATTATGGTCCAGTCTGCTCTAAAGAGCAGGTTTTTCCTTTCAGATCCTATGTGTTGATCAACTGAACAAAATTAAAAAACAGAATTCTATACAATTAAATAAGTATGTTTTTTATTCTTAAAAAACAACTATGCCATTTTTTACACCTTCGATGGTTCCTGCAGTTACCAACTCTTGAGGTAGCCTATTCCACAGATTAATAGTTTCCATGATATAAAAGGTCTGGATTCTCTGGAGTTTGAACTTTTTTTTCTCTGGATATAGGGAATGCCCTCATGTTTTTATGGATTTAAGGCTGGTTTCACATTTGCGTTTTTTTGCGCTGGAAAAAAATGCATACGTGCGCATGCGTTTTTTCCCCTATATTTAACATGGGTGCGCATACCTGCGCGCTGGTAAGCGCACGTATGCGATTTTCATGCGCTGCGTTTTTTTGGGGTGTGCGTTTGTATTTTCCAGACGCAGCATGTTGCATTTTTTGGCCCTGCAAAAAAGCGCATGCGCATGTATGCGCACGTTTTGCGCTAAAAATGGCCATTATAGCCTATGGATGCGCATACATGCGCACTGGCATGCTCATGTATGCTTTTTTTGCACATGCGTTTTTTTTTGTTAACCATGGAATTTAGGGGTTTGGGTTAGATTTAGGGTTAGTTAAGGGGGTTTAGGGTTAGGGTTAGGTCAGGGTCAGGGTTAGGGTTGGGGTTAGGGTCAGGGTTAGGGTTAAGCATGGTTTGGTTAAGGGTTAGGGTCAGGGTTAGGGTTAGGGTTAGGGTCAGGGTTAGGGTTAAGTATGGTTTGGTTAAGGGTTAGGGTCAGGGTTAGGGTTAAGTATGGTTTGGTTAAGGGTTAGGGTCAGGGTTAGGGTTAGGGTTAGGGTCAGGGTTAGGGTTAAGTATGGTTTGGTTAAGGGTTAGGGTCAGGGTTAGGGTTAAGTATGGTTTGGTTAAGGGTTAGGGTCAGGGTTAGGGTTAGGGTCAGGGTTAGGGTTAGGGTTAGGGTTAGGGTTAAGGTTAGTTAGGGTTTGGGTTAGGGTTAAGTATGGTTTGGTTAAGGGTTAGGGTCAGGGTTAGGGTTAGGGTCAGGGTTAGGGTTAAGTATGGTTTGGTTAAGGGTTAGGGTTAGGGTTAGGGTTAGGGTCAGGGTTAGGGTTAGGGTTAGTTAGGGTTAGGGTTAGGGTCAGGGTTAAGGTCAGGGTTATGGTTAGTTAGGGTTTAGGGTTTGGGTTAGGGTTAAGTATGGTTTGGTTAAGGGTTAGGGTCAGGGTTAGGGTTAGGGTTAGGGTCAGGGTTAGGGTTAGGGTTAGGGTCAGGGTTAGGGTTAGGGTTAGGGTTAGTTAGGGTTTAGGGTTTGGGTTAGGGTTAAGTATGGTTTGGTTAAGGGTTAGGGTCAGGGTTAGGGTTAGGGTCAGGGTTAGGGTTAGGGTTAGGGTTAGGGTCAGGGTTAGGGTTAGTAAAGTCATGGTTTGGGTTAGTGTGAGTGGCCACCTAATGTTGGAAAAAAACGCAAACGCGGTAAAAACGCACTAAAAACGCATACAAACGCATAAAAACGCTGCGTTTTTTTCATGCATGCTCATAAAAATGCTTGAAAAAAACGCAGCAGTTGTATGCTTTTGTATGCGTTTTTTCAATGCTTTTTTTGCGGGAAAAACGCGCTGCAAAAAAAAGCAAGTGTGAAACTAGCCTTACATAAATTTACAAGAAATGGCTTTTGAAAATATTTCATGCACTTGTACAATTTAATCATGTGTCAAAAAATGTCCCAAAAAACTTTTTTTTTCATTGTTTAAAAGGGATATTAGCTCCGGCCGATCAAGTCAATGAGATTCTTCTACATTGAAAGGCCCCGTCACACTAAGTGAGATCGCTAGTGATATCGCTTAAGCATCACCGATTTTGTGACACAGCAGTGATATTGCTAGCGATATCCCTATGATTGATACTTACCGCCGACCGGCTCCCCCGCTGATTATCGCTGATCGCGCGAGATCGTCCTGGGCCGACGCGTGGACGCGGAAGGGAGGACGTCTTCATCGCCGCGTCTGACAGGTAAGTAACAACCGCCAACCACTGCTACGTCGCTGGTGAGATCTGCCTGTTTGGCAGCTCACTAGCGAACATTAAGCGATGCACCAATGATCCTGACAGGGTCGTATCGTTGTCGGGATCGCTGGTGCATCGCTAAATGTGACGGTACCCTAAGTCTGTTAGAGATGAGCAAATCTATCCAATTGGAGGTCATTACAATTTTCACAAAAAAGGGATTTACATCAGCAGCAGGTAGAATGAGAGGTCCGGTGAAACCCTATATAACATGTTGTCTAAGGAATATCCATAGTAAGAGATAAGCGTACACTGGTAATGATATCGGGTAAAATTTGAAAATCAATACAATAAATGCTAGTATGATCAATGTGACCTCTCCCAGAAAAATGGATGGCAGACCATCCGCTGCAAAGAGTTAAAAATTCCGACTGGTGATGGTGAGAGAAAACCTGATATAGGTCGTATGAATGAAATAAAATAAAAAATGATAAAAAATAATATTTATTTAATAAAAAAAGCCTTTATTAAGGATATTGGCTCAACAACATACAATAATACATATAAAATATAATATTAGTTTATAAGGCAATACCACCGAAATACATATTTATAGGACCTTGAAAAAAATAGGTCCAATGAGAAAAATGAGATAATAATAATCTTTCATATCACATAGTCCTGTAGCAGATAATAATATGTCTGCATGAATGGCCAACACAAAAGTGTATATAATGCACAAAATATATGGTTTGGTTTTATTAAAAATAAGTGAAAATACAACCAAGATAAACCTATGCAGGAATGTGAAAAAAATAATAAATAAAAAATAAAAAAAGTGCATAAAAAAATTAATATTGAAAATGCCTAAAGTTACAAGATGTGCACAGTTAATCAAAAAAAACACAATAGTGGTAATAAAATCAGAAAATATAATGAATACAAATGTGCAACAATTGCAAAAATGTTTTCAAAAAATCAGTGTGTGCAAAAAAACTGGAAGGTTTGAAATATGTGCAAAAGACAAAATGTGTACTAAAGTTCCCAGACATATATAGACAGAAAGTGCAAAAATGCAAAAATATGCAAGGAAGCAGTATGTGCACACAAAAGCCTGCAAAATTTGCAAAATGTGCTGAAGACAATGGTGAAAAGTATCACCTATGTGCTAAAGTGCTATCATGTAGTAGCCAACATGTGCAAATGAGCGACCACAATGGTGAGATTACCACATGCTAAAGTGCTATGGCACCTATGCAAAAGCCAGCCTGGCAAGCCACAGTTGGCAATAAAATCCAAATAGGGCTAAATACCTGCTAATCCAGGGCAAGAGAAAGTGGCGGTGTGCCAAAGAACGCACACCCTTCAAGTTGCTCAAAACCACATTCAAGAAGTTTATTAACCCTTCAGGTGCTTCACAGGAATTTTTGGAATGTTTAAAAAAAATGAACATTTAACTTTTTTTTCACAAAAACTTATTTTAGGTCCAATTTTTTTTATTTTCCCAAGGGTAAGAGGAGAAATTGGACCTCAAAAGTTATTGTGCAATTTGTCCTGAGTGCGCTGATACCACATATGTGGGGGTAAACCACTCTTTGAGTACATTGATTCACACTGTAGGATTGGAAAAAGTGCAAATAGGGTCTTATCTGATAGACAGGGTACAGATAGTACTACAATTCAACTCACCTGATATGTGTCATGATCCATTCTGGATCATGACAGATAAAAAGCACTAGTAACCTTTTTTTTCCTTTTGCTGTGTGGTTTCAGTTCTAGTTTTGCCCCTGGTGGCCGTTAGCATCATTGCACTCTGGTTACTTTAGTTTAGTGCACGTGATTATGAAGCAGGTGTCATTGTTGGCTCTTACCTATAAAAGAATGTCAGGTGGTTGCAATCACTGTTGGTGATATTGCTCATTTCCAACCAAGACTGGTGAAGGAAGGAACTACAGAGAGCAGGTCAGAGGAGCTCTGGTGTAAAGTCTGGTGAAGGAAGGAATTACAGAGAGGTGTTCCTTGCAGCTCTGACAATGCTTGGAGAAGTAGCAGCTATTCTGGAGGAAAGCTGCATTCTGGTGGTGGACTCTGTTGCTGGGAGCAATAGTAACAAAGCAAAGCTAAGTGGTGTTATCCCTGTTTGTATTTTTCCCTGGTGTGTATTAGTACAGCGGTGGGGCCAGTGCCTGCACCACCCAGCTCCCTAGCAAGGGATAGGTGTAGGGTGTGCTAGGGTGACAGGTTCCGGCTCGGCTACAGGTGAGGATCCTGTATAGGGAACGTTAGGAGTGTGAGGGACACTGACTCAGGGGAGAACAGGAGGTTTCTAAGTCTCTGTTCCCTATCGCAGGGCCCTCCATTGTAACTGTTTCCCCTTCCCCCGTGTCTTGTTGTTTTAGTTACCGGCCTGCGGTTCATGTCACACAGGACAGTTCCACGTGACATTATGAGAAGTAAAGCGCATAGAATTGTCAGTCAGCTGCCGCACATCCACAGGTCAAATCAATGACCGCAGAGATATGCAGATTAATAGAACTTTTTGTGGATTTATTGCGCTGATAGACATGCTAGACTTCATCCCCTGAGGAAGAAATGTTTAAACTTCGAAACGCATTGGGTTTATGAATAAATCGACATTCTTTTTATGAATAACTGATCCTGAGTCATGTCTAGCAGCACAATAAATCCACAAAAAGGTCTATTAAACTGTTTGGGTACATGGCAGAGCTCGGAAGAGAAGGAGGTTCTTTTGACCTTTTCAACACAAATTGGCTGGAATTGAGATCGGACACCATGTCGCCTTTAGAGAGCCCCTGATGTGCCTAAACAGTGGAAACCCCCCACAAGTTACCTCATTTTGGAAACTAGACCTCCAAAGGAACTTATCTAGATGTGGGGTGAGAACTTTGAACCCTGCTTCACAGAAGTTTATAACGTAGAGCCATAAAAATAAAAAATCATATTTTTTCCACAAAAATGATCTTTTTGCCCCCAATTTTTTATTTTCCCCAGAGTAACAGAAGAAATTGGACCCCAAGAGTTATTGTGCAATTTGTCTTGAGTATGCTGATACCCCATATGTGGGGGTAAACCACTGTTTTGGTGCATGGCAGAGCTCGGAAGGCAAGGTGCTCTGTTTGACTTTTTCAACACAGAATTGGCTGTAATTGAGATCAGACACCATGTCACGTTTGGAAAGCCCCTGAAGTGCCTAAACAGTGGAAACTCCCAATTCTAACTCCAACCCTAACCCCAACACACCCCTAACCCTAATTTCAACCCTAACCATAACCTTAACTACAAACCTAACCCTAACACACCCCTAATCCCAACCCTAGCCCTAATGGGAAAATGGAAATAAATATTTTTCTATTTTATTATTTTTTCCTAACTAAGGGAGTGAGAAAGGGGGGTTTGATTTACTATTTATAGCTGGTTTTTATGCTTGGCAGCTGTCACATGCTAAAAGATGTTTTTATTGCAAAAAAATAGTTTTTGCATCAACACATTTTGAGAGCTGTAATTTTTCCATATTTTAGCCCACAGAGTCATGTGAGGTCTTATTTTTTGCAGGACGAGTTGATGCTTTTATCAGTACCATTTTCGGGCAACTGACATTTTTTGATCGCTTTTTATTATGATTTTTTTAAGGCAGAATGAACAAAAACCAGCAATTCATGAATTTCTTTTGAGGGCGTTTATACCATTCTGCGTGTAGTAAAATTGATCAAACAGTTTTATTCTTTGGGTCAGTACGATTACAGGGATACCTCTTTTTTTATGTTTTGGCGCTTTTATACAATAAAAAAGTTTTTATACTAAAAATTTATTATTTTGTGTTGCTTTATTCTGCGAGCTATTACTTTTTTATTTTTTCACTAATCACATTGTATGATGGCTCATTTTTTGCGGGACAAGATGATATTTTCAGCGGCACCATGTTTACTTATATCTTTTTGATCGCGTGTTATTCCACTTTTTGTTCGGCAGTATGATGATAAAGCATTTTTTTTGCCTCGTTTTTTAAATGGTGTTTACTAGAGGGGTTAACTAGTGGGACAGTTTTATAGGGCGGGTCATTATGGACACGGTGATACTAAATATGTGTACTTTTAATTTGTTTTTACATAAAGAAATGTATTTATTGGGGAGTATTTTTTTCTTTATTTAGGATTTTTTTAAAAATATTTTACACTTTTTTCACTTTTTACATTGTCCCAGGGTGGGACATCACTGTATTATATCAGATCACTGATCTGACGCTTTGCAGATCCCTGTTCTCTCAGGTTCTCTCAGGTTCCCTGTGCTCTCAGCAGGCACTGACAAGCCACCTCCCTGCAGGACCTGGAAGGACCTCATGGCCATCCGGAGTCCTGCAGGAAGGAGGCCCTTGGAACAACGCAATCATATTGCGTTGTTCTGAGGGTCTCAGAGAAGCATGCAGGGAGCCCCCTCCC
Source organism: Dendrobates tinctorius (assembly GCF_039654945.1). NCBI lineage: Eukaryota > Metazoa > Chordata > Amphibia > Anura > Dendrobatidae > Dendrobates > Dendrobates tinctorius. The sequence goes on along the minus strand of NW_027361747.1, from coordinate 22,601,717 downwards.
TGCTCGATGCTTCCTTATGCCACCAGAACACTGTGATCAGGTTTGATCGCAGTGTAACAGGGGTTAAAGTGCCGGAAGTGGTACCTGACCGCTCCTGGGACATAGTGCCGGGTGTCAGCTGTGATAGTCAGCTGACACCCAGCCTCGGTCAGCTGCACTCCCTCTGTGACCACAGCTGATCGTGATGACATACTATCCCGTCCACGGTCATATGGAGCCCGGTCACCTGGATGGCATAGTAAATCATTTGGCAGAAAGGGGTTAATGAGAAAAGAATGAACTTTTTTGAATTTACCAAATGGCTGCAATGAAACAAATAGAGAAAAATATAAAGGGTCTGAATACTTTCCGTACCCACTGTATGTTTGTCCCTCGTTGCTCTAATAAACCTGTGATCTCAAAGAGAGACAATATCTCAGTTGTGCTTTCTGCCAGCAAAATTGCAAGTAATGAACTTTTCATGAGATTGGGAAAGCTGGGTGTGCATGTGTGCCAGTCTGTTGGCCAATGCAGGCATCTCACAAGCCTGGTAAAACTGGAAGTGTTGGCAGTGAAAAGTGTGTTGTGGATGTGTGAATTGATTCTGGAGTGCACTTAACATATTGCTGGAGTATCGTGATAGGTCATTGGGAAAGTGAGTTTGGGAAGCAGAGGTCCTATTTACAGGAGCTCTTGAGGCATGTGTGTTGTGAATAGTTTTTGTAACCTCATCTTTTACGCTACCATTGTGATGAGTCTTTATTAAATTATTATATTCCCATGGGAACTACAAGATTAATGCCATAGGGAGTTGGTACTATCTGGAAAAAAGAGCTTGGCAGTCTAGGATCTGTTTGCATTTGGATTTTTTTTAACATTGTTGTTTATTGAATTCATAAAATTAAGGTTTAATTTAAACTAGTGAGGTAGTCGACAACGTACTAAACCAGATTTTGTAATATGTAATTTGCTGGATAATTGGGACAAAATGCAGAAATACTATTTTGATATTTTTTTTTTACTTATTTATTGTCACGCATTTATTAAATGGATAATTACTCCTGCAATATTAAGATGCAATTGTGGCTAATAGTTTTCTCAGCCATACTGTGTTTAATACAATGACCCATATAAATTTTAATTTGTGCTTTGTGTTTTAATTTGTTATAAGGCTATTTTGCTCTTTTTAGATTATTTAGTTATTGGTAGAGTTGAGCGAAACGGGTCGGTCAAATTCAAAAGTCGGCGACTTTCGCTGAAGTCGGGTTTCATGAAACGAAACCCGACCATAGCGTGAGGTCGGCCACGAGGTCGGCGACCCGAGCGCCAAAGTCGCGTTTCAAATTATGCTTCCAGCGCCCTTTTTCAGCCAATGATGGAGGATGCACACTGTGGGCAACGCGATGACATAGGCATCGGTCACCACTATCTTTGAGAAGGGCATGCAAGTGATTGGCTGGCTTTGTGTGGCGTCACAGGGGCTATAAAAGGGCGCGAACACCGAACGCCATCTTACTTCTGCCGATCTTAGCATTAGGGAGAGGTTGCTGCTGCTGATTCAGAATAAGGGAGAGTGTTAGGAAGGGAAGAAGAACCAAAAAGCTGCTTCTGCTGTTAGCGATTTTCACTGTACAACACAACAGTTTGTGTGCAGTGACAGGGGAGGCTATATTTTTGTGCATCAGCTCTGTTGGTTATTAGGCTGCTTTAAAAGGCTCCCTGATAGCTGCATTGCTGTTTGCACACTGCTGTGCAAACTGCTTTTTTAAAAGCAAAAATACTTTTCTTCCTCTTTTCTGCACAGTTACCAAGTGTTCATTTTTCCACCCTTTTGTGTGGAGCAGTCCTGCTTATTAGGCTGCCTGCATCCGTACTTGGACTGAGAGCATCATTGTCAGCCTCCTAAAATCTCTAGTGAGATTCAAAATCTCACCAATCCTATAGACACCCTCCACCTTGTCATACACCATCCAATTTCAGCCTGTTACATTGAGGTGTAATCTCTACTGGGCCTGAGACAATAGTTCAGCATCCTCAAATCTCTAGTGAGATTCAAATTCTCACCAATACTACATACACCCTCCACCTTGTCATACACCATCCAATTTCAGCCTGTTACATTGAGGTGTAATCTCTACTGGGCCTGAGACAATAGTTCAGCGTCCTCAAATCTCTAGTGAGATTCAAATTCTCACCAATACTACATACACCCTCCACCTTGTCATACACCATCCAATTTCAGCCTGTTACATTGAGGTGTAATCTCTACTGGGCCTGAGAAAATAGTTCAGCGTCCTCAAATCTCTAGTGAGATTCAAATTCTCACCAATACTATATACACCTTCTACCTTGCTTTACAGTACCATATAGCTGGTGGTATTTTGGGTACATTTTCACAAAAATGAGGAAGTATGGTGGAAGAGGCCGTGGAAGTGGGCGGGGATTGCCAGCTGGTCCTGATGGTGGTGGTGCATCTGTTGGTAGTGGCAAAAGCACCATAGCACCTAAGGCAGGAGGTGGTGAGCCTGCGTCATCGTCTGGCTCAACAAGGCCTCGAAGGCTCCCTTTTCTGGGAGTAGGTAAACCGCTTTTAAAGCCGAAGCTTCAGGAACAAGTTTTGGTTTACATTGCTGACACAGCCTCCAGCTCTCTCGCCTCCTCTTCTGAAGTTTCAAAAAATAAAAGCACTGAGTCATCAGTGGAGGCTCCTCATCAGGAACAACACCTTTACTTGTGTCCTTCACCCCTACCAAAGGTGAAGGATGCGGCAGGCCACACTACAGATTACTCCATGGAGCTCTTTTCACATATCATGCCTGGGTTATCAAGTCAAATCGTGAATACCCCAGTCCAAGATGAATCTGACATGGAGTGCACTGATGCGCAACCACTGCTAGATTTTTCTGCTGGTACATTCACTCAGAGCACTACATTGTCCTCGCAATCTACTGACCCAGAATCTGACCCTGATGAAACTCAGGTCCCCCTTCCCGCATACTATACCACCTTACACGGTGACACAGAGGAAGGTGCACATGAAATTGATGAGGAGGTGATGGATGACCCAGTTGTTGACCCAGATTGGCATCCATTGGTGGAAGAGGGTGCCGCTGCCAATAGCTCAGAAGAGGAGGAGGAGGATCCGCAGCAGGCAACGACATCGCAACAGCTGTTATCTGGCAGGACAGTAGCAGTCCAGAAACGGGTTACAAAAACCAAAAGAGTTGCAGGACAGCTTGGCCAGACAGTCAATTTGGCACAGCGTGCAAGGTCTCAAAATGTCTTCCCTAGTAGGAAGAGTGCAGTGTGGCACTTTTTTGAACAAAATCCTAATGATCAGGCAAAAGTTATCTGTAAGAAGTGCGCAAAGACCTTTAGCTGAGGGAAAAATCTGAGAAATTTGAATACCAGTTGCATGCTTAGACATTTAATCACCATGCACTTGCAAGCATGGACGGACTACCAAACCTCATGTACCACATGTGCACCTGCTCTGAATGAAGGTAGTCAGCAATGCTACATCGCTTCCTCCACTGTAAGCCCACCGGTTAGCACACCACCAGCAGCAAATGTCGAGGTGTCGTCGCAAGGGCAAATCAGTCATGGAATCACAATGTTATTGCTACGAAAGACTGAATATAGGCCATCAGCAACACCACCAACACCATCACCAACCCTCTCTCAGTCCGCCATGTCCACCGCTAGTTCCACCATATGCAGCTCTCAAGTCCAGCTCACTCTACCAGAGACTCTGAGTAGGACAAGAAAGTGCTCATCCTCTCATCCATGTACACTGGCTTTGAGTGCCCACATTGCCAAACTAATCTTGAGAGAGATCATGCCCTACCAGTTGGTTGAAAGCAAAGCTTTCTGCGAACTCATGGCCTAAGCAGAACCACGCTATGATCTATTCAGTCGGCACTTCTTTTCGCGAAAAGCCATCCCAGCCCTCCACGTGCATGTGAAACACGGCATTGTCCATGCACTCAAGCAATCAGTGAGTGGAAAGGTGCACCTCACAACAGATGCATGGTCCAGTAGGCATGGCCAGGGCCATTATATATCCATCACTGCGCACTGGGTTAATGTGGTGGATGCAGGGTCCACGGGGACAGTGGCAGTAGGACAGTGCTGCTTAGCCCACGATATAGGAAACAGTTGGCTGTAGGCGTTCGACCCTCCTCCTCCTCCAGAAGCGAAAGCTCGTCCTCAGAGCGCAGTTGCACGAGCACTCCATCCGCAGCTGCCAGTGTTGCACACGAGGTGTCCCACTATCTAATAGTTAGTGGTAAGCATCAGCAGGCTGTGTTGAAGATGATGTGTTTGGGCGACAACAGACACACCGTGGAGGTACTGGACAACTACTTGCAGCGACAAACTGAGTCATGGCTGGGCAGTCTACATCTTGAGGCAGGTAAGGTAGTTAGTGATAACGGCCGGAATTTTGTGGCAGCCATAGCCCTTTCAAAACTCAGACACATACCTTGCCTGGCTCACACCTTGAACCTTGTGGTGCAGTGCTTCCTCAATAATTATCCGGAGTTAACAGCCCTGCTCCATAAGGTGCGAAGACTGTGCTCGCACATCCGCCGGTCGCCCGTACACTCCAGTCGTATGCAGAAGCTGCAGCGATTGCTCCACCTTCCCAAGCACCGCCCAATTATCGACGTTGCAACAAGGTGGAACTCCACTCTGCACATGATTCAGAGGCTGTGTGAACAGAGGCAGGCTGTAATTCATTTGTGGGAGGATACACGGTCAGGCAGTTTGCGGGCAGACATGGAGTTGTCTGGTGTGCAGTGGTCGAAGCTGAAAGACCTCTGTAAAGTCCTTCAGTGTTTTGAGGAATGCACACGGCTGGTAAGCGCAGACGACGCCATCATAAGCATGAGCATCCCTCTTATGCGTCTGCTCATGGAAACTTTGATGCACATTAAGGAGCAGGCGTCTGCAGCCGAGGAGGAAGAGGAGGAGGGAAGCCTTGAATGCTCAGCCATTGTATGCTCAGGGAAGTCTCGTGGACGAGGTGGAGGAAGAAGAGGATGAGGAGGAGGAGGAGGATGTTGGGGATGATTATTTAGGGGAGGAGGATGCTTCTCAGGGGGCAAGACAAAATGTTGGCATGGCAAGGTCAGGTACAGGGTTTGTGCGTGACTGGAGGTATGTTGATTTGCCAGAAAATGCTCCTCCACCCAGCACTCGCAGTGCATCATTGACACCTGGAACTTTGGCCCACATGTCTGATTATGCCTTGCAGATCCTTAAAAGGGACCCCCGCATTGCCAATATGATGAACTATGACGACTACTGGTTGGCCAGCATTCTGGATCCATGCTATAAAGGCAAATTTCAAAACATCATGCCACAGGAGGACCTTGACCTAATATTGGCTAACAAACAAGCAACTCTGGTAAACCGTTTGTTTGAGGCATTCCCAGCACACAGCGGCGGTGATGTTTCTCCCACGAGCCGTAGGGGGCAACATGGAAGAGGTGTTCGTGGTGCACACAGCCGAAGTGGCGTTGGACACAGGGGTTTCATGACCATGTTGTGGACTGATTTTTCAAGTACCGCTCACACAACTGGCAATACTGCATTGATTGAAAGTGACAGGAGACAGCAGTTGTCAACTATAGTAACAAACTACTTCTCCTTTCATATCGATGTTCTCCCTCACCGGTCATTCCCCTTTGACTATTGGGCCAGTAAACTTGACACCTGGCCTGAATTGGCACAATATGCCTTACAGGAGCTTACTTGCCCTGCTGCTAGTGTGTTATGTGAAAGAGTCTTCAGTGCTGCTGGATCAATCCTGACAGAAAAAAGGACCCGTCTGTTGACCCAAAATGTTGATGATCTAACCTTCATTAAAATGAATCATGCATGGGTTTTAAAGGATTTTGTCCCACCCTCCCCTGCTGACACGTAGGTTGTCAGAAAAATGTCCTCGCTTTTGTCCTCCTCTTCCGCGGACTTCTCCAATTACTCCATTTGCAGCTGCTGAATATCCAACATCAACATATGGCATTTTTTCTACCTCCCTAACTGGGCTGCCTCCCCCACAAGGCCGGGGTCACCACCTGGCACACGCGCCCGTGCGAGTGCCGTTGCCCTGGACAGGTGGGTGGACTCACTCTTGGGCAACGGCACTGGCACAGGGTCCCTCATAGTACAATCAAGTGTCTCTGACGGTGGGGGTGCACACCCGCCATCAGACTCACCAGTGTACTATGAGGGGCCCTGTGCCAGTGCCATCGCCAATGAGTGGGCCCCCCCTGCTTGCTCAAGATCACATCACTTGCAAAGCTGAAATACATACCTCTCCCTGCTCCACCGCCGTGACGTCTTCCACATTTCCTGACAGTGACATTCTGGTCAAAGAGTGTGATGACATTACGTCTGTACGCCCTATGTCTAAACAGTCCAAGTGCAGTGAGATGGAAGATGGGGACGACGAGGAGTCCAGACTAGTACAGGGATTCCCTAGCGAGGAGACTTATTTAATTGTTTTCAATGTTGGGACAACAATTTTCGGGGAGCACTATTCCCTGGAGAATGATATATGAGGCCCACCATACACTGGAGCAATCCAAAGGTGGACATCAGACACTGGAGAAGCAGTTACAGGGCCCATGATACACTGGAGCATTAGAAATGGGGACCATTATATATGGAGCATTATTTGGGCCCATAAGACTGTGGAGCTTCATCCATGGGGACCAACATATACTGTAGCATTATGTGGAGCTCATCATACACTGTATGGAACATTATATGGGACCAATTATTCTGTATGGAGAAATATATGGGCCTCATTACTCTGTATAGCGCACTATGCGGTGGCCATAATACTGTATGGAGTAATATACTGTCCGTTTTTGGAGCTATTGGAGAATTTAAAATGATATCAGTCATGAGATGTAAGAAGTGAAGTATTTTTCATTGTACTATACCGCTATTTCACTGCCATATCAGAGGATCATGAATTGTGGCATGTGTTAAAGGAGCCCAGTGACACTCTTTGGCCCTGGGCCCACGAAAATCTGGAGCCAGCCCTACCCCCCTACTACTTTAGCCAAATAACCCCCAGTTTTCAATGCCTAACTATTATTATAAAGTAAATTAAGGTTGACAAGCTTAAGTAATAAGAATTGATGTTTTTGGCATTAAAATGGGCACTGTAGGTGTGTTTACTGTCCTCCACTCCCTGCCGACTTTGCTTCCCCATTGACTTGCATTGGGTTTCGTGTTTCAGTCGGCCTTCGACTTTTCACGATAATCGGCCGATTGCGTTCGACCCGACTTTTGAGAAAGTCGGGTTTCATGAAACCCGACTCGACTCGAAAAAAGGCAAAGTCGCTCATCCCTAGTTATTGGTTTTCGCAATTAGTTATATTTATTTTGCTTTGATATTCTAGATCTTATCGTATACTAGGGACTTAGCTTATCAATTTATTTTGAATCTTATTGTCAATATATTATTACTAGCTATGACCCCGTTCTACACCCATGTGGCGGGCATTTTTATTGGTATATGGTCTCTCATCCTGGTATGTGCGGCATCCCTCATCCCTATCCTGGTATGTATGGTACCCTCACCCCCTAATCCTGGTATGCATCGTACCCCCTTATCCATATACTGGTATTCATGGTTCCCTCACCCCCCAATCCTGGTATGCATGGCACCCCCACACCCCCCTATCCTGGTATGCATGGTCCTCTCACCCCCTATCCAGATATGCATGGTCCTCTCACCCCCCTATCCTGGTAGGTCCTCTCACCCCATAATCCTGGTATGCATGGTCATCTCACCCCCCTATCCTGGTATGCATGGTGCCCTCAGCCCCCTATCCTGGTATGTATGGTCCCCTCACCCCCCTATCCTGGTATGCATTATGCCCTCAGCCCCCTATCCTGGTATGTATGGTCCCCTCACCCCCTATCCTGGTATGCATGGTCCCCTCACCCCCCTATCCTGGTATGCATGGTCCTCTCACTCCCCTATCCTTATATGAATGGTCCCCCTCACCCCTATTAAACTGCACACATTAAAAAAAAAATTATATTCACCTTTCTTCCCTGTGTCCAGCGCTGTCCTGTTCTTCGTGTGTTGTGATGCCGGACTCAGTGCCTGCGCAGTTCTCTCTTTACGCCGCCATGTTCTCGAAGACACACTGCAGTGTGTCTTCAAGAAAATGGCGGCGGTAAGCGCGGACTGCGCAGTCGACGATTTATGTCTAGAGTGGGCTTGTTGTGGTGCCGGACTCAGCGCCTGCGCAGTCCTCGCTTTCCGCCACCATGACGGTGGTAAGCGTGGACTGTGCAGGCGCCGATTCCGGCGCTACAATACGCCCACTCCAGACATCACCTGAAGGTGAAAGTCACCACCGGCAACAGCAACACCGGGTTCGGAAAGGTGTTGCGGAGATTGCGCTATGCGTTCAGTGCTTACTCATTACCGCGATCTCCTGGGGGGAGGCGTCACTCTGGGTCCAGACTGCGCTGGCGCATTGCGTTTGCACAGTCTATAAAGGCTTCAGACAGAGTGACACATCCCCAGTTATATTATAGATCTGTGATCTCTAAATCAGCATTATTTAACTACTTATTAGATTTAGCTTAGAAGCTAATTTGCTACGAAAAATGTACAAGTTTCCTGTTTTCTTGCAATACTCCATGTTTGCCTCCCTGAAGAGAAAGAAAAAAAAACAATTTCTTTAACAACAGCTTTGTGGGAATATTTCAACCTGAAAGCAAACTATTACTTAAAAAAAAGTATTGCAGTGGTCACTGACATGTACAGTTTTTATTATAGGAACAGAGGGAGCTGTATTTGGCCATTCAGTGGAAACACCACATATACGAGCAGGACCCTCACAAGACCTCAGGTGGGTAAATGTTATAACATACCATATATCTGGTTATACAAGATAAATGCTTTAGATAATAAATATGTTCTATTATTTTCTTTTATTATAAATCTTCTTTGCTCTGCATGTCATAAGTATATTACCGTAAAGGCTATAAGCATTGGGAATAATAAACTAATGTTGAAAAAGGACTTTAAAGGTGACTCTATTTGCCGTTGCACTATTCATTTGAGTTATGTTAGGTTCAACCTCTCAGCTATCTATTCTACACAACACTGTAAATCACAGATTAAGTAAATGGAATTTCTCAAGGTTTAATAACAACTCGCATCCCTGGTGATTATTTAGTAATAATGCTTTGTTTATGATGGATTTTTTTTATAAATACAATATATTTTATAATTTTTTTTACTTACACAACTGGTCTTGGATTTTTATCAGATTTGCATCAACTAATGAAACATTACTTTATTTCTTCAATAGCACAGTTTAAAAAAAATATTATAAATTAATTTTACTCTGTGAGCATCTCTTTCAGCCTCTCTAATCACAATTCTATTACAGGTCATGGGTTATCTGTAATATTTTAAATTCCTTCCAAATATGTGACTTACAGAAGCTGAGTCTCCACTATAAAACTCACAGTCAAAACCAGGATAAGGCGCACATTAATCTACACCAAGTACACTCCAAGAAATATACCATAAAAAATAACCCTTATTGACAATCTTTAAAATATTATTACCTAAACAATTATATATAAAAGAGAGGGGCAGCACTCCCAGCACAACATACACAGTCATGTCAGAAATTTTTGGCACCCATAAATTGTTTCAAAAAATAAAATATTTCCCCCTGAACAATTTTGTCAGCCCATTTTTGAGTTTTTGTGTGAAATTATATCCAATTTGCTTTTCTCAGGTTTTTTTATTGTTCCAATGCACACAAAGAAAATAAATAACTATATAACAAAACATGTGTAATTACAATAATTATCTGGGAGCAATAAATAGCAATAAATTATTTTCAGGAACAATTTCAAGGGTGCCAGCACTGTCAGCCATGACTATTTACTGTACATATATATTTAAAAGATCAAGCAAAATTTCAGTAAGAGATGCTCGTTGGTTTGCTAGAGAGGCAATCAAAGTCAGCACAAATGTTCCACATTCAGATTCATGTTTGGATTCCCGAGCATTTTCCACAAAAATTGGTAAATGATCGAGTTTCCACTAAGGGTGTAATCTTACTGCTGGTAAGATTGTTACCATCTATCAGAGAGCTGCGGGGACATGCTGTCAGATGTCAGCTTGACCCCACAGCTGTGACTGTGACCAGCGCTATGGTAAATCATTACCACCAGTCAGAGAGCCACGGTTCCCACACTGTCAAATGACAGCGTGAGCCTGCAGCTGTGATCAGAGGTAAAAAGTTTACCTCCGGTCACTGATCTCAACTGATGGGACTACTACTCCTATGAGCAATGGCTGATGCTGCTAATTACATAACAGTGAGAGCAGGAGAGGCTGATGGGAGTATTTATCAGCTGGCGCCAGCTCTCTAAATAAATAATTTAAAAAATGGCATAGGTTTCCTTGTATTTTTGATAACCAGCCAGGCAAAACTAACAGCTGTGGGCTGTAACTGGAGGCTTTTATTCTCAGGCTGGTAAGGAGCCATGATTATTGACACCCCCAGCATAGAAATAGCAGCGTGCAGTTGGTCAGAAAAGGTGCATCTATTAGATGCACCAATTCTGGCACTTTGCCTAGCTATTCTCACTTACCCTGTGGTGTTGGCAAGTGGGGTTCATATTTGTGAGGTTGATGTCACCTTTATATTGTCCAGTGACATCAGACCCACAGCTTAGTAATGGAGAGGAATATATAATTCGCCTATCCATTACTGATCCTATAGTTATATTGTAAATAAATATACAACAAGAAAAAAGTCCTTTACTTTAATTAAAATGAAACCACACTTTATCATTTTTACTTAGAAAACTCAATTATACTCACCTAACGACCATTCTATTGAAGACCCTGTCTTCTGTAATAAACAGAAAATAATAAACAACAAAAATACTCACCTAATGCCCATTCCAATGAAGCCCTCATCTTCTGTAATCAAACAAAAACAACCATATCCCTAACCTGTCTGTTGTTCTGTCCCATGTCATAATCCATGTCAGGGGATAAACAGTTTTCAACCTGGACTGTGCCAAGAAACAACCATCCAGTCTGAGAACCACTGAGGAATGAGCTGCTATGAGCGCATCCTCAGTGACTAGAGTTGACATCATCGAGGTTACTGCCAATTACTGAGGCTACATTTCCACAAGTAACGGAGACACTTACACAAGGAGATGCACATGTTTGTGTCTTTCCACGGACCATGTGTCCATGGGCAAAGCATGCTTATATGTCCATTTTTTAATGGCATCATGGCCTCAAAATGTCCCGCACATGTGCATACAGATGCACATGGATGACATCTGGGTGTCATCACTGAGGCACATACCGGTGCCTGGGAAGCAGTCGTACTGTTAGCACTGTTCCCTGGAGCCAGGTGCTGAAGACCACTCTCATCATTTTCCCCTGCTCGAGCTGCAATCAGTGCTAGCACAGGATAATGTTGAGAGTTGTACTCACCTGATAACAGCAAGAACAGGTGGTGACTGTTGGGACTACTACTCCAATCAACCTACACCTGCTGCCACTAATAACAGTGACAGCAGGTAGTGGCCATTTTTGACAACCAGCTTTGCTAACAGTAATTTTGACTAGGGTGCCAAAACTTTTACATGCTTCTGTATATAGACCAAATATATACAAAATAAAAATAATCAGTAAGCTCCCAAGTCCAAAACAAGAGTAATTAGCAGAGTCATTGTGTACTAAGGATCAGGCAGCCACCCAAAATCCATATTGTGTATTATGATTGGGCGTCCTTCCTCTTTTGTCTTATGAAAAATGTTTTACACTTTGTAAGTTTCAATAATGATCACTTTCATACTTGTGGTATTGATTAAGTCTACATTTGTGTACTTGCATTATTGAGATTATGCCTTTATTCTATGCATCTAGGGCATAATAGGTATGATAGTGTTGTGGGTGTCATATGATTGCTTTGGTACATTTTTGTATCACTTTTTCTTCAGCATTCTCAGTGGTAAGTAATACCAGTAAAGCATTGCAGATTTTCTTGTTACCTTCACCTATCTTGTGTAAAGAAATTATTTTTACTTCTCTTCCATGTGGTGCCATTGCTGACAGCATGAAATCAGAAGGGAGTTTTCTTTGTTAAGAAATTGCGTTTTTTAGTCAATTATGTGCTGAAAATCTGTTTAATGAATATTTTGACTTTACATATGCTTCAATTTTTGTTACTTTAACATTTATAGTCTAAACTTTTGCTGTACTCTTAAGACATTTATCAATGAATTTAATTTTTGTAGGATAATTTTTTTTGTGTGTGCAAAATAGCAAATCTTGCTTGGCCCACATTTGTGGGAATATTTCCTAGTATGGCATTCAATTGAAAATGTTGATTTCAAAAGAAAGCTGAAAGTTTTCTGATAAATCTGTTGGGGTGAATTTATTTATGCAGAGCACTGTATATAATTTGAAAAAAAAAATGGTTTTAACTACAATTTTAACTTTGATATTGTAATTTTTTTTTTGAACAACTGGTCTTTCTTTTGCTTAAAAAAATAAAACTATAAAAAAATAACACTATGGAAAAAACAGACTGTGAAGGACAAAATATTTGTTTATGCATTATTCATAAAGTTCTAAACAGAAATGCCAATCTAGTGCAAATAGTGGATTAACATCTTGAAAGGATTCATCATTTTCCTTGGCTTACAGTATAAGGGCAATAACATGGCATACAATATGCTTAATGTCACTTTGAGGTCTTTATATTTTAAAAGGGATCTGTCCGTCAGTAAACAGTAATGCTCATATTATTATGTAGCGATAAATCCTGATTGATCTGTGCTTGGAGAACATCAATGAATTCATAAATGTGAAAACACAACTTGCAGTAATTTCCAGAAGTAGCACTTATTCTGTTAGTTTCAATTTGCGGAGTAACTGGAATTAAAGTAATAACCAAACTCATACATTTTTAAGGCATCTGTCATCTGGTAATGTTGTAGAATGTGTTGTAAAATATTACTCCATAAGAAAAAACTATTATCATTCTCTGAGGTGCTATTTCAGATAAGTTATTCTATAGCTTGATACATGTGTAAGCAATTTTATAGCTTGATACATGTGCTTATAACAGTGATGTATCCCACATATTTATTTCGATAATACATAGTGATGGGCTAACCAAAATAGTAATGTTTGGGATCCAAGATGAACACCAAATGTCTGTGCACAGACTCCGAACATTGACTTCTCCAGGAAGTCCATGTTACTGTTTGGGTTTGGCACCCAGAATATTGACTGTTACCCATTCTGTTATCTGAGAAACAGCAGGAAAAACACTGACGGTTCTGATTGGTAAGTTAGTTACCGCTGGTCAGAGAGCTGCAGTTCCCAAACTATAGGAGCCAGCATGTGAGCCCGCAGCTGTAACCAGTGGTAAAATTGTCACTGCAGATCACAGACATCAGCTAATGAGAGTGCTACTCTCATCATCCGGCATCTGCTGTCACTGATAGCGAAAGCAGGCGAAGCTGATGAATGTCTTCATCAGCCGGCACCTGCCCTGTAAATAAATTTATTAAAAAAAAAGACATGGGGTCTCTTCTATTTTTGATAACAGTGGAGGCAAAACTGACAGTTGCGGGCTGCAACCCCCAGCTGTCAGTTTTATCATGGCTGATTATCAAGAATAGAGGGGTCCCATGCTACCATGCTGTTTTATTTAAAATTATTTAAATAAATACATTTAAAAAAAAGGCATTGGTTCTCCCCATTTTTGACAGTCAGCAAAGCTAAAGAAGACAGCTGTGGCCGGGTTTTCTCAGATTGGGAAGGGGCCATGGATATTGACCGTCCCCAGGCTAAAAATAGCAAACTGCAGCTGCCCCAGAAAAGGCGTGTAAAGATGTGCAAATTCTGCCGCATTGACTGGCTCTTCCTACTTGCCTTGGTGTGGTGGCAAGTGGGGTAATAGTTATGGGGTTGATGTCAGCTGTTTTATGACTGCAGACATCAAGCCCACAGATTAGTAATGGAGAGGCATCTATAAGTCACCCCCATTACTAACCCCACAGTAAGATTGCAAAAAAGACATAAAAACATCTTTTGATTGAAATACAGACACTCACACCTTTATTTGAAATAATAAAAAATCAAAGTTATACTCACATTCATGCCTAATCCACTGAATCCCATGTCCCCTGTAAAAGACAACAAATAACAAACAACCATATTCCTCACCTGTCCAATGAGAAATTAATCTAGTTGTTATCCATTCACCTCACTGAGATCACCTCTAGTTTGCACGCCCTAGCCGTGATGTCAGTGAGGTGAACTTTCATTGGCTATGAACTCCTCTCACCTTTTTCATGTCACCCAGAGACACTGATGTTGTTCTAGCATGCACAGCTCAGTGTTTCTGCTGGCTGCCAGGCTGAACGCTTGCATTGTGCCAACATTCAGCATGACATCTAGATGTAGCATAGCTAGTCTTGTCGCGACACAACTGGATTATCTTCTAGTCAAACAGGTGAAACGTATGGTTGCTTAATATTTTTGGTCTTTTGAAAAGGAAATGGGAAACAGAGGATTACCTTCATGTTGGACAGTTAAGGGATATGGTTGTTTATTATTTTTGGTCTTTTACAGGGGACATGAGCATCAATGGATTAGGTGTACTGGTAAGTATAACTTAGCTTTTTTATTTTTATTTCAAATAAAGGAGTCAGTCTCTATTTCAAATAAATGATTTTATTCTTGCAGTGTGTTTATTTTCAAAACTTATAATGTGGTTACTAATGTGGATGTCTGATAGACTTGTTTCCATTACAAAACCCTGGGCTTGATGTCAGCTGACAATACAAAGCTAACATCAACCTCAACTCTTTTACCCGACTTGCCATCACCATAGGGCAAATGGTAAGAGCAAGGCTAAGCAGCAGTTTTGGTGCATCTTATGGATGTGTCAATTCTGGGGCACCTAAAGGCTGATTGTAATCTATGAGGGTGCCAATATCCATGGCCCTTTCCTAGGCTGTTAATATCAGCCTGCAGCTATCTGTTTAGCCTTTGCTGGTTATTGAGCATATGGGGGACCCCACATCATTTTTTTGAGGGATATCCTCTATAATAATCCCAGCAAAGAGCAAACAGATGAACGGCATACTAGGGCACACAAATCACCACATTAACAGACAGAGCTATTTATCTGAAGTATTGCGGTATATATTTCAGTCAAAAAAACGAGGTGCTTGCATGAAAACATGAATATTTCAATATGAAGCGAAAAAAGGAAAAATATGCTGCACTCACCAATATAGCTGAAAAACTGTGCGTCTTTATTTCACATGAATTCCATCAATAAATATGTGGACATGCAGGACGTTAGAGGAATGCTAGGGGACGGAGGTGCTGGACAACGGCCGTTTCGCGATTACTCGCTTCAACAGGTTCGGAATTCATGTGAAATAAAATCTCCTCTATAATAACCTGTAAAGGAGCCTTTATGGATATTGTCTCCTTCTCAGAATATTAACATTGGCTCCCAGCCATGGGGTTTCTGCTGATTATGAAAATTACAGGGGACTGCCATGTGGATTTTTCAATTTTTTTATTTATTAACAAGAACAGAAATGTCACCTGATTTCATAACAGCTGTTTCTCTTGTTCTAGAAGTGCCAGTGCCAGACTGATGAACACCTGCAAGTCCAGAATTTTGGCATTCAACAGTCGGGCATTGGAGCTATATTGAGACCCAGTGGCATGAACTCAAATAACCTTCAGGTTACCAGAGTTCACAACCACTAGCTGTCTCATCATCTACAAGGCCCGGAAACATCTTGGAAAATTTTAACAGACATTTTAAGGTTACTAAAGTTTCCAGGTGCTGGAACATCTGAAGGCTGTGGACTAAAGTTACCTTGAGCATATATTTTACTGTACTTGTTAATAAATAAAAAAATAAGCTAAAAAAAGCATGAAACAAAAGTAAAAAAAGCAAAGTTATACTTTAGCTTTTATACTTCACGGAAGCCAATGTTTCATAAAAGACAAAAAAATAATAAAACACCAAACTCCTCACTTGTCCATCAAGAAGATAATCCATATCTTTCCCATGAAGATCTGGATGATTTTGAGATCAGTCATATCAGTGACTGTTCTCCATGTCAGCTGACTCACACTGAAATATGAGTGTAATCATACTCCTGCAGTGTATAACGATGAGCTGCTGTGAGAAACATCATCGTCTTTTCACGCAGTGAACGGTGTCATAATTGAAATAAATGGGGTTCATCAACTATGAACATGTGACCGTTCCCATGGCAGCTCAATGCTGCACACTGCAGGAGCATTATTATGCTCTTGTCTCAATGAGAGTTGGCTGACGTGGATAGCCATCACATCACTTATGTGACCACTATCCAAATCATCTGGAACTTCAAAGGACTGATATGGATTATAGTTGGACAGGTGAGGAATATGGTAGTTTACTATTTTTTGGCTTTTACAGGGGACATGGGCTTCAGTGGATTATCTTCTCAATGGACAGGTGAGGATTATGGTGGTTTATTATTTTCATTCTTTTACGTGGATATAAGCTTCAGTGGATTAGGCATAAGAGTATAACTGCTTTTTTTTAAAAATAAATGGTTCAATGTCTCTATTTAAATTAATGGTCGTTATTCTGGCTTTGTCTTTTTTACATTCTAACTATAGGGTTAGTAATGGGGTGTCTTATAGACACTTCTCCATTACTATCCCCTGGGCTTGATGTCAGAGGTCATACAACAGCTGACATCAACCTGAAACCTATTACCCCACTTGCCTCCTCACCAAAGCAAGTCGTAAAAGCCAGGCAAAATTCCAGAATTGGTGTATCTAATTGATGCACCCTTTCCAGAGTGACTGCGGGCTGCTATTTTTTAAGCTGGGAGCAGTCAATATCCATGGCCATGGCCCCTTCCCAGTCTGAGAATACCAGGCCCCAGCTTTATTTAAATAATTACAAAAACGTTGTAGGACCCAACTATTCTTGATAACCAGTCAATAACCAGCTGTTAGTTTTGCCTGAACTGGTTATTAAAAATAGAAGATACCCCACATTTTTTTTATTTATAGCACAGGCGCTGGCTGATGAATTCTCTCATCATCGTGCACCTGCTCTCATTGATATCAGCCACAGCAGGTGTACGTTGATGAAAGTAATACTCTACAGTAGTACATCTGAATAGGGTTTGGGTTTGAGTTCGGGTACTGTTTTGGTACCTGAACAAAACTTTTTCAAAATGATTGGCCGAATCCTCCAGACCCGAACATCCAGGTGTTCACCCTTCACTAATGGCTTATCCTTTAGTTTTAAGGAAACTAATCAAATAGAACAAATATATGGTGTAGGAGGTAGTAATTTTTTTTTATTGTATTGCACAGGTCAACATTTATGATGTTTCTGCCAGTAGACTCAAAACTGCAAGTATTTCCAACATAGAAAAATAAATATTTCTGATGTTCATGTTTACATTGCTCAAAAAATAAAGGGAACCCTCAAATAACGCATCCTAGATCTGAATGAATGAAATATTCTTATTGAATACTTTGTTCTGTACACAGTTGAATGTGCTGACAACAAAATCACACAAAAATCATCAATGGAAATCAAATTTATTAACAATTGGAGGCCTGGATTCAGAGTCACACACAAAATTAAAGTGGAATGCAATATCCTTAAAACATGTCAAAATGAGGCTCAGTATTATGTGTGGCCTCCACGTGCCTGTATGACTTCCCTACTGTACAACACAAGCTCCTGATGAGGCGGCGGAATGTTTCCTGAGGGATCTCCTCCCAGACCTGGAGTAAAGCATCCAACAGCTCCTGGACAGTCTGTGGTGCAATATGTTGGTGGATTAAGCGAGACATGATGTCCCAGATGTGTTCAATTGGATTCAGGATTAGGGAACGGGCGGGCCAGTCCATAACTTCAATACCTTCATCTTGCAGGAACTGCTGACACACTCCAGCCACATGAGGACTGTCATTGTCCTGCATTAGGAGGAACCCAGGGCCAACCGCACCAGCATACGGTCTTACAAAGGGTCTGAGGATCTCATCTCGGTACCTAATGGCAGTCAGGCTACCTCTGGCGAGCACATGGAGGGCAACGCGACCCTCGAAAGAAATGCCACCCCACACCATTACTGACCCACTGCCAAACCAGTCATGCTGAAGGATGTTGCAGGCAGCAGATTGCTCTCCACGGTGTCTACAGACTCTGTCATGTCTGTGATATGTGCTCAGTGTGAACCTGCTTTCATCTGTGAAGAGCACAGGGCGCCATTGGCAAATTTGCCAATCCTGGTGTTCTGTGGCAAATGCCAAGCGTCCGGCATGGTGTTGAGTTGTGAGCACAACTCCCATCTGTGGATGTTGGGCACTCAGACCATCCTCCATGGAGTCGGTTTCTAACCATTTGTGCAAACACATGCACATTTGTGGCCTGCTGAAGGTCATTTTACAGGGCTCTGGCAGTGCTTTTCCTGTTCCTCCTTGCACAAAGATGGAGGTAGCGGTCCTGCTGCTGGGTTGTTGCCCTATTATGGCCCCTCCACGTCTATTGGTGTACTGGCCTGTCTCCTGGTAGCGCCTCCAGCCTCTGGACACTACGCTGACAGACACAGCAAGCCTACTTGCCACAGCTCGCATTGATGTGCCATTCTGGATGAGCTGCACTACCTGAGCTACTTGTCTGGGTTGTAGAGTCCGTCTCATGCTACCACGAGTGTGAAAGCACAAACAACATTCAAAAGTGACCAAAACCTTAGCCAGAAAGCATTGATACTGAGATGTGGTCTGTGGTCCCCACCTGCAGAACCACTCCTTTATTGAGTGTGTCTTGATAATTGTCAATAATTTCCATCTGTTGTCTATTCCATTGGCACAACAGCATGTGAAATTGATTGTCAATCAGTGTTGCTTTCTAAGTGGACAGTTTGATTTCACCAAAGTTTGACTTACTTGGAGTTATATTCTGTTGTTTAAATGTTCCCTCTCTTTTTGAACAGTGCATTTACCTACAAATTAAAAAGAATCTGTCATCCAATTTTAGTTATTAATATGGGCATACAGGATATAGACAGCTAAAACTAGTCACACTTGTTTGCCTAATGGATGATGACTTGGTCTGTAACAATTATTTTTTACCTCTTTAGGTAATTATTTTTTCTAGGCGATGGGGCGTACGCTGCCCAAAAGACAGCATTGCCTCTTTTGATTATGCTATATTTCTCATCCTCTCTCTTCACAGTGTGCCTGTTATGCCAGATGCACAGCTTGAAATCCCACACATGTGCATTTTGCTTGCCATTGCTCCTTCATACTGTTCCGCCCTTCTATGTGCACTGACTTCAATTTTGTTCTGGGCAGGTGCCGTAGAGTCACACATAAATGGCAACCATGTGCCACCCATGTGCCGCATCAGTACCCCATGTACCCACACCTGGAAAACAGCAGTACTGTTAGCACTGCTCCCCGGCATCGGGTGCAGAAAACAGCTCACATCATTCTCCCCTGCATGCGCTGATCACAGAGAATGCAGAATCTTGGAGAATGTTGCGAGCTATATTGAACTGGTAAGAGCTAGCACAGGCGATGGCTGATGGGACTACTAATCCAATGAGCCAACATCTGCCACCCCTATTAACAGCGAGAGCAGGTAGTAGTTGATGGGAGCATTCATCAGCCACCTCCTGTGCTATAATTAAATAAATAAATAAAAAACGGAGTGGGTTCCCCTGAATTTTTGATAACCAGCTAGGCAAAACTGACCGCTAAGGGCTGCAGCCCTCTGCTTTCAGCTTCAGCAACGCTGGTTATCAAGAATAGAGTGGCCTCAACGCTGTTTTTCTTAATTATTGAAATGAATAATTTAAAAAATGGCATGGGGTCCCCTCATTTTTGACAACCAGCCTTGTTAAAGCAGACAGCTGGGGGCTGGCATTCTAAGGCTGGTATGGGTCCATGGATATTGACTGCCCAGCCTAAAAATAGCAACCTGCAGCCTGCATTCTCAGAGCTGAACTGAGGTGACCTCAGCACAACGACAAAAAGTCACAAAGTTCACCGCAGTTCAACTCAGTGAGTTCACCACAGATCTTTCATCTGTGATCTGCAGTGAAGTCATGGTGATGGTGATCATGATGATGAGGTCACCTCAGTTCAGCCAGGCTTGGAACATAAGAATTATATTAAAAAATATATTTTTATTAAAAGATGAGATAAAAACAAAGTCTAATATATGTGTGATGTGAGGGGCAAGGAACGGCAGTCAAATCAGCAAAGACTCAATTTCCTATATATATATATGTATATATATAAAAAATATGACTTATAAAATAAATCACATGCAGAAATGTATACTAATGCACATAACAAATCGTGCACAAGTGCAAAAATCAATAATTAAACACCATCTGATAAGTGAAAACATGTATTGAATCTTTCAATAAATAAATAGGAATTCTATAAGTAAATATCTAATCATATGATGGTAATAAATTCCCATATAAAGATAAATAATGTGATGAAATAAAGTGCAAGAGTGCAAAAGTATAAATGAAAGAGAATCGGTGCCAGATTGGCTGGTATTTGATTCTCTTTCATTTATACTTTTGCACTCTTGCACTTTATTTCATCAATCATGTTTGATTAATATTAGCATTGTTTTATCATGTTGCTGTTGTCCTTTTACATGCTGCTGTCAATTTCTGAAGGCAGCACTTAATGTGCATTGTCCCACATGGTGAACAGTTCCATGTGTCCTTGGCTTTCATACCCTTCAACCGTATACCGATGGTTTGTCATGACATTTGTGGGTCTGCCAAATTCCCCTCTATGGGATATTACAGTGCTCCTTTGAATACATTTCTGTGACTAACATTCATAGGAGATTGCAATTTTTAGTATAAACTGCAATACTTTGTTAATTTTTTGTGGTAATTTAAAAATTATAGAAGAAAATATCAAAAGTTAATAATTTGAAAATATCCTACCCCTCACATACTTATCATGATTAAAAATAAATATTACAAATTGGAAAAATAAACATGTGTTATTGCTGCATTCATAAAAGTCTGAGCTTTTAAAATATTACATTAATATTAAATTAATCAAGAATGTATGTATCTTCAAGGGCAAAAAATAACACCAGAATTAAATTATTTTGGTCACTTCAGCATAGCAAAAAAAAATCTGTAATAACAAGTGATTAAAAAATTGTATCTACCCAAAAATGATATCAGTAAAATATCAACTTACCATGCAAAAATCAAGCCCTCACACTGCTCGAGTCATGTCAAAATGAAAACAATCTCTAAAAACTTCAAAACAGTTTTTACAAATCTCTGAATTTCTTTAATACTTAATTAAAAATTGCTTAGTATCGGCATAATTGCAATGACTACTAAAATCAAGTAGTAAAAATCAACCACCCCCCAAAAAAAGATACTTTTTTTTGTAATCTCACCACATTTAAATTTAGTTTTACAATTCTCAAGTGAATTGAATGGTAATATATAGGTGACATTCAAAAGTATATTTCATCCTACGAAAAGCAAGTCACTACATATAGACTCCCTCAATGTCTGTCCACTATTTCATCCTTCTTCTCCACTAGATATCTGAAACTCAACATGGACAAAACAGAATTCATCATCTTTCCCCCATCTCACGCGACCCCCCCTACGAACCTATCAATTACAGTAAATGACTGCCCACTCTCCCCAGTCCAACAAGCTCGCTGCCTCGGAGTAATCCTTGATGCTGATCTCTCCTTCAAACCACATATCCAAACCCTTTCCACTTCATGCCGACTTCAACTCAAAAATATTTCACGCATCCGTTCATTCCTCACCCAAGAATCTGCAAAAACCCTAGTCCATGCCCTCATCATCTCTCGCCTTGACTACTGCAACCTCATGCTCTGTGGCCTCCCCTCAACACTCTCGCACCCCTCCAATCTATTCTAAACTCTGCTGCCCGACTAATCCACCTGTCCCCCCGCTATTCCCCAGCTTCTCCCCTCTGTCAATCCCTTCACTGGCTCCCAATTGCCCAGAGACTCCATTACAAAACCCTAACCATGACATACAAAGCCATCCACAACTTGTCTCCTCCATACATCTGTGACCTCGTCTCCCGGTACTTTCCTGCACGCAACCTCCGATCCTCACAAGATCTCCTTCTCTACTCCCCTCTTATCTCCTCTTCCCACAATCGCATACAAGATTTCTCTCGCGCATCACCCCTACTCTGGAACTCTCTACCACATCATATCAGACTCTCACCTACCATCGAAACCTTCAAAAAGAGCCTGAAGACCCACCTCTTCCGACAAGCCTATAACCTGCAGTAACCACCGATCGACCAAACCGCTGCACGACCAGCTCTACCCTCGCCTACTGTATTACCACCCATCCCTTGAAGATTGTGAGCCCTCGCGGGCAGGGTCCTCTCTCCTCCTGTACCAGTTATGACTTGTATTGTTTAAGATTATTGTACTTGTTTTTATGTATACCCCTCCTCACATGTAAAGCGCCATGGAATAAATGGCGCTATAACAATAAATAATAATAATAATAATAATATAGACAGTAAGATAAAAAAGCTATGACTTGAAATAAGAGGAGTAAAAACAAATGCACAAAAATGGAAAATTATCATGTTAGGAAGGGTTTAAAAAATGTAAATTTGATAAAAAAAATGTAAAAAAGAAATGAGTGTGGTAAAAAACATAAAAAATAATATTGCAAATTGTTGATGTTTTTGTGTAATTTTCTGGCCCACTTTCTGCATTTCCTTGATGGACATTTTGATGTAAATGAAAGCGAAGGATGACTCTTGCACAGTGCTATATAATTTAGCTATAGTAATAGTAATTTATAAATCAGGTCACGCATATCTTTATTCATTTAGCCTCTTATCCACTCGTGAAAGCTCATCACTTAGTTTAATGTAATCCATTTTAGTATTTGTGGTTCACACATTAAGTAGGCAATATTTAAATTTTTGATGCACTTTATTAAAAAATCATATAATTATCATTTATAGATATTATATATATATATATATATATATATATACGCGCAGTATATATTTTTCAATAGCAAATTCTTATTACAATTTTTTAATGATGTGAGAACCAGTGAGTTTTATTTCTTTTCTTATGGTTTTGTTTCAGTCTTCAGGGGAAATGATAATAGCATTGCCCTACATTTTGGTACTGTATGCTCCTCAGGGATGTTGTTGCTTCCTTGCATCATTATTTTAGTATAGTGCCGTGTCAGAAAAAGATGAACTGCTCTGTCGCTTTTTTGCCTTATAATAAATGTATAAAGGTTTGTTTTTTAAAGTTAGACACAAGAAAAATGCTTAGTATAATTTTTATAAGTAAGGTCAATGCCCTGAGTAGAGGTCATATTTACCTATTTTTAGCTAAAATGTAAAGTTCAACCAAGTGTTTTTGGTTGATCCCTGTATAATAAGCATTGGTTCTTGCACATTATTTAATTATACATAATGTATTCACCAGTGAATTTAAATCAAATTACTTTCAAACTTTTTTTTAGTAATGCTGAATAGCTGAAAACTGAAATTTTGAAAAAAGTGTGTGAAAATAGGTTGAAGTGATCATTTAATAAAAACTAAATACCATACTAAAAGTTTGGAAATATTTTTATTTATGTTCCGTGTTACACTTTTTTGAGCATAAAAATATGGCTCCATTATAAATTGTAAATGGAAAAAGAACTGACCCTACATTTGATCCATTTGCTCTTCGACTTCCCTCTAAGAACAGGTAAATGAAGTAGGTTATCTGAGGAAACCACAGTGTCGCGATCTATTTTTGGATCTGTGGCAGAGTCTGGATTCATATAGAAACCTTTTTCCTTTTGCCCCCGATGACCGCTGGTGTTAGTACAACTGTAGTTGCTTTGGTGCTGGTTTTCCCCCGGTGGCCACTGGTGTTACTACATGCTTAATTAGCCAGCAGGTGACGACCAACCCCTTCCTTCTTATAAAAGGTCATCAGGTGCTTAGCTCCTTGTTGGTAATACAGGTCATTTGGAAGCCAACCGTTCAGAGGAGAGAAGCTACCTTGAGCAGTGGTGTTTGCAGGTTATCTGGAGAAGTGGTTTTCCTGCTGGAAGCTGTCTTTGGGTGCTTTTCTCTGCGGTCCTGTGCATGACTGCAGAGCAAGCTAAGTTTGTTGATTTTTCCCTGTCTGCTATTTTCCCTGGTGTTTATTAGTACAGCAGTGAGGACCAGTATCCGCACTTGCCAGTTCCCTAGTAAGGGATAGGTGCAGGGCAAGAGAGGGACTGAGGTATCCTGGTCCGAGACAGGTTGAAATAACCTGTATAGGGAACGTGAGGAGAGTCAGGGCTATTCCTTAGGAGAGTGCAGGAGGTGTCCACTTCCCCGTTCCCTATCATAGAGTCCACCATTGTAATTGTGTCCCCGGTGTCCCCTTGTTTGTCTTTGTTGGCCTTGTGACTGACCGATTGGTGCTCTGTCACGCAGGGCCAGTTACACCGTGACAAACAGTAGGTGTGGTGATATTAATAGCAACACACACCTAATATCAATATTGTTTTTTCAATTTATAAGATTGAAGCATCAGTGTGATGGATTTATTTTCATTTGGATACTGGTAAATATATCAGCAAATTTTATTGATTTCCATGAGTTCATATGAATGTGCTCTGTTCATAACAATGCATCCTGAATTACTCTTGCAATCAAAAATAAAGCTTTTACTAAAACCCACCCATACCTTTATGTATAAGACTGGGTGTTATTAACCCCTCAACCCCCAAGGGGGGTTTGCACATTCATGACCGGGCCAATTTTTACAATTCTGACCACTGTCCCTTTATGAGGTAATAACTCTGAAACGTTTCTATGGATCCCGGTGATTCTGGCACTGTTTTCTCATGACATATTGTACTTCATGATAGTGGTAAAACTTCATTCAAATAACTTGCGTTTATATGTGAAAAAAATGGAAATTCGGTGAAAATTTTGAAAATTTTGCAATTTTCCAACTTTGAATTTTTATGCTCTTAAATCACAGAGATATGGCACAAAAAAACTTAATAAATAGCATTTCCCACATGTTTACTTTACATCAGCACAATTTTGGAACCAAAATTTTTTATGTTAGGAAGTTATAAGGGTTTAAATTTGACCAGCGATTTCTCATTTTTGCAACACCATTTTATTTTTAGTGACCACATCACATTTGAAGTCACTTTAAGGGGTTTATGTAATAGAAAATACCCAAAAGTGACACCATTCTAAAAACTGCACCCCTCAAGGTGCTCAAAACCATATTCAAGAAGTTTATTAACCCTTCAGGTGCTTTACAGGAATTTTTTGAATATTTAAAAAAAAATGAACATTTAACTTTTTTTCACAAAAAATTAATTCAGGTCCAATTTTTTTTATTTTACCAAGGGTACCAGGAGAAATTGGACTGCAAAAGTTATCGTGAAATTTCTCCTGAGTACGCTGATATGTGGGGGGAACCACTGGTTTGGCACATGGCAGAGCTGAGAAGGGAAGGAGCGCCGTTTGACTTTTTCAATGCAAAATTGGCTGGAATTTAGATCGGACGCCATGTCATATTTGGCGAGCCCCTGATGTAGCTAAACAGTGGAAACCCCCGACAAGTAACCCCATTTTGGAAACTAGACCCCCCCAAGGAACTTATCTAGATATGTGGTGAGAACTTTGAACCCACAAGGGCTTCACAGAAGTTTATATTGTACAGCCGTACAATTAAAAAATCATATTTTTTCCAAAAAAATGATCTTTTCACCCCCAATTTTTATTTTCCCAAGGGTAACAGTACCTCAAAAGTTATTGTGCAATTTGTCCTGAGTATGCTGATACCCCATATGTGGGTGTAAACGACTATTTGGGCGCATGGCAGAGCTCGGAAGGGAAGCAGCGCCATTTGACTTTTTTGGCTGGAATTGAGATCGGACACCATGTCGCGTTTGGAAAGCCCCTCAAGTGCCAAAACAGAACACCCTGCACAAATGACACCATTTTGGATACTAGACCCCCAAGGAACTTATCTAGATGTGTGGTGAGAACTTTGAACCCCCAAGGGCTTCACAGAAGTTTATAACGTACAGCTGTACAATTAAAAAAATCATATTTTTCCACAAAAATGATCTTTTCACCCTCAATTTTTATTTTTCCAAGGATAACAGGACCCCTAAAGTTATTGTGCAATTTGTCCTGAGTATGCTGATACCCCATATGTGGGGGTAGACCACTATCTGGGTGCATGGCAGAGCTCGGAAGGAAAGCAGCGCCATTTGACTTTTTTGGCTGGAATTGGGATTGGATGCCATGCCACGTTTAGAAAGCCCCTGATGTGCCTAAACAGTGGAAACCCCCCACAAATGACACCATTTTGGAAACTAGACCCCCAAGGAACTTATCTAGATGTGTGGTAAGCACTTTAAACCCCCAAGGGCATCACAGAAGTTTATATTGATTGGGCGTGAAAATAAAATAATCATATTTTTTTCAACAAACATGATCTTTAGTCCCCAATTTTTTTATTTTCCCAATGGTAACAATTAGAAATTAGACCCCAAAAGTTGTTGTCCAATTAGTACTGAGTACGCTGATGCCCCATATGTTGGAGAAAACTACTGTATGGGCACACATTAGGGCTCGGAAGGGAAGTAGAGATGTTTTGGAATGCAGACTTTGATGGAATAGTCTGCGGGTGTCATATTGCCTTTGGAGAGCCCCTGATGTACCTAAACAGTGGAAACCCCCCACAAGTGACCCCATTTTGGAAACTAGACCCCCTACGGATCTAATCTAGATGTGTGGTGAGCACTTTGAACCCCCCAGTGCTTCACAGAAGTTTATAACACCCGGGCGAGAAAATAAAAAAATCATATTTTTTCCATAAACATGATCTTTTAGTCGACAATTTTTTTATTTTTCCAAGGGTAACAGAAGAATTTGGACACCAAAAGTTGTTTTACAATTTGTCCTGAGTAGGCTGATACCACATATGTGGGGGTAAAACACTGTTTGGGCGCATGGCAGAGCTTGTAAGGGAAGGAGCACCATTTGACTTTTTCAACGCATAATTGGCTGGAATTGAGATCAGACGCCATGTTGCGTTTGGAGAGCACCTGATGTGCCCAAACAGTGGGAACCCCCAATTCTAACTACAACCCTAACCCCAGCACACCCCTAACCCTAATCTCAGCCCTAACACAAACCCTAACCCTAGCCCTAACCCTAGCCCTAGCCCTAACCCTAGCCCTAATGGGAAAATGGAAATAAATACATTTTTTAAATTTTATTATTTTTCCCTAACTAAGGGGGTGATAAAGGGGGGTTTGATTTACTATATGCTTGGCAGCTGTCATAAGCTAAAAGACGCTTTTTATTGTAAAAATAGTTTTTGCATCACCACATTTTGAGAGCTATAATTTTTTTGTATTTTGATCCACCGAGTCATGTGAGATCTTATTTTTTGCGGGACGAGTTGACATTTTTATTGGTACCATTTTCGGGCACGTGACATTTTTTGATCGCTTTTTATTCCGATATTTTGGGACGCAGAATGAACAAAAACCAGCTTTTCAAGAATTTCTTTTGGGGGTGCATTTACACCGCTCTGCGTGCGGTAAAATTGATGAGGCAGTTTTATTCTTTGGGTCAGTATGGTTGCAGCGATACCTCATTTATGTCTTTTTTTATGTTTTGGCGCTTTTATGCAGTGAAAACAATTTTATATAAAAAATAATTATTTTTGCATTGCTTAATTCTGTGAGCTATAACTTTTTTATTTTTTGCTGATGATGCTGTATGGTAGCTCGTTTTTTGCTGGTCAAGATGTCATTTTCAGCGGTACCATGGTTATTTATATCTGTTTTTTTGATCGCGCGTTATTGCACTTTTTGTTCGGCGGTATGATGATAAAGCTTTATTTTTTGCTTTGATTTTTATTTTTATTTTTTAAGGGGTTCAATAAAGGGGTTAACTAATGGGACAGTTTTATAGGATGGGTTCATTACGGACGCGGCGATACCAAATATGTGTACTTTTATTGTTTTTTTTTTTTCCAAAAATGAATTTATTAGGGAATATTTTTTTTTCAATTTATTTAGCGATTTTTTATAAATTATTTTTACTTTTTTTAACTTTATTACAATATTCCAATGGGGACATAATGGTCATGTGACAGATCGCTGATCTGTCACATCACAGATCACTGTGACAGATCAGCGATCTGTCACAGGCACTGCAGAAGGCTTCCTCGTGCCTGCGCTTTGCAGGCACTGAGGAAGCCGACTCCGTGCAGGCCCCCGAATGTCCCCGCCACCATTTTGGATCCTGGGACTTGCAGGGAAGGAGGCCCCCACAACAGCGCTGCACATTGCGCTGCTGCGGGGGTCGCAGGGAAGCACAGAGGGAGCCCCCTTCCTGCCGATGCTTCCCTAAACCCCGGTACACTGCGATCGTGTTTGATTGCAGTGTGCCAGGGGTTAACGTGTTGGGGGCAGTCCGTGACCACCCCTGACACATAGTGCCGGGTGTCAGCTGTGATAATCAGCTGACACCTGGCCGCGATCAGCGGCTTTCACTACGTGAGCGCCGCTGATCGCTATGACATATTATCCCGTACATGGGCATAGGGGCCGGGTCCCATGGACAGGATAGTACGTCAGATGGCAGAGAGGGGTTAAATAGTTTTCACTGAAGGTGTGTACATCTCCCTGTATGTTTTGCTGTCTGATAACACCCATTTGGGCTTAATAAAAGTTAACTTATTAGGTGCCAAATACTTTGATTGCTAATATCGTCACAACAGTGAAGCAAAATAAAAACATAACAAACTTGTTTTATTGTGATCTGGAGTCAGTATTACACTGTGTGTTCAGTTCAACATGAACAATTTGATAAGTATTCGACAGAGCCTTAGGCATATTTCTCTGTAGAAATCTCTCCAAGAACTGCTGGTTCACATTTTATCTGGCTAAGTCAGGTTCAACAGGTTCAGTTTTTATTATACTTAGTATTCAAAAATTAATCAACATTTTTGCACAAAAAAAGTTTTGAAATTTGATGCATCTGCAATCAAAATTATTCCCTGTTGCAAATTAGGTTTGTTAGTAAAATTTACAAAGTTCCTGCTTTTTGCATTAATTCACAAAGCAAGAACAATTTGAATAGCTCAAAACAACTAATATAATAAGTGGCTACTCCAACTTAAATGCAATATGCCACTATTAATGACTACTGCAGTCTCACAATTATTCACCCCCTTAATGACTAGCACTTTTAGTACTTACAGTCATATGTTAAAGTTTGGGCACCCCTATTAATGTTAACCTTTTTTCTTTATAACAATTTTGGTTTTTGCAACAGCTATTTCAGTTTCATATATCTAATAACTGATGGACTCAGTTATATTTCTGGATTCAAATGAGGTTTATTGTACTAACAGAAAATGTGCAATCTGCATTTTAACAAAATTTGATTGGTGCAAAAGTATTGGCACCTCAACATAAAAGTAACATTAATATTTCGTAGATCCTCCTTTTGCAAAAATAACAGCCTTTAGTCGCTTCCTGTAGCTATTAATGAGTTCCTGGATCCTGGATGAAGGTATTTGTGACCATTCCTGTTTACAAAACAATTCCAGTTAAGTTTGATGGTCGCCGAGCATCCCACAGATGTTCAATGATATTCAGGTCTGGGGACTGGGATGGCTATTCCAGAACATTGTAATTGTTCCTCTGCATGAATGCCTGAGTAGATTTGGAGCGGTGTTTTGGATCATTGTCTTGCTGAAATATCCATTCCCTTCGTCACTGATTATTGCACATTATTGTCAAGAATCTGCTGATACTGAGTTGTATCCATGCGACCCTCAACTTTAACAAGATTCCTGAAGCCGGCATTGGCCACACAGCCCCAAAGCATGATGGAACCTCCACCAAATTTTACTGTGGGTAGCAAGTATTTTTCTTGGAATGCTGTGTTTTTTAGCCTCCATGCATAACGCCTTTTTGTATGACCAAACAACTCAATCTTTGTTTCATCAGTCCACAGGAC
The DNA here is from genome assembly GCF_039654945.1 of Dendrobates tinctorius. Classification (NCBI taxonomy): domain Eukaryota; kingdom Metazoa; phylum Chordata; class Amphibia; order Anura; family Dendrobatidae; genus Dendrobates; species Dendrobates tinctorius. The sequence continues at coordinate 22,571,554 of NW_027361747.1, read as the reverse complement.
CTTCTTCCAAAATGTAACTGGCTTGTCCAAATGTGCTTTTGCATACCTCAGGCGACTCTCTTTGTGGCGTGCTTGCACAAACGGCTTCTTTCACATCACTCTCCCATACAGCTTCTCCTTGTGCAAAGTGCACTGTATTGTTGACCGATGCACAGTGACACCATCTGCAGCAAGATGATGCTGCAGGTCTTTGGAGGTGGTCTGTGGATTGTCCTTGACTGTTCTCACCCATTCTTCTCTGCCTTTCTGATATTTTTCTTGGCCTGCCACTTCTGGGCTTAACAAGAACTGTACCTGTGTTCTTCCATTTCCTTACTATGTTCCTCACAGTGGAAACTGACAGGTTAAATCTCTGAGACAACTTTTTGTATCCTTCCCCTGAAAAGCTATGTTGAATAATCTTTGTTTTCAGATCATTTGAGAGTTGTTTTGAGGAGCCCATGATGCCACTCTTCATAGGAGAATCAAATAGGAGAACTACTTGCAAGAGGCCACCTTAAATACCTTTTTTTCTCATTATTTGATACACCTGGCTATGAAGTTCAAAGCTCAATGAGGTTACAAAACCAATTTAGTGCTTCAGGAAGTCAGTAAAAAGTAGTTGGGAGTGTTCAAATCAAGAAAATGATAAGGGTGCCCATACTTTTGCACCCGTCAAATTTTGTTTAAATGCAGATTGCACATTTTCTGTTAGTACAATAAACCTCATTTGAATCCAGAAATATAACTGAGTCCATCAGTTATTAGATATATGAAACTGAAATAGCTGTTGCAAAAACCAAAATTGTTATAAAGAAAAAAGGTTAACATTAATAGGGGTGCCCAAACTTTAACATATGACTGTATAAAGCACTCTTTGCTGTCCATTTTTCTACTTCTGACAGTGTTCCTGATGGACCTCATTAACCCATTACTCATGTGGAAAGGGCTCCAGTTCACTTAAATTTTTAGGTTTGCATACTGAAACTGCCTTCTTAAAATCCCACCATAAGTAAGGCATCTGTGAAAACTAAGTCTTGGTGGATTTTGCTGTATGCTTGGGATCAATTTCCTGTTAGATTAGTGTCACCAATGCTTCAGCTTCCTCATAGAAGATATAATGTTTTCTCGTTGGAATTCTTGATATTTGGTTGAATCCATCTCACCATACACATGCTGCAGGTTTACAATACCAGAGGAAGCAAACCAGCACCCAGGTAATCACTGAGTCTCAACCATGCTCCACTGTAGGCATCACCAAACCACGCTATGCTTTATTATAGGTAGGATGTCTTTTTAAATAAATGCCTCATTCATCAAGACATACTACTGATCTATAGGCCTGGAAAGCTTCAGAGGACAAAATATCAAAGACTCTTTGGTTTTTTGATACAATTTATAGCTTTGGAATTGAGTTTTCTTGTGTTTTTGCATCAATAGTAGTGATGAGCGAGCATACTCGTTGCTCGGGTTTCCCCGAGAATGCTTGGTGTGTCTTCGGGTATTTGGAAGTGCTCAGAGATTTAGATTCTGTCACCGCAGCTGCATGATTTGCGGCTACTTGACAGCCTGAATACATGTGGGGATTGCCTGTTTGTTAGGGAATCTCAACATGTATTCAGCCTGTCTAGCAGCCACAAATCCATGCAGCTACGGCAATAGAAACTAAATCTCCGAGCACTTCCAAATACTCGGAGATCACTCGAGCATGCTCGGGAAAACCCTTGAAAGGGTGTGTATAGGTAAATATATGTCCATGTTTGTCATCTCACTAATGTTATGTTACCTATTATTTTTTACTCTTCTCTGCCCCTCTATTTGAGCACTAGCTCTAATGGAGTTATATGGGGAGCAACCACTTGGGGTCAAGGATTTCTTTTTGCCATGTTGATTTGGGTCTGTAGCTGCACTGCCACTCTATAGCACATGCATCTATTTTTGATGCAACTTATATAGTGATGTAATCAATATTGCCTTGCCTTATGCACTTTATTAGTTATTTCTAATGCACTTGCACTTTATATAATATGTTCTGTTTTAGTGTTTTCAGGGAATAATTAGTAATGAGATAATTTTTTATGCTATCACACATTTTCTTATTAAAGCTTTTACTTTTCTTCTGTGTATCACATATATTTTTATTAAAGTTGTGATTGATATTCAAACAATTATGTGGTATTTAACCCATTGCAGTGCTTCTCTCTCTCTTCCACATGGGCATGTGAGATGTATCTATAGCTATGTGTACTAATCTGAGATTGATTAATTATCATGGAACTAATTTTTTTTATATATGTACCATTTTGATCTTGGTCCTGTGTGATCTCTCCTTTTTATTTGTTTTTTAATCTTGTATTGTAATTAATAAAATATAATATTTGTTTGTACAAATTGTTGTTCGTGGGAGTAATATTTGTAGTTTTTTGCTGATACTTGATCTCCCAGTTTACTAGGATGACCCTGTTTACGTTCAGAAGTTGTTGCCTGACTATTAATCGCATTTTTACAGGTCATAACAGCCAAGTGATATTCTGCTAAGTATTAGAGATATTTTTTCACACAACTGTTGAATAATTATGAGATTGCAGTAGTTATTAAAAGTTGAATTTTAAGATAAAATTGGTGAAACCATTTATTATATTAGTTGTGTTGAACTATTTAAATCTTCTTTGTCAAGCTTATTTCACATTAAAAAAGTTTGTATATTTAAAGAAAAACAGAAACTTCAATGGGTTGTGGAATAATTTTGATCACAACTGTACATTTTATTCTGATCAACCATAAGGAAGATCTCAATTCTGAGATGAGGGCCACAGCTTAGCTATACTCTTATCACTACCTTCTGACTCATGCTGATCTGCTTTCTCAGATTGACTGCACTGTATGAAAACAAGTCCATCACAGGCTCGGGAGGAATTCAGGGCATGGCTAATTGATGCATATTTTAGCAAAGACAGAATTGTCAGTAAGGCCGGGGTCACACTGGCGAGGAATACGGCCGAGTGAGAGGTGCTAAAAGCACGCATTAGACATGGACCAATGATTCTCTATGGGGTCCCTCGCACCAGCCGTATATTTCTCGTCTGTATTCTACGGTCCGTGCCAATCGCAGCATGCTGCGATTGTCAGCGTACTACGGCTGTAGTACGCCAATGCAAGTCTATGGGTGCGCAAAAAATACGGATTACACACGGACCACACATGTGACTTGCGAGAAATACTCACCCGATGTCTTTTAGCAAAGCCGGCAATTCAGTGCGCGATACAGTAAACTCACACTGACAGTTTCAATAAAGAAACAAAAGAATAGATATAGACACATAGAATACATATATATATGCATTCTATGTGTCTATATCTATTCTTTGGTTTCTGTTAGAAACCCTGTCATAGGGCTCCATTATATGTCCATTTTGCAAGCCTGTGAGAAAATATCGCCATACGGATGCCATACGGATTACATACGGATGCAGACATACGCAAAATACGCGACCACACCTTGCTTACGGATGACATACGGAGCACTGTTTAGGGGACATTCATCCGTATTATGCATGTAAAATACTGACCGTATTTTGCGTCGGTTAGTGTGACCCCGGCCTAAGCGCAAAAATCTAAACCACCAATGTAAGTGTTTTGACTTAGTTGAGGGAATATTTTAATCAAAACTTATACAAATACATTTTGCATTTCTAGAATTAATAAATACAATGTTATAATTAATTATTTTTCAAATTACTTTGAAATAGAAAATTAGTGAATTAAACAGTTAATTGATGAAGCTTGTGCTGTCCAATTGACTAAGTTTGCTTTTTTTTGCTATTGTCAAAAGTATCTCTAAAGAAGTTGTCCAAACATCAATAAAAATCATAAAACAAAAAAAATTATTAATACTTTCTTACTGCACTAGAACCTTATCTGTGATGTTGATGTTGTGTTCCCAGACAGGCATGTGACATATTTAGGTCACAAGACTGTAACCAATTAGCGGTCACTGTTTGGTTGAAGCCTCTACTATTCCATCTGAGCGAGCTTCACACTGACAGAATATTAACAGGCTACAAAAGATGAGTGCCCGCTGATTGATTGCAGCAGTGCTGACATTACAGGAATGGAGCAGGGCCAGAAAGTATGTATGAAGTGTTTTTGTTTCATGATGGGCAGTAAAGCTGTATATAGCTTGAGTTGTCCAGGACAACCCCTTTAAATACTGTTATGGGAAAGTAGTATTTTTTTTAGCTATGGCATTATTTATTCTTCTGTGTACCTTATTATTCTATTATTTTTGAACTATATGCAACTGCTATATGATGATAGCATATTTTCATTTTTAGGTTACTGTAAAAATGTGAAATATCTGAACTGTAGAGAAATTTTACTGTGTATTTATGATGGCATTGTGTAAACACTTACAGTGGCGCTTGAAAGCTTTTAAACCCTTCAGAATTTTCCATATTTATGCATACATTTAACAAAACTATTATCAGGTTTTCCCACAAGTCCTGAAAGTAGATAAAGAAAACCTTTTGTTATTGGGGACTATGCAATATCACATGGCTGTGAATGGCAAAAGTATATGAACCTTTAGGATTAGCAAACAATTCGAAGGTGACAAAATATGGTGACTTCAATCCTTGGGATGACAACCAGATGTGAGTGGGTGGCCTGCATTCTTTTTTAATGAACATAGATCTATTAAATGCTGTAAATATAATACATCTTGACTTCAGCAAAGCATTTGACAAAGTATCTCACACAATCCTCATTGAAAAAATGACTAAGTATGGAATGCACAAGGCAACTGTTAGGTGGATTCATATCTGGCTTAATGATCGGATCCAAAGGCTGCATATCCAGTTGGAAAAATGTCTCAAGTGGGGTACCACAGGGCTCTGTCTCGGGCCCTGTATTGTTCAACATCTTTATTAATGATTTAGATGAAGAGATAAAGGGTAAACTGATTAAATTTGCTGATGACACAAAGCTAGGAGGGATAGCTAATACTAGAGAAGAAAGAGCATTCAAAAAGATATAAATAAAGTGGAGCAGTGGGCAGCAACTAACAGAGAAGACTGAGAGGAGACTTAATAGCTGTCTACAAATATCTAAAGGGCTGTCACATTGTAGAAGGATCAACTTTATGCTCATTTGCACACGGAAAGACTAGAAGCAATGGGATGAAACTGAATGGGAGGAGACACAGATTAGATATTAGAAAAAACTTTTTGACAGTTAGAGTGATCAATGAGTGGAACAAGCTGCCACGAGAAGTGGTAAGTTCTCCTTCAATGGATGTCTTCAAACAGAGGCTGGACAGACATCTGACTGGGATGATTTAGCGAATCCTGCTTTGAGCAGGGGGTTGGACCAGATGGCCCAGGAGGTCCCTTCCAACTCTACGATTCTATGATTCTATGAATGGTTTTTAACAGGGAAAAATGCAAAGTACTACATATGGGCAATAAAAATGAAAAAAGCATATACAGAATGGGAGCAATAGGGCTAATCAACAGCATGTGTGAAAAAGACTTGGGTATACTAATAGATCACAGACTGAACATGAGTCAACAGTGTGATGCAGCAGCAAAAAAGGCAAATAAAATTCTAAGATATATTAACAGAAGCATACAGTCTAAATCACGTGAAGTCATTATTGCCCTCTACTCCTCTTTGGTCAGACCTCATCTGGTATACTGTGTCCAGTTTTGGTCACCACATTTTAAAAAAGACATCAACAAACTGGAGCAAGTTCAGAGAAGAGTGACCAGAATGGTGACCAGTCTGCAAACCATGTCCTATGAGGAACGGTTACAGGATTTGGGAATGTTTAGCTTGCAGAAGAGAAGACTGAGAGGTGACTTAATAGCTGTCTCCAAATATCTCAAGGCCTCTCACATTGTAAAAGGATCATCTTTATTCTCATTTACACAAGGAAAGACTAGAAGCAATGGAATGAAACTGAATGGGAGGAGACACAGATTAGATACTAGAAAAAGCTTCTTGCCAGCTAGGGTGATCAATGAGGGGAACAGGCTGCCATGAGAGGTGGTGAGTTCTCCTTCAATAGAAGGCTTCAATCAGAGGCTGGACAGACATATGTCTTGGATGATTTAGTGAATCCTGATTTGAGCAGGGGGTTGGAACAGATGGCCCAGGAGGTCCCTTCCAACTCTAACATTCTATGATTCTATGACTCTTAAAGCATAATCTTCAATACACATTTGTAAATGTGTAACATGGCACAAAGATTTAGCAGACTATGGAGTTGTAGCACATTGTTCTAATGTACAGAGACAACTGCACAAGTTTGGCATTCATGGGAGTCATTAGAAGAAAACCATAAAATTCAGCATCTGATGTATGCAAAAGAACACCTAAACACGCTGATGTATTTTAGAAAAAAGTCCTGTGGAATGATAAGGTTAAAATAGAACTCTTTGGCTACCATGATCAAAGATATGTGTGGAGAAAAAGGGTCACAGGATTTCAGGAAAAGAATAGTGATGAGCGAGCACTAAAATGCTTGGGTCGAGCAAATTGGAATACTCGGGTACTTGGACAGAACAACGAGCCCAATGTACAGTATGTCTATGGGAGACCTGAGCATTTTTACCGCGATCCCCCTGGGGGGCCTTTTAAGGTCTGATAACATCTGAAAATGATGGAAGCACTGCTCAAAAGACAAGGAAACATCATGGCAACTGCCCCTGTAAGCATTTCTCACTACTAAGTCACAACTCTAAGCAAGGTTATCAGAGATTCACGCCCATTTTACAGGCACACCCAAAAACCTACAAAAACTAAACCAAAATGGATTTTGCTGGTAAATATGTTAATGAACATCCTTTCCAGGTTAATGACTTTTATCCAAGCAAAAATAATTAACCCGAAACAAAAATGTTCCTCCACCACTAGGGCTATGTTCACACACAGCGTTTTTGAGGCGTTTTGCAAATTTAGCATTGCTTTCAGCCAAAACAAATGCATTCACTGGGAAATGTCAATGTATCATTTAACAACCCTAGTTGGCCATGTGGTGTGTGAGACATAAGCAGACACATCTTGTTCCATTTTTGAAGGAGGGACCCAAAGACACAGAGCCTAATTTTACAGGGGCATCAGGCAGCATTTTTCTTCTTAAAGGGCCATTATTATACAGTGGGTCTCCTATGCTGTTACTGCCTATGTAGTGAGTGGATGGGCTGCCAAGAATTACGACACACCCCAATACCCCTTTCATGAGAGGTACAGGAGAGCTTCCTGAAAAAATGTTGCATTGAATGCAAGGCCTGGCCTGCCCTGAAGTCACATGCACCCCAATAAGCTTTTCAAGCCACATACTGGAAGAGCACAGGACAATCCACTTCACATTATTCATTTTGTACTCCCATACTGTTTTCCTATGCATTGACTGCAAGGCCTGCCCTGCTACAAAGTCATATGCACCCCAATAAGCGTTTCAACCCAGGTACTGGATGAGCACAGTAAAATCCACTTCACATTATTTATTTTGTACTCCCATTCTGTTTTCTTATGCTTTGACTGCAAAGCCTGCCCTGCCACCAAGTCATATGCACCCCAATAACCCCAATCCCCCTTGGAAGAAACATGGAGGAGGGTCTCTTAAAAAAATGTCCTATTTAGAAGGAGTGGGTCTCCTAGACTTGTAATGCCCATACACTCAGTGTATGGGCTGGCAAATATTTTCTCTTGTGGGGTAAACGTGAACCTCTTTCAAAACAAGTATTTTACACCCAGCATAGCCACCCACCCTTGTTAGGAATTCAACACTGGCTGTAGCAGCATGGAACATGTTAATGCTGGTGATCTAGTGGCGATGAGAAGATGAGATGTGGAGGAAGGCCTCATTTAAAACTATGCTCAATTTAAAGGAGCGGGTCTCCTAGACTTGGAATGCCCATACACTAAGTATATTGGGCTGTCAAATATTTTCTCCTGTGGGGTACACCCCAACGTTTCCCTTAACAAGTACACCCAGCAAAACAACCCACCCTTGTTAGGAATTCGACACTGGCTGTAGCAGAACGGAACACGCTGGTGATCTATTGGCAGTGGATGATGAGACATGCAAGAAGGCCTCATTAAAAAATAGGCCCAATGTAAAGAAGTGGGTTTCCTAGACTTGTAATGCCCATACACTAAGTGTATGGGCTGGCAAAAATTTCCCCTTGGGGGGTGCATATGTTTTTAAATTTGGTGATGGGCATCATAACACCCTTGCCTAAAAATAAAGTGGCTGGAGCATGACAGAATATGTTCGCCCTGGTGTTCGTGTGGTGGTGGATGGTGAGGATGAGCAGAAGGTGGAGGAGGACACCAAATAGCCAAAATCAGGAAGCATATACCCATGTGTGGGTGTGAAGAGGTGCATGGGAATACACCTCCCAAAAAGACACTACATTGGAGTTCATGCTTTGTTGTCATCATTTGGTGGTGACGTGAAGTCTGGCCCAATCTATCCTTTGTTAATTTTTATAAGAGTCAGTCTACCTGCATTTTCCATTGAAATACGAATGCGCTTAACTGTGATAATTCCACCAGTGGCACTAAAAACATGCTCTGACAAAATGCTAGTGGCAGGGCAGGTCAGGACTTCGAAGGCATAGAGAGCCAGTTCATGCCACGTGTCCAGCTTGGATACCCAATAATTAAAAGGCATTGAGTAATCACTGAGGATGTTGGTACATTCAGCAAGGTACTCCCTTATCATCTTTGAAAACATTGCATTCCTTGTGAGATTACCCCATGCCTCAGGGCCAGGTCGATGGGAGGGTCTGAGAAAACTGTCTCAGAACTTTGCCAGTGTTCCCCTGCCTCTGCTGGACTGGAGTTGTGTCTCTCTCACCTGAACTACTTGGTTGACCAACGAAATGTTATCTCTGCCGCCAGCGCTTTGAGATGTAAATTTTTTTAATAATTCTGCAACAATGGCCCTGTGGTACTGAACCATTTTAGTCGACCTGTCTGCCTCTGGAACAAGAGATTGAAATTTCTCCTTAAAGCATTGGTCTAAAAGTGTCACTACCCAGTAATGACTGTTTTCCAATATTTTTACAATACGAGGGTCACGGGAAAGGAAGCGCAACATAAAGTCAGCCATGCGTGCCAGATTGGTAACAGGCAAGTCTTCCGTGTCCTCACCCACAGGACGACTGAACAAGGTATCCTCCTCCTCCTCTTCCTCTTTCTCCCTGTGCTCAGGCCATCCACGCTGAACAGACGATATGAGAGTTTTTACTTGTAGTACCATCTATAGCACATGAAAGTAGCTCCTGTTCTTCCTCCTCTTTCTCATTGTCAACCAATCCACATTGGGATAACATGAGGCTGGGCTGTGTGTAGTCACCCTGTAGGGTTCCTTGATCCATGTCCTTGTGCTCTGCCTGCAATGCATCCTCTTTCATTATGAGCAGAGAGATTTTCAGAATGCAGTTGAGAGGGATGGTGACTCTAATTATGGCATCATTGCCGCTCACCATCTTGGTGGACTCCTCAAAGTTTTGGAGGATGTTACATATGTCTGACATCCACTCCTGAGGTCTTATGTGTGGAGTTAAACCTGAAAAAGGACGGCCTTGTTGACGCTGGTATTCAATAACTGCGCACTTCTGCTCACAAATCCTTTCCAACATATGCAGTGTAGAGTTTTGAGTGGGGACATCACACACCAGTCGGTGAGCTGGAATCTTCAATCTCTGCTGAAGCATGGCAAGGGCAGCTGAAGCTGTAGCTGACTTTCTAAAATGGGCACACAGGCGACGTGCTTTCACCAGCTGATCCGGCAGCTCTGGGCATCTTTTTAGAAAACGTTGAACAATGAGGTTAAGCACATGGGCCAGGCATGGTACGTGTGTCAATTCGCCTCTCCTCAGAGCCGCCATCAGGTTCCTGCCATTGTCACACACAATATCGCCTGGCTGGAGATTCATCGGTGTCAGCCATACATCGGCCTGCTGTCATGATCAGTTGGTCAGTCACCAACTACACAACAAACAAGGGACCACCGGGGACACAATTACAATGGTGGGCCCTGCAATAGGGAGTGGACACCTCCTGCACTCTTCTAAGGATGTGCCCTGGTCTTCCTGACATCCCTATGCGGCTTCTTTCAAACCATCGCTGAGCAGGATACCTTAGCCCTCGCTTGCCCTACACCTATCCCTAAGTAGGGAATTGGCAAGTGTAGACACTGCTTCCACTGCTGCACTAATATGACACCAATGGAAGGTATGACAAGCAAGGTAGACAAACAACACTTAGCCTTCTGCTGTAAAGCACCGCACAGCAGGATCACGACATCATATAAACCATGAACAGCTGAGGCACCACCGCACCCAGCAAGCTCCTTCAGCTCAGCGTGGTCGCTGCCAAATGACCTCTAACACTGACAGTCAGCTGATGCATCAGGTGATCCTTTAATGGAAGGTGTGAGTGGTCACCACCTGCATCAGCAAACTCAACAGCCATGTAATTACACCAGCAGCAATCGGGGTAGAGAAACTGACATTAACCCCCAATGGCCTGAAAGGAAAAAACTTTATATGTGAGAATCCAGATCTGCCATGGATCCAAGGATGGATCATGACGCCTGCTCTTTCAGAGCTGTCAACAACTTTTCAGCATTATGTGGTTTGTCACCTAAGCAAATTATCTTAAGCACAGCCTGTTTCTGTTTGGCTTTGGCAGTGCTGCAGTGCTTCCAGCTTGTGGCTGATGTGCTCAATTTGGAGATGGAGGCTGAAGAGGAGGAGGCAGTGCAGGAGCTGTACACAGTGGGGGCAACCCTGATTAATGTATGGCCCGCAATCCTTGACATCAGGAGGACGTGCTCCATTCCAAGGTCTGACTGGGTCCCGGCTTCCATTATGTTAACCCAGTGTGCCATTAGCGAGATGTGCCGTCCCTAACCACAAGCACTTGCCCACGTTTCCGTGGTTAGGTGTACTTTCCCAGTAACTGCATTGTTGATGGCACGGGTAATGATGAGGGACATGTGCTTGTGTATTGCTGGGATGGCACAGCAGAAGAAATTGTCGCAGCTGGGGACCAAGTACCTTCGGACGGCCGCCGCCATCAGGTTGCAGAAAGCTTCCATCTCCACAAGCCTAAAAGGCAACATTTCAAGCGCAAGCAGATGAGAAATGTGAGAATTTAGTCCTGTGGCCTGTGGGGCGTTGGCTGCGTATTTCTGCTTATGTTCCAATGACTGGGGTATTGACAACTGAAAGCTGTGCTGGACAACAACGTGGACGTGCTTGATAATGGTGCTATTTGACTGTGGGCAACAGCAGGTGCAGGGCAGGAGGCATCATTGCATGCACCGTGGACAGGGGATTGTCTTGCATGAACAACAGTGGAAGTAGCAGTGGTGTCACCCGCAGACAATGTTCCTTCAGAATGGGGTTGGGCCCACAAAGTTGGGTGCTTTGCTGCAATGTGCCTGATTATGCTGGTGGTGGTAAGGCTGGTAGTTTTGCTACTCCTGCTGATGCTGGCATGACAGGTGTTGCAAGTGGCCTGTTTGGGGTTATCGGCATCAATTATTAAAAAATTACCAGACTCGGGAAGACCTAACAGTTGGTCTGGCAACTTCCCACAGGTTGGTGTTACAGGGAATGGTTGCACACCTTGTTTCTGCAGCCACCGCAAGGCTTCTTCCTGCCTGAAGTGGTGCTACGCCTACCTCCCCCTGTGTGCTGCTGCCCTCTCTTTGCTTGTCCTCCTGCCTGGTTGGGTCTGTTACTATATCATCTACCATCTCGTCTTCCACTTCCGCACCCTGGTCCTCCTCCTGACTTTCCGGCAATTGTGTCTCATCATCGTCCACCTTTTGTGACCATGGCTGCTCAAATATTTGTGCATCACTACATGGAATATCATCTTGCCCCACTTCAAGTGAACCAGGCAAGAGGCTCGAATCTCCAAATGGACAACTGAACAGCTCTTCGGAGTGTCCGAGTGTGGAATCAGTTGTCTCAGGGCACTCAGCATGGTGGGAGGAAGGAAGATCAGGGTGAGGAATATGCGGTCCAGATTCACGACTACTCTGATTTGACCGTGTGGAAGACAGGGTGCTGGTGGTGGTGGTGGATAAGTAACTTGAATTATTATCCGCTATCGAACAAACAACCTTTTCACACTGCTCAGGCTTCAATAGTGCTGTCTTGCCGCAATCCCCTAGGACTTTGGACATTAAGGTCCAGCAAGAAGATGTGCGTGTTTTTGATGGCCCAATTTCAGCTTGGCCACGGCCTCGGCTTTGGCATGCACCATCACCATCACTTCCCTGTCCCTTGCCACGCGCCTTGTCCATTGTAAATGGACTAGAATATTATATGCGTTCACTACAAATGGCTGATTTGGGAGCTAACTTGTATGTGATACGTGTGTGGGAAAACCACACTTTTACCTATCTGAACTGTAGGTAAACATGTTTTTTGGCTTATCAGATTTGTGTCAATAAGTACTGTAACAGACTGCAAAAATACTAGAATATGTAGGCCTAAAATAATCACATTTTTGGCACTGATAAATGAGGCCTGTTAGGGAGATACCACACTGACAAATCTGTGGCCTGTATTTATTGTTTTTTTAGGCTAAATAGTGCTATACACAACTACAGTGACACACAGGAAAACAACTGAAAACTGTCCTGCAATGTCCATACTTGGAGCATTTAGATATATGAGCTGGCACGGAGATACCACACTGTCAAATCTGTGACCTGTATTTTTTGCATTTTTAGGCTAAATAGTGCTGTATATAAGTAGAGTGACACACAGGAAAAAAATTGAAAACCGGACTAAAATGGCCAAACTTGGAGCAGGCAGATATATGAGCTGGCACTGAGATACCACACTGACAAATCTGTGGCCTGTATTTTTTTTGTTTTGTAGGCTAAATAGTGCTGTATATAACTACAGTGACACACAGGACAAAAATGAAAACTGGCCTAAAATGTCCAAACTTGGAGCATGCAGATATATTAGCTGGCACAGAGATACCACACTGACAAATCTGTGTCCTGTATTTTTTGCTTTTCTAGGCTAAATAGTGCTGTATATAACTACAGTGACACACAGGAAAAAAATGGAAAACAGGCCTAAAATGGGCAAACTTGGAGCACGCAGATATATGAGCCGGCACGGAGATACCACACTGAGAAATCTGTGTCCTGTAATTTTTCCTTTTTTAGGCTAAATAGTGCTGCATATAACTACAGCGACACCCAGGAAAACAATTGAAAAGCGGCCTGCAATGGCCAAAATTGGAGCACGCAGATATATGAGCTGGCACAGAGATACCACACTGACAAATCTGAGGCCTGTATTTTTTGCTTTTTTTGGCTAAATAGTGCTGTATATAACTACTGTGACAGATAGCAAAAAAAATGTAATTTAGGGCTAAAATGACAAAAAATTTTAACAGACGGATGGATGAGGGGTGTCACAGATATACCGCACTATAAAATATGTGGCCTGTGTGCATTTTTTGGGGGGTTCAGCAAAATGATGTCAATAAATTGTGTAAGACACTCAAAAAAATATTCTACTCTACTGTACCACATAAAAATTAAATATTTCTCTGCGCACTCAAAAGTGATTTTTGGGACCCCTTTAAAACTGCAGGATTTTCACATTGTGCTAGGAAAAGGATCTGGCTGGATTATGCACTGTCAAAAACCAAATGGAGAAAAAAAGGGCTCTGGATTGCTTTGCAATAAAATAAGCTCCATTAACCTGGCCAAAAAATTAGACCTGGGACTAGGTATGTACGGTCAATATATCCTGTAGGTAACAGCAGCACCAGCAGACAGGAAGGGAATGGACCCTCTTGATATATGCAATGATATGTATATACTTACATACTGGCCTTGCACTGATATGTATAGGGCGACGTACAATCCCCTGCCTACCTAACACTGCAATCTGTATTCTCCGGAATTACTCCTTAGAAGGACTGTTGGTTTAGCTGGATTTGAGTACTTTAGGATGGTAGACCCCACACTGACTAAGAAATCCCCAAATCTGACCCTATCTCGGCAGCAGATCTCCCTACATTATCTAAATCTGGAGCTGAATGCACCGAGCAGGGCGGCGTCCGCTCTCTTATATCCCTGATGATGCTGTGTGGCCAGCGAATCACTGCATGACCACAACAAAGATGGCTGCGGCATTTCATTGCCTGGCAGACAATCCTTGCTTTCTGATAGGGTCTCTAAAGACCTCAAAAAAAGCTGGGTGGAGACCTTAGTTCCCACCGAGTAATCCCGGAAATGCTTGGTATCGAGTACCATGATAGTTGGGCGAGTTACAAGTAGTGGCGAGTAAATTCGCTCATCACTAGAAAAGAACATCTCCCCAACCACTAAGCATGGAGTGAATCAATCAGGCTTTGGGGTTGGGCTGCAGCCAATCATACAGGGAACATTTCCCCAGTAGAGGGAAGAATGGATTCAATGAAATGTCAAGAAATTATTGAAGCAAATACGACAACTGCAATCAAGCATTTGCAATAACTGGCAATAAGGTTTTTACAATGCTCTGGAGGATTTTGGCATACTCATTTTTGAAGCATTGCTGTAATTCACCCACAATTGAGGGTTTCTGAGCTTGGACCACCTTTTAAGGTCATGTCACAGCATCTTAATTGGATTAAAGCCAGTACTTTGACTAGACCACTCCAAAGTCTTAATTTTGTTTTCCCTAAGCCATTCAGAGGTGGATTTGCTGCTGAGTTTTTGATCATTGCCCTGCTGCATAACTCCAGTGTGCTTCAGCTTGAGGTCACAAACAGATGCCTGGATATTCTCCTTCAGGATTTTTGGTAGACAGCAGAATTCATGGTTCCCTTTACTATATCAAGTCTTCCAGGTCCTAAAGCAGCAAAACAACTGCGGACCATCTCACTGCCAGCACCATATTTCACTGTTGGTATAATGTTCCTTTTCTGAAATGCTGTGCTGCTTTAAATGACAGAATTAATAGGACATGCACCTTCCAAAAAGTTAAACTTTTGTCTCATCAGTCCAGAGTATTCTCACAAAATTCTTGGGGTTCTTTAAGATGTTTTCTGACAAAACTGAGACAAGCCTTTATGTTCTTATTGCTCAGCTGTGGTTTTCTTCTTAGAACACATTTTGCACAGTCTCATTCCTATGGTAGAGTCATGAACTTGACACAAGTGAGGCCTGCAGTTCTTTGGATGTTGTTGTCGGGAATATTCTGACCTCTTGAATGATTCGGCCACTCCTGGGAAGGTTCACCACTGTTCCATGTTTTTGCTGTTTTTGGATAATGGCTCTCACTGTGGTTCGCTGGAGTTCCAAAGCTTTAGAAACATCTTTATAACCTTTCCCAGACTGATTGACCTCAATTACTTTGTTTCACATTTGTTCCAGAATTTCTTTGGCTTGCAGCATGATGTCTAGCTTTTGAGTATCTTTTGGTCTAATTCACTTTGTCAGGCAAGTCCTATTTAAATGATGTGTGGCACTAATCAAACCTGGATGTCGCTAGGGAATTTGAACTCTGTGATAAACCATAGTTAATCTATATTTTAAGGGGGAGGGGCAATTACTTTTTCACTTAAAAAGAAAGACCTTCATTTAAAATCTGCATTTTGTGTTTATCTTTGTCTAATATTTAAATTTATTTGATGATTTCAAACATTTAAGTGTGACAAACATGTAAAAGAAAAGGATATCAGAACGGGCCAATGTAAATAAAAATAGTACCGTAGAAATTGCTATCTTGACCCATAAAAACAAACCGTCATACTGCTCCATCAGCATAAAAATAAAAAAGTTATAGCTCTCAGGATAAAGCGATGCAAAAATCATTTTTTCTATGAAATAGTTCTTATTGCGTTAAAGTCTCAAAACATAACAAAATGATATAAATGAGGTATCGCTGTAATGGTAATGACCTAAGGAATAAAACTCCCATACCAATTTTACCCCACATGGAACGGTATAAAACAAAAACAAAAAGCAATTCCTGAATTGCTGTTTTTTGTTCATTCTGTCTCCCAAAAATCAGAATAGTATGGTACCAATAAAAACGTCAGCTCGTCCCACAAAATGACTCTGTTGGCCAAATATGTAAAAATTATAGCTCTCAGAATATGATGATGCAACAACTAGTTTTCGCATTAAAAGACATCTTTTAGTGTGTGACAGCAACCAAACATAAAATCCTGATATAAATCTGGTATCACTGTAATCGCAAATCTTCACACACTGTTGATTTTTTCATTCTGCCTCTCAAATATCACAGTAAGGCTCAGTGCATATTTATCCTATGCTCTATGCTGAGCGCTTACACCGAGATTTCTGTAAAAATCTCTGACATATGTGATCCAGACAGAACCCCCGGTGGAAAATTCCCTATAATGCAGCAAATGGAGGCCATAGGACCTGTGATCCAGTGGTGTCCATCTTTTTAGGATTGCATAAAAGTGCTGTTGACCACAGTTTCGTGTACTTCTGAAAAGGAAACTCCTCAACAGAGTCCAGACGCAGTCCAGAGTAAAAGTGCTGCCTCATTATAGTGAATGGATCCCTCTGGGGTTTCATCTGAATCACGTCACTCAAAGATTTAGATGGAAACCCTAAAGTAAGTGCTCTGCGTAGAGCAATGGATAAATGTGATGCCAAGTGTTAAATAAAATGTTCCCTATAAAAGCTTCATCTCAATCCACAAAAAAATCAAGTTCTCACTCAGATCTGTCATTTGTTAATGGAAATATAGGGGACTTCCATGTTACTGGTAGCACAAAGGCTCTAGAAAAGCTAAATGGCTTCTCGCTCCCCAAAATAAATTCAGCCAATTCTCCGCTCCCAAATCCAAATGTCTTCCTCGCTTCTGAGCCCCAGTGTGCCTAAACTATATTTAGCGCCCACATGTCTGGATTTTCTGTAGTGATGAAAACCTGCCTAATTTACAGGTGTGCGTCTCCAGAAGCATGAGTTGAGAATAATGTATTTGTCACTACAATGGCAGTTTGCAACTTTCACTCAGCAACATACACTGCTGCTTGTTTCTGGAAAACACCCCATGAAGTCAAAATTGTCACTACATCAGTATATACTGTAAATTCCAAAAGGGTTATAATTTCCAAAATGTAGTAACTTGAGGGGGGATTCCACAAACGATTCTAGGAAAATCTGCGTTCCAGGAGGTAAATAGCTCTCCATCCCTCCCGAGTCTCTCTGTATGGCTAAACAGTACTGTACATCCAAATATGGGGTATTTCTACATTCAGCAGAAATTGTGGGACAAAATTTTGTGCCATTTTTACCCATTTTCCAGTATGAAAATGTAAAATTGTGACTAACACACCATCTTGGTGGTAAAAATGTAAATTATTTTTTCTTCACTGCCCAATGGTATAAAAGTCTGTGACACACCTTTGGTGTCAATATATTCACTGAAACGCTAGATGAATTCATTGTGAGGTTCAACTGGTAAAATGGGGTCACTTATGGGGGCTTCTATTGATTTGGCACCTCAGGGGCTCTGCCAATGTAATATGGCACCCTCTATCAAGTGTGGCAAAATCTGCACTGTAATATGACACTATGTCCCTGCTGAGCTTTGCACTGTGCCTCAAAAGTAATTTTTGACCACATGCAGGGTAGCAGTAAACTCAGGAGAAATTGCACAACAAACTTTGGGCTCCATTTTCTTCCTTTGCCCTTGTGAAAATACAAAATTTGTAACTAAAAAAGATTTTTGTGGGAAAAACGTGATTTTTTATTTTCACGGCTTAACGTTATAATCTTCTGTGAAGCAAGTGGGGGTTCAAGGTGCTCAATACACATCTAAATAAGTTCCATAAGGGGTCTAGTTTCCAAAATGGTGTCATTTGTGGGGTTTTCCATTGTTTAGGGACATTAGAGGCTCTCCAAAAGAAACACGGTGTCCGCTAATTATTGCATCAAATTTTGCATTCAAAAAGTCAAATGCGCTCCTTCCCCTCCAAACACTGCCATGCGCCCAAACAGCAGCATTCCCCCACATATTGGGTATCAACATACTCAGGAGAAATTGCAGAAATTGTATGGAGCAATTTCTTATGGTCGGAATATACTTACAAATCCGATGGTGACAGCGGTCCCGGTGGTCTCGGTGGTGGTGGTTCTGATGCAGCCTCCCTTCCCAGGCTGGTGTGGCTGTGGTGCGGCGGTGGCGGTGCTGCAGTGGCGGGGCTCTGTGGTGTGGCAGCCCTCCACTGGCATTTCATGAAAGCTACTTTGCTGCGATGTGGTGCCGTGGTGGTGCATGCTCAGATTTAGATCTCGTCCCGAGATCTCGGGACGAGATCTTGTTGCCAATATCTGAATCTGAGTATGTGCCGCCCCCCGGCAGCCATATTCCCGGAGGGACTGCATCACAGCAATGGAGCTGTGGGGCTTTGACAAAATGCCGGCGGAGGCCCGCCATGCAGAACGGAGTGGTGCTGCCCCTGCCTCAGCACAGAGCGGCCCTGCCCCAGCACAGAGCGGCACTGCCCCAGCACAGAGTGCAGCTGCCACTTCCCCAGCACAGAGTGCAGCTGCCACTGCACCAACACAGAGCCCAGCCTCCCCAGCACAGAGCACAGCTGCCCCAGCACAGAGCGAAGTCACCCCACAGAGCACCTCCACCGTAGCAGCATGGGAAAGGATTTCCCAGAGGTGACCGCACAAGCCTGGATCACCGAACGACCCCTGTGACCACTCCTCCACCGATCCTTTCCCTGATAAGCTAAATTCGGACTGTAAGACGGACCCCCATTTGACACATTATTGTTTTCCCTTTTTTCCTTCTGAAAATTTGGGGTGCGTCTTATGGTCCAGTGCGTCTTATATCTGGACCTGGTATCTGGGGAAAAATGTGATTTTTTTATTTTCACGGCTCTACGTTATAAACTTCTCTGAAACACGTATGTGTTCAAGGTGCTCAATACACATCTAGAAAAGTTCCGTAAGGGGTCTAGTTTCCAAAATTATGTCACTTGTGGGAGGTTTCCACTGTCTAGGCCCATCAGGGGCTCCCCAAATATGACATGGCGTCCACTAATTATGCCAGCAAATTTTAGATTGGTGCTCATTCCCTCCTGTTACCCTTGTGAAAGTAAAAAAAAATAGGTTTAAAGGAATTTTTTGTGAAAGAAAAGTAAATGTTTATATTTTCCATCCACATACCAAAAATTCCTGTGAAGCATCTGAAGAGTTGATAAACTTCTTGAATGTGGTTTTGAGTAACTTGAGAGGTGCAGTTTTTAGAACGGTGACATTTTTGTGTAATTATCTAACATATAGTCCCCTCAAATTTACTTCAATTGTAAGGTGGTCCCTAAAAAAATGGTTTTGCAAATTTTGTTGTAAAAATTAGAAATCACTGGTCAACTTCTAACCCTTATAATTTTCTAACAAAAAAAATTGTTTCAAAAATTGTGCTGATGTAAAGTAATGTAAAGACATGTGAAAAATGTTATTTGTTAACTATTTTGTGCGATATGACTCTCTGATTTAAGGGCATAAAAATTAAAAGTTTAAAAATTGCAAAATTTTCAAAATTTTTGCCAAATTTTCATTTTTTCACATATAAATGTAAGCCACTATCTTGAAGCACAATATATCATAAGAAAACACTCTTAAAGGAGTAAACAGGCTTCGGGGTGAAGGGTTAAGACATGCTTTGGGGTTGTGTTGCAGCCAATAGCATGAGGAAAATGTCATGAGTATAGAAAATAATGGATTCAGTGATATTTCAGCAGCATATTCATGCATATATAACCTCATTTGCAAAAAAGCTGAATTTGAAAAGAGGATGGCTTCTACAAATGGATAGCAATCCTTACACATGTAAAATCAACAATTAACTACCTCAAAAAGTGCAAGCTGAAGGTTTTACAACAGTCACCTGATCTGCACATTATTGAAAATCTGTGGCTAGATTTCAAAATAGCAGTGCATGCAAGATGAATTAGGAATCTCACAGAACTGGAAGAATTTTCCAAGGAACAATGGATGAAAATCCTTCAAACACGAACTGAAAGACTCTTGGCTGGCTGGAAAAAATGATACTTGCAAAAGAGGATGCCACTAGGTACTAACCATGCAGAGTGCCCAAATATTTGCATTGGTCCATTTTCCCTTTTGAAATTTTTACAATATAAAAGATGAAAATTTATATATATTTTTTGGCCTAAAATGCAAAGAAAATGTGTCAACTTTAACCTTGACCCTTTTAAAGATCATTTCATCTTCAACTTGCTTAACTGTTCACCATAATAGCCATTTTGGTCACTGGTGCCAAGACTTTTATATGTAACTGTAGCATAGGATTGCAAAGAGAAAAAAAGAGGATTCCAGCATCCGCTTGATGTTGAGATTAAAAAATGACTTTTAATGATAACATTTCAAATGAAAAAAATCACAATAATAAATTAGAATGTGGAGTAAGAAGGAGGGAAGTGAGGAATGAGGGGGGATTAGGACATCTGTCTATGTGTTTCGAGCTCAGGGCTCTTAGTCAGTATTCTATCATTTTAGGGTGACCAACCAAAAAACATCAACTAAGTTTCAAAACAGCTGACATGTTTTAGGAAAGATGTGGGCTCAGTGCAGGAGGGATTCTGACATGGGCATACTATTTCGCCCAACATTGGAAAGGGGTTACTAGAAGCTCTGAAGATAAGTAATAATTCATCTGGAGTCTCTATCAATTTGTCCAAAAGAATCCTAAAAGCAGTCTTGCTACAGCTTCAAATTCAAGTTGGATATGCAGTTCACATGAAAGAAACCTATGACAACATGAAACAGTTGATCAGGTACCAGAAATATAACCAACATTTGTGGCCTCCTTGTGGTGACTTAAAGGGAACCTGTCGGCAGGATTGTGCACAGTAACTTACAGACACTGTCAGGTTGGCACTGTTATACTAATTAAAATGATACCTTGGATGATAAAATCCATCCTTTGGTTGTTGTTTAATCCTTATTTTCTGTTTTGAGTTAATGATATGCAGGTGCTTCGGGGTGGGTCTGTGGGGGGGGTTCTCCATGTGGTGCTCTGCTTAGCTATTCATAATGAAGACTGCTGACAGGTCACTGATCCCTCACTGACCTGTCCCCAAGTTAACATAATGAATATTATATAAACATACTAAAAAAAATACCTATTCAGCAGGCAGGTGCCAGCCGTGGCACCTGCATGGCTGCATAATCACATGTGTAAAGTGCATATAATTATTATGGTTAAGGTTATCCTGGTATCCTGGTATTTAAAACGAAGAAGTCCATTTGAAAATTGCAGCTGCGCAGTATCAGGTAACAGTTATTGGTTTATATCGGCAATCACCAATAGCTGCTCTGCGCTGGTGACAGCGGCGCCATCTTGCTAGAGAAGAAAAAAATTCCTCCTCCAAGATGGCGCTGCCGAGTCTGCACGGTAGCAGCTATTGGCGATTATCGATAGCTGCTACTTTGCAGGCTCGGCGGTGCCATACTGGAGGAGGACATTTCTTTCTATCTTCTCTAGCATGATTGTGCCACTTGCGCATGCGCAGTAGCAGCGATTGGATCACCTATATACACCAATAACTGCTACTGCACAGGTTCCATTTTCAAATGGATTTTTTTTAAATATCAGGATAACCTTAGCCTTAATAATTATATTCACATTACACATGTGATTATGCTGCAGCATAGATGCCATGGCTGGCACCTGCCTGCAGAAAGATTTTTTTAATTTTTTAGTATGTATATATAATACTCATTATGTTAACTAGGGGGCAGGTCACTGAATGATCAGTGACTTGTCAGCAGTCTTCATTATGAATAGCTAAGCAGAGCACCACATGAAGCCTCCCCACAGGCCTGCCCCGAAGCACAAGCATATTATTAACTCAAAACTGAAAATAAGGATTAAACAACCACAAGACAGAGTTCATCACCAGAGGTATCATTTTAATCAGTATAACAGCACCGACCTGACAGTGTCTATAGACTACTGTGCACAATCCTACGAATAGGTTCCCTGTAAAGGTGGTTGTCCTCTTGCTTGTTCTCCAGGGTGGATACACAAAGTACTTCTGCTTTCTGTGTGAGTAGGATAGATATACAAGAGAATATCACTATAATCAGAAGCGAAGCTGGGGTTTTGGTTCAGGGGGGGTGAAACTTTTGAATTGGCCCATAACCAGGTAACCTTGATTATGAACATATAAGTGATTACAGCACAGTTATAGATGGTGACTTACAGAGGATGTTCTTTCAGATGGAATCATTCACTTTTCTCATCTTTTCCATCTGGCCCAGGCCGACATGACGACTACTTCCAGCCATGACTCAGATGCAGAAATTACAACAAAGACACATTTCACATATCATATATTCAGCACTGTCCACAATGGGACTATTCCCAACCCGCACAAACTCCTCAACCTGCTGATACCCCAATGCTGAGCCGCTGCTGCTGTATGTGTCCCTATTACTACACTTGCTGTGTGGTTCTGTGTGCCCTTTAAATTCTAAACCAACCCTCTAGAATATAGTAATGCCGTGGGAAAATGCCCTATAAAACACTGTTAGGCGTCGGGTTTCTCCCTCTGTACAGGAGGAATCCCGAGCCTTGCTTTCTGCGGTCTCCAATTCAGTCCCGGCCGCAGTGGAGCCTGCTCAGCAAAGACGTCGGTTCCGGCGCCTTGCTCATGCTAAGTCCCTCTTTCGCTCCACTGAGCATGCCCCTGCCTCAACCTCTCATTGGAGCTCAGGGGTCACATGCTCAGGTCCCGTGCCTGTTCCGATTGGACCACGGGGAAGGTTCCGAAAGGTCGCCACTTTAAAAGACTTGCATGGCCGCTCGGCTATGCACTAACATAGACTCATATTTTCAGTGGTATGTGTGATGATGGATGCATGAAACTGGTGACTGACTCCTTATGACTCCTGTTATGATTGAGTCACCGTAGGAGGCAAAAACAGAAATGCTAGCTAAGTCCAGAAAACCAGAGAAGTTGGCAGCTATCGGATTGCAGACCCCTGAACCTATCAACACAACTAGCAGTAGCTGTGGGGGGTTCCTACGATGCCCTAGACCCCCTCGATCACAGCCGGAGGACTATATAGCCTAAAGACAGAAAGGGAAATCTAAACTGCCCCAGAGCAGACCCCAAAACAAAAGGCAGCCCCCAACATATAACGATGGTGAAGCAAGAAGAAAGAACACTAACACAGACAGAAAGATGGACTGAGCAAAGACGGTGCCCAAGCTAACTAGATAGGAAAGGACAGGAAGGCTGCTGTCTGCAATCCGTGAAAAACCCTATGAAAATAAGAGCCAACAGACTGACAGTGAAAAAGGCCCTGAAGACGCTAGGCTTCAAAAAAGCTATGTCAGTACTCAGGAATATTCTGAAGACAGAGCAACCGGCAAAAGGAGATTCAGCTCACCTCAGCAGGGAATGGCAGAATCCAGAAAAGCAAGGAAAACAAAAACAAAACACAAATGCTAACAGGCAAAGCAGAAAACTAAGCTTTAGAGGAGCAGGAATCAGACTGGTCTCCTAGAAGTCCACAGAGAAATCACCCGCAGGGCAGAAGGGCGTCGGCAGCCTTACATCCAGTCCGTGACTCCACTCAGCCAGTCATCATCATTAGGCTCAGGTGCCTGATAATCAGGCTCATTACCTTCCTTTACCAGAATAGGGAGTCCACCAGACCTCAGTGACGAAGGGGAAAATGAACTCACAACAGTACCTCCCCCTTGAGGAGGGGTCACCGAACCCTCAACCACGCCACCAGGGCGATCTGGGTGAGCCCAATGAAAGGCACGTACCAATCTTTTGGCATGAATATCAGATGCAGAGACCCAGGAATTATCCTCCTGACCATAACCCTTCCACTTAACCAAATACTGGAGTCTCCGTCTAGCCAGACGGGAATCCAGTATTTTCTCTACCTCATATTCCATGTTATCTTCAACCAATACAGGGTCCTGCGGTGCCACCCCAGGAACAACTGGTTCAACAAACCTCTTTAACAAGGACTTATGGAACACATTATGGATTTTAAATGTGACAGGAAGGGCCAAACGAAAAGAGACCGGATTAATAATCTCCAAAATCTTGTAAGGTCTAATAAATCTAGGCTGAAACTTAGGAGAAGCCACCTTCATAGCAATATTTTTTGATGATAACCACACCATATCACCAATCTTAAATTGGGGACCAATGGTCCTATGTCGATTGGAAAACCGCTGGGCCTTTTCCTGGGAGAGAGATAACTTATCCACCACTTGGTCCCAGATCTGGTGCATTCTCTCCACCACAGTGTCAACACCTGGGCAGGCAGAAGGCTCCACCTGCCCTGAAGAAAATCGAGGATGAAACCCAAAGTTACAAAAAAAAGGTGACATCAAAGTGGCAGAACTAGCTCTATTATTTAAAGCAAATTCGGCCAAGGGCAAAAATGAAACCCAATCATCCTGATCAGCGGAAATAAAACATCTCAAATACGACTCCAAGGTCTGGTTTGTTCTCTCTGTCTGCCCATTGGTCTGAGGGTGAAAAGCAAAGGAGAAGGACAACTGAATTCCCAGCTTGGAACAGAAAGTCCTCCAAAATCTAGACACAAACTGAACTCCTCTGCTCTGTCAGATACAATGTTCTCAGGAATCCCGTGCAAGCGAACCACCTGTTGCAAAAACAGGGGCACCAACTCAGAGGAAGACGGCAACTTAGGGAGTGGTACAAGATGAACCATCTTAGAGAACCTATCACAAATCACCCAGATAACAGTCATTCTTTGAGAGACCGGCATATCAGAGATGAAATCCATTGAAATATGGCTCCATGGCCTCCTGGGGACCGGCAAAGGCATCAACAACCCACTAGAGTGAGAACAAGATTTAGACCGGGAGCAAGTCCCACAGGACTGCACAAAATTCCTGACATCATAAGACAAGGTGGGCCACCAAAAAGAGTGACCCACCAGATCTCTAGTACCAAAAATGCCTGGTTGACCAGCCAATGCAGAGCAATGAACTTCAGACATCACTCTCTTCTTCCACTGGTCAGGAACATACAACTTTCCACTGGGACAACGCTCAGGTTTGTCCTCCTGGAACTCTTGCAGAGCAAGTCTCAAATCGGGCAAGATGGCAGAAAGAACTACCCCTTCGCCTAAGATGGTAGCAGGCTTGGTCACCACAGGAGAATCAGCAAAGAAGCTCCTAGAGAGGGCGTCTGCCTTGACATTCTTAGTTCCAGGAAGAAAAGAGACCACAAAATCAAAACATGTAAAAAACAAGGCCCACCTAGCCTGTCTAGGGTTCAAGCGTTTAGCCGACTCTAGGTAAATCAAATTCTTGTGGTCAGTGAGGACCACAACTTGATGTTTAGCTCCCTCCAACCAATGTCTCCACTCCTCAAATGCCCATTTCATGGCCAACAGTTCCCGATTCTCCACATCATAGTTATGTTCAGATGGAGAGAACTTTCGGGAAAAGAAAGCACAGGGATTCATTTTAGATGTTACAGGATCCTTTTGGGACAAAACAGCTCCTGCACCAATCTCAGAAGCATCCACCTCTACCTGGAACGGGAGTGAGACATCAGGTTGCCGCAAAACCGGGGCGGAGGTAAATCTTCGCTTCAGCTCCTGAAAGGAAGCAACAGCCTCCGGAGACCAATTCAACACATCAGCACCCTTCTTGGCCGGGTCCATTTCAATAGTTGACGGAGACAAAATAAATCCCAAAAATGAAATCCTCTGTACTCCAAAAAGGCATTTCGATCCTTTGACATACAGGGAATTCTCCCTCAAGATCCGGAACACAGTCCGAATATGTTCCACATGAGAATCCCAATCCTTGGAGAAGATCAAAATATCATCCAGATAGATAATCAAAAATTTATCGACAAAGTCTCGGAAAATATCGTTCATGAAGCACTGGAAGACAGAAGGGGCATTAGTGAGCCCAAAAGGCATCACCAGGTACTCAAAATGTCCTTCCGGAGTATTAAACGCCGTCTTCCATTCATCCCCCTGCTTAATGCGGATAAGATTATACGCCCCCTCAGGTCAAGCTTGGTAAACCAGTAAGCACCTCTAACTCTAGAGAATAGATCCAAAATCACGGGTAACGGATACTGATATTTAACAGTAATTTTGTTGAGGGCACGATAATCAATACAAGGCCTTAAAGAACCATCCTTTTTGGCCACAAAAAAAAACCCGGCACCTAAGGGTGAAGAGGATGGTCTAATATGACCCTTCTCCAATGCCTCCTTAATATAGGATCGCATAGCCTCGTGCTCGGGTACAGATAAATTGAAGAGCCGACCCTTGGGAAATTTACACCCCGGGCTCAGTTCAATTGCACAGTCATAACTCCTATGAGGAGGCAAAGATGCAGACTCATTCTCACTAAATACATCATAAAAGTCCGCCAAATAGTCAGGAACATCATGCGACTGAGGAGAGGTGGAAAAAACCGGAGCCTCACTAAAGGCACACCGACAACCCCAACTCACCACAGACACAGATTTCCAATCCAAAACTGGATTATGAATTTGCAACCAGGGAAACCCCAGAACAACGGCATCATGCAGACCATGTAACACCAAAAATCTGCAATTTTCTTGATGGTCTGGGGCGACCCGCATGACCACCTGGGTCCAAAACTGAGGTTTATTTTTCGCCAAAGGTGTAGCATCAATCCCCCTCAAAGGGATAGGCATCCGCAGAGGTGTCATCGGAAATCCACAACGTTTAGCAAAATCCAAGTCCATTAGGTTTAGCGCTGCTCCTGAATCCACAAAAGCCTTGGCTGAAAATGTGGACAGGGAGCAGATCAGAGTAATTGCCAGAAGAAACTTAGGTTGAACACCACCTACAGAAAACGTGTGTGCAAAGCGTTTCTCCCGTTTAGGACAAACAGAAATAATATGCGAGGCATCTCCACAGAAAAAACACAGCTTATTACGCCTTCTGAACTCCTGATGTTGCGCCCTAGGCAAAACTCTATCACTTTGCATAGGTTCAGACGTCTGTTCAACCGGTGGCAACACCTCTCGTGCAATCCTGCGTTCACGTAAACGCCGATCATAGTATCTTTACGGCTTCTGACAAACCCTTCAGAAAGAGAGCAGCCAAGGCATTATCATTCCAGGTAGTAAGGACTGCCCACTTTTGGAACTTTTGACAGTACAACTCTGCAGAATCTCGACCCTGGCTCAATGCCAACAGGGTCTTTTCAGCCTGATCAATAGCATTAGGTTCGTCATACAACAACCCCAAGGCTTGAAAGAATGCGTTCACATTAGTCAGAATAGGATCATCCGGTTTCAAAGAAAACGCCCAATCCTGGGGATCACCACGCAGCAAAGAGATGACAATTTTAACCTGCTGCGCGGAGCTCCCTGATGAGTTAGGCTTCAAGGCAAAAAATAATTTACAATTTTTTTTAAACTCAAAAATTTAGATCGATCCCCAAAAAATACATCAGGTGTAGGGATCTTTGGTTCAACAGCATGCGAACGAGCAAGGTAGGCGGAAATTCCCCGCACTTCCACAGCGAGCTGCTCCGCGTGATCAGACAATTGCTTTATCTCCATTGAGAGAAAAAAAAATTCCCCCTACGGCCTCAAAGATATAGAGGAAAGAATATACACACTTTTTTTATTTTTTTTATTTTTTTTTTAAACACAATTCTTTCCTGCTATTGAGTACCCTAGGATCTGCGGTATGGCGGGTGATTCTGTTATGATTGAGTCACCGTAGGAGACAAAAACAGAAATGCTAGCTAAGTTGAGAAAACCAGTGAAGTTGGCAGCTATCGGATTGCAGACCCCTGAACCTATCAACACAACTAGCAGTAGCTGTGGGGGGTTCCTACGAAGCCCTAGACCCCTTGATCACAGCCGGAGGACTATATAGCCTAAAGACAGAAAGGGAAATCTAAACTGCCCCAGAGCAGACCCCAAAGCAAAAGGCAGCCCCCCACATATAATGACGGTGAAGCAAGAAGAAAGAACACTAACACAGACAGAAAGATAGACTGAGCAAAGATGGTGCCCAAGCTAACTAGATAGGAAAGGACAGGAAGGCTGCTGTCTGCAATCCGTGAAAAACCCTATGAAAATAAGAGCCAACAGACTGACAGTGAAAAAGGCCCTGAAGACGCTAGGCTTCAAAAAAGCTATGTCAGTACTCAGGAATATTCTGAAGACAGAGCAACCGGCAAAAGGAGATTCAGCTCACCCCAGCAGGGAATGGAAGAATCCAGAAAAGCAAGGAAAACAAAAACAAAACACAAATGCTAACAGGCAAAGCAGAAAACTTAGCTTTAGAGGAGCAGGAATCAGACTGGTCTCCTAGAAGTCCACAGAGAAATCACCCGCAGGGCAGAAGGACGTCGGCAGCCTTATATCCAGTCCGTGACTCCACTCAGCCAGTCATCATCATTAGGCTCAGGTGCCTGATAATCAGGCTCATTACCTTCCTTTACCAGAATAGGGAGTTCACCAGACCTCAGTGACGAAGGGGAAAATGAACTCACAACAGACTCCCTACCTCTGGTTGTGCTTGTTACAGGGTTTAGAGTATAGAGTCAGTGTCTATTAGTGTCATGGTCTAGCGCCACTGTGCTATCCAGTCACAGCACCTCATTCAGCGCCATTTTGTGCCAGTTAGTCCCAGGCACACAAGTACCGCATTTAGCAGCTGCATCCGCCAGTGCGATGCCGTGTGCTAGCCTAGCACTTTCCTCCCTAGTCTGGGTGGTTAGTGGCATTCGTCAGAGCGATGCAGTGGGCAAGTGGGCACTTGGTGTACTATATTTTCGATACCCTCTTGCTGGCACAGCAGCCATGGCGCCAAGGGCTGGTGGTCTAGAGGGACTCTTTCCTCTGTCTCTGGGACGGAGTCCTGTGACCTTGTACTAGCGCTCACCCTGCCGAGTCCTGTGAGGTTTTCTGGCTCCGGCGTTTGTTTCAGCAGCTCTGTGCAGTAACAGAGTTAGCTTATGTACACACTGGGTCAGCGGTTATCCCACCGGTGTTCAGTCAGCACATTGCGATATATAGTCCACCATTACCGAGCAGCAGCTTATCATCTCTGCATGGTGGACTTCGGGTTGCGATCGCACTGTCTCATATTTTATATTTAGTGCGATCCACGAACCCTAACAAACAGTGCCCACAATTTGTCCCCTAGAAAGTAATAATTCCTTCTGTGTGCCCCTTTGAGAGTCACAGTAACCTGAGTTCCCCTATAAAAAAAGTTTTCACTGTACTTTTAGAAAAGGATTTCCAGTTTGTCAAGGAGCGCTTCCGGCTGATTCATTAATTACTCCGAATATTTAAAGGAATATCCAGTTTATTATTAGACATAAAAACACAACGCGTTTCAGCTATACATAAAATTAGCCTTCATCAGGTCACTTTACATTTAATAATGTCTGAAGTCTCCCCCCTGTAGAGCTCCCCTATACACAATATGATGCTCTCTTATACATCATATTATGCCCCATCACTGTATGTGTACTAACCCCTTAGCAGTGTCGGACTGGAGTGTCAAGGGCCCACCAGTAACACTGACTTTGGGGGCCCACTTACATACAAATATTACACTAACCTCGTTCACAAATTCACCTATATCTCTATATAATAATAAACTGGGTAGTTTGATTAATGAATGATTAGAAGTTGCATTTTTCTATACAGAATCAATTGAATTATGCAGAGTACTTCTCATACAGTGGGGTTGGGGGCCCAGATCTGCACAGGGGCCAACCGGGGGATTCCCCTGTTACCCTATGGGCCAGTCCGAGCCTGCCCCTTAGTATCTCCCAAACTGTTTGATGGCTCCAACACTATATGACGGCCCATCACTGCAATCTCCGCACTGTATGATGGCCCCCTAGATAGCCTCCATATAGTATAATGCACCATATAGTCCTCAATATAGTATAATGCACACCCCATATACCTCCAGATGGTTTAATGTACTCCCCATAGGCCTACATATAGTATAATGCATTGCCTATAGGCAGACTTTATTTAGTATAATGCACTCCCCATAGGCAGACTCTATATAGTATTATGAACTCTCCATTGGCAGCCTCTATATAGTAAAATGACCTCCTCATAGGCAGGCTCTATATATTATAATGTACCACCCATAGGCAGACTCTATGTAGTATAATAAACCCTACATTGGCAACCTCTATAGTATAATGCACTCCCCATAGGCAGACACTATATAGTATAATGCACCCCCATAGGCAGGCTCTATAGTGTAAGGTACCCCATAGGGAGATTCTATAGTATAATGCACCCCATAGGCAGCCTCTATATAGTATAATGCACCCCCATAGGCAGACTATAGTATAATGTGACCCCCATAGGCAGACTCTATAGTATAATGCAGCTCTTCATAGGCAGACACTTTAGTAAAATGCACTCCCCATAGACAGACTATAGTATAATTCACTCCTCATAGGCACATTCTATAGTATAATGCACCTCTCATAGGCAGAGTCTATACTACATTTAATGCACCTCCATAGGCAGACACAATATTGTATAATGCACTCCCCATAGCCAGACTCTATATAGTATAATGCACTCCCCATAGGCAGACTCTATATAGTATAATGAACTCCCCATAGGCAGACTCTATATAGCATAATGAACTCCACATAGGCGGAAGCTATATAGCGTAATGCACCCCAATGGGCAGACTCTATAGTATAATGCACTCCCATAGGCAGACTCTACAGTTTAATGCACTCCCCATAGGCAGACTCTATAGTGTAATACACTCCCTATAGAGAGACTCTATAGTATTATGCACTCCCATAGGCAGACTCTATAGTTTAATACACCCCCATAGGCAGGCTCTACAGTGTAATACACCCCCTATAGGGAGACTATAGTATAATGCCCGCTCCCATAGGGAGACTCTATATAATATAATGCACCCCCAATAGGCAGGCTCTATAGTTTAGTGCATCACCCATAGGAAGACTATAGTATAATGTACCCCCATAGGCAAACTCTACATTGCTTTATGCACTCCCCATAGACAGACTCTATAGTATAATTCACTCCTCAAAAGCAAACAATGGCTGAGAGCTTATGTTTCCAGAGATGCTAGATTTCTCTCACCCAGTCAGTGTCTGCTGAGGTGTTGTGGAGTGGGAAAACTGTTTATAATAGCAGCCAATCACAGCTCAGCTTCTTTTAACCCCTTAACCCCCAAGTTGGTTTGCGCGTTGATGACAGGGCCAATTTTTACAATTCTGACCACTGTCCCTTTATGAGGTAATAACTCTAAAACGCTTCCATGGATCTCGGTGATTCTGACATTGTTTTCTCGTGACATATTGTACTT
The DNA here is from genome assembly GCF_039654945.1 of Dendrobates tinctorius. NCBI lineage: Eukaryota > Metazoa > Chordata > Amphibia > Anura > Dendrobatidae > Dendrobates > Dendrobates tinctorius. Next base: position 22,540,164 of record NW_027361747.1, on the reverse strand, counting down.
CATGTTAGTGGTAAAATTTAATTCAAATAACTTGCATTTATTTGTGAAAAAAATGGAAATTTGGCGAAAATTTTGAAAATGATGCAACTTTCCAAATTTAAATTTTTATGCCCTTAAATCACAGAGATATGGCACACAAAAAACTTAATAAATAGCATTTCACATATGTTTACTTTACATCAGCATAATTTTGGAACCAAAATTTTTTTTGTTAGGAAGTTATAAGGGTTAAAAGTTGACCAGCGATTTCTCATTTTTGCAACACCATATTATTTTTACGGACCACATAACATTTGAAGTCACTTTGAGGAGTCTATATGATAGAAAATATCCAAAAGTGACAACATTCTAAAAACTGTCCCCCTCAAGGTGTTCAAAACCACATACAAGAAGTTTATTAACCATTCAGGTGCTTCACAGGAACTTTTTGAATGTTTAAAAAAAAATGAACATTTAACTTTTTTTCACAAAAAAATTAATTCAGGTCCAATTTTTTCTATTTTACCAAGGGTAACAGGAGAAATTGGACTGCAAAAGTTATTGTGCAATTTCTCCTGAGTACGCTGATACCTGATATGTGGGGGGAACCACTGTTTCGGCGCATGGCAGAGCTCAGAAGGGAAGGAGCGCCGTTTGACGTTTTCACTGCAAAATTAGCTGGAATTCAGATCGGACGCCATGTCACGTTTGGAGAGCCCCTGATGTACCTAAACAGTGGAAACCCCCCACAAGTAACCCCATTTTGGAAATCAGACCCCCCAAGGAACTTATCTAGATATGTGGTGAAAACTTTGAACCCACAAGGGCTTCACAGAAGTTTATAACTTACAGCCTTACAATTAAAAAATCATATTTTTTCCACAAAAATGATCTTTTCACCCCCAATTTTTTTCCAAGGGTAACAGGACCCTAAAAGTTATTGTGCAATTTGTCCTGAGTACGCTGATACCCCATATGTGGGTGTAAACAACTATTTTGGCGCATGGCAGAGCTTGGAGGGGAAGCAGCGCCATTTGACTTTTTTGGCTGGAATTGAGATCGGACACCATGTCACGTTTGGAAAGACCCTGATGTACCAAAACAGTGGAAACCCCCACAAATGACACCGTTTTGGAAACTAGACCCCCCCAAGGAACTTATCTAGATGTGTGGTGAGAACTTTGAACCCCAAGGGCTTCACAGAAGTTTATAACGTACAGCCATACAGTTAAAAAATCATATTTTTTCCACAAAAATGATCTTTTCACCCTCAATTTTTATTTTTCCAAGGGTAACAGGACCCCAAAAGTTATTGTGCAATTTTTTCTGAGTACGCTGATTCCCCATATGTGGGGGTAGACCACTATTTGGGCGCATGGCAGAGCTCGGAAGGGAAGCAGCGCCATTTGACTTTTTTGGCTGGAATTATATTGGATGCCATGCCACGTTTGGAAAGCCCCTGATGTGCCTAAATAGTGGAAACCCCCCACAAATGACACCATTTTGGAAACTAGACCCCCCAAGGAACTTATCTAGATGTGTGGTGAGCACTTTGAACCCCCTAGGGCTTCACAGAAGTTTATAATGCCCGGGCATGAAAATAAAAAAATCATATTTTTTCCACAAACATGATCTTTTAGTCTCCAATTTTTTATTTTCTCAAGGGTAACAGGAGAAATTGGACCCCAAAAGTTGTTGTCCAATTTGTCTTGAGTACGCTGATACCCCATATGTTGGAGAAAACTACTGTATGGGGACACGTCAAGGCTCGGAAGGGAAGTAGTGACGTTTTGGAATGCAGACTTTGATGGAATGGTCTGCGGGTGTCATGTCATGTTTGGAGAGCCTTTGATGTGTCTAAGCTGTTGAAACTCCCCACAATTGACCACATTTTGGAAACTGGACCCCCATGGAACTTATCTAGATGTGTGGTGAGCACTTTGAACAACCAAGTGCTTCGCAGAAGTTTATAGCGCCCGGGCGTGAAAATAAAAAAATCATATTTTTTTCCACAAAAATGATATTTTTGCCCCCAATTTTTTATTTTCCTAAGGGTAACAGGAGAAATTGGACCACAAAAGTTGTTTTGCAATTTGTCCTGAGTAGGCTGATACCCGATATGTGGGGTTAAAGCACTGTTTGGGCACATGGCAGAGCTTGGAAGGAAAGGAGCACCATTTGGCTTTTTCAACGCAGAATTGCCTGGAATTGAGATCAGATGCCATGTTGCGTTTGGAGAGCACCTGATGTGCCCAAACAGTGGAAACCCCCCAATTCTAACTCCAACCCTAACCCCAACACACCCCTAACCCTAATCTCAGCCCTAACCCTAACCCTAGCCCTAACCCTAATGGGAAAATGGAAATAAATACTTTTTTTAATTTTATTATTTTTCCCTAACTAAGGGGGTGATAAAGCGAGGGTTTGATTTACTATTTTATTTTTGGCAGCTGTCATATGCTAAAAGACGCTTTTTATTGTAAAAATAGTTTTTCCATCACCACATTTTGAGAGCTATAATTTTTCCGTATTTTGACTCACCGAGTTATGTGAGATCTTATTTTTTGTGGGACGAGTTGATGTTTTTATTGGTACCATTTTCGAGCACGTGACTTTTTTGATCGCTTTTTATTCCGATTTTTTGGATGCAGAAGGAGCAAAAACCAGTATTTCAAAAATTTCTTTTGGGGGGTGCGTTTACACTGTTCCACGTGTGGTAAAATTAATAAGGCGGTTTTATTCTTCGGGCCAGTATGGTTACAGCGATACCTCATTTATGTCTTTTTTTATGTTTTGGCACTTTTATGCAATGAAAACAATTTTATATAAAAAATAATTATTTTTGCATCGCTTTATTCTGCGAGCTATAACTTTTTTTATTTTTTCACTGATGATGCTTGTTTTTTGGAGAACAAGATGACGTTTTCAGCGCTACCATGTTTATTTATATCCATCTGTTTGATCGCGCGTTATTGCACTTTTTGTTCAGCAGTATGATAATAAAGCATTATTTTTTGCTTTGTTTTTTATTTTTATTTTTTAAGGGGTTCGCTAAGGGGTTAACTAAAGGGACAGTTTTATAGGGCGGGTCGTTACAGATGTGGCAATACCAAATATGTGTACTTTTACTATTTTTTTTTTATTTCCAAAAAATGAATTTATTAGGGAATTTTTTTTTTTTAAATTTATTTAGCGATTTTTTATAAATTATTTTTACACTTTTTTTTAACTTTATTACAATGTCCAGGGGGGACATAACAGGCAGTGCAGAAGGCTTCCTCGTGCCTGCACTTTGCAGGCACAAGGAAGCCTGCTCCCTGCAGGCCCCCAAAGGTCCCCGCCGCCATTTTGGATCCGGAGACCTGCAGGGAAGGAGGCCCCCGCGGCAGCGCTGCACATTGCGCTGCTGTGGGGGTTTCAGGAGTTCCCTCCCTCCCGATGCTTCCCTAAACCCCTGGTACACTGCAATCGTGTTTGATCGCAGTGTGCTGGGGTTAACGTGTCGGGGGCGGTCCGTGACCGCCCCTGACACATAGTGCTGGGTTTCAGCTGTGATAATCAGCTGACACCCGGCCGCGATCAGCGGTGCTCGCAACGTGAGCGCCGCTGATCGCTATAACGTACTATCCCGTCCCTGTGGGCCATTTATATGGATACACCTAACTCAAATTGGAATGGTTGTTAATATCAACTTCCTGTTTGTGGCGCATTAGTGTATGGGAGGGGGGAAACTTTTCAAGATGTGTGATGACCATGGCAGCCCTTTTGAAGTTGGCCATTTTGAATCCAACCTAATTTTTTTCAATGACAAGAGGGTCATGTGACACATCAAACTTATTGAGAATTTCACAAGAAGAACAATGGTGTGCTTGGTTTTAATGTAGCTTTATTCTTTCATGAGTTATTTACAAGTTTATTACCACTTATAAAATGTGTTCAAAGTACTGCCCATTGTGTTGGATTGTCAATGCAACCCTCTTCTCCCACTCTTGTCACACTGATAGCAACACCGCAGAAGAAATGCTAGTTTAAGGATGTCAGATTCCTTGTAGGTTCCCAAAGAATCTACTGATATCTTGTATTACATTATGGGAACCACAGCATTCTGACAGGTGGTAACAAACTTACCGCCGATCAGAGCTGTTGTTTCTCTCTATGTCACACAGGTGACAGCATGGGAAACACTGTACAGCTCTGGGAAAAATTAAGAGACCACTGCAAAATTTTCAGTTTGTCTGATTCTTCTCTTTATAGGTATATTTTTGAGTAAAATGTAAATTGTTCTTTTATTGTATAAACTACTTACAACTAGGGATGAGCTTTCCGATATTGAAATATCGGAAATCGGCCCGATATTTGCGATATCGGAATTCCGATTTCCGATTCCGACATTTTTTTCACATCGGAAATCAGAAATCGGAAAGCAGAAGAAGACTAAGCATGGTTTAATGGGAGTGTATCTGTTCCCCCACGTGGTGCTCCTGGAAACTCCCTGAAAAGCAAGGTGAGCTGAACGCAGATACATGTCTGTCAAAGGGCATATTGACACCACCACGGGCAGTTTTAATTTAATAATGAAAAATCACTAACCCTAACCCGCAACCATAACCCTACTAATCCTATCCCCTAACCCTAACCCTACTAACCCTAACCCTACTAACCATAACCATAACCTCTAAACCTAATAACCCTAACCCTACTAACCATAACCCTAACCCTACTAACCATAAGCATAACCCTAACTCTACTAACCCTAACCCTACTAACCATAAGCATAACCCTAACCCTAACTAACCCTAAACCCTAACCCCTAACCCTACTATCCATAAGCATAACCCTAACCCTAACTAACCCTAATCCCTAACCTAACCATACTAAGCCTAACCCTAAACCCTAACCCGTAACCATAGCCCTACTAATCCTAACCCCTAACACTAATCCTAGAAACCCTAACCCCTAACTCTACTAACCATAACCGTAACCCCTAACCCTAACCCTACTAACCATAAGCATAACCCTAACCCTACTAACCCTAACCCTACTAACCATAAGCATAACCCTAACCCTAACTAACCCTAACCCCTAACCCTTACCCTAACCCTACGAACCCAAACCCTAACCCTACTAACCCTAACCATAACCCTAACCCTAAACGCTAACCCTAACCCTACTAACCCTAACCCTACTAACCATAAGCATAACCCTAACCAACCCTAACCCTAAACCCTAACCCCTAACCCTAACCCTACTATCCATAAGCATAACCCTAACTCTAACTAACCCTTACCCTGACCCTACTAACCCTAACCATAACCCTAACAAACCCTAACCCTTAACCCTAACCCTACTAAACCTAAACCCTAAACCTTACCCTACTAACCATAAACCTTAACCCTACCCCAACTAATCCTAACCCAAAGAAAAAACACCGCTGTTAAGAAGATGGTGACCAGGTTTCCTGCTACAGCTTTCGCTCTGTGCATTCTGTGCTCTCTGGAAACTCTTTCCCCATTATCCTGAGGTGTTTCCCCTCCATTTTATCCATTATATAGCACTGTAGTGGTCATTTTGTAATTCCGATTTTTTTCTCCCATTGACTTGCATTGATATCGGAAATCGGAAATTCCGATATCCGATATTTTTTCAATATCGTAAATCGGAATTCTGATACGATATCGGGCAATATCGCTCATCCCTACTGACAACATATCTTCGAATTTCCAAGCACTAAATTTTGTATTTATTTTCAGAAAATGAGAAATGGTCAAAAGAACAAAAAATGCAGTGCCTGCAGACCTCAAATAATGCTAAGAAAACAAGTTCACAATCATTTAGAAACAACAATACTAATGTTTTAACGCAGGAAGAGATCGGAAATCAATATTTTGTGGAATAACCATGATTTTTAATTACAGCTTTCATGCGTCTTGGCATGCTTTCCACCAGTCATTCACACTGTTTTTGGGTGACCTTATGCCACTCCCGGTACAAAAATTTAAGGAGTTCTTCTTTGTTTGATGGCTTGTGACTATCCATCTTCCTTTTGATTACATTCCAGAGGTTTTCAATGGGTACAGGTCTGGAGATTGGGCTTGCCATGACAGGGATTTGATGTGGTGGTCCTTCATCCACACAGTGATTTACCTAGCTGTGGGGCATTGTGCATTGTCCTGCTGGAAAAAAACAGTCCTCAGAGTTGAGGAACATTGCCTGAGCAAAAGGAATCAACTGTTTTTTCCAGGATAACCTTGTATGCAGGTTGATTCATACGTCCTTTGCAAAGATTAACCTGCCCAATTCCAGCCTTGCTGAAGCATCCCCAGATCATCTCCTATCCTACACCAAATTTCACAGTGGGTGCAAGACACTGTGGCTTGTACGCCATTCCAGGTCTCCATCTAACCATTAGACAAATCAAATAAATAGGTAGTCTTAATGCCTTAGTATTGCAGTGGGTAACAGGCTGTGAGAGCGTGGGTGAATGTCCTGACGTGGCATCCACCGCTTGTCAGGACACAGACAAGTGGTGTATGCCACGTCAGGACACAGATGCCCGCGGTCTCACAGCCTGTTACCCAATTCAATACTAAGGCATTTAGACTACCTATTTATTTGATGCGGATAAATTTGTCTGTACCGCTATACATTCGCTTTGAAACTACTTGGTACGTAATTGATGAAGGTCCTTGGGACCGAAACGTTTGTTTAGTACTACAAATAAAAACAACTTTTCACCAGCATTAAGTTGAGTGCCAGGTTCTGTTTATACGTATCCATCTAACCATTAGACAACAAGGTGTTGGGCAAAGCTGAAAATTAAACTCATCAAAGAAGATTACCTTACTCCAGTCCTCTATGGTCCAATCCTTATTGTCTTTGGCAAACTTCAGCCTGGCTCTCCTTTGCTTATCATCAATGAAAGGCTTTTTTCTAGCTTTACATGACTTGAGCACTGCATCTAGGAGCCTGTTATGAACTGTTCTTGCCGTGCACTTCACCCCAGCTGCCATTTGCCATTCCTTTTGTAGGTTACTTGATGTCATCCTACAGTTGCTGAGTGACATTTGAATAAGATGATGGTCATCCCGGTCAGTGGAGAGTCATTTTCCCCCATGCTGGTCAGTAGCTTTGCTGTCCCCAATGTCTGCTGCTTGACTTTGATGTAATTGACTGCCATATTAGAAATTTTTAGGATGGAGGCAAGATGACGCTCACTGTATCCCTCTGCTAGTAAAGCCAGTATTGAGCCCTTCTTTTCCTCACTCAAGACTTTTCTTTTCAACTCTTTTGGAATGGTTAAAAGTTATTTTTTCATTCCTATTACTTTTGGGATATTACTAGCACTTGTTTTGCAATCCCGCTTGTCCTATTGCAAGAGGATTGTGAGCACCACAGCAGGTTTTTTTTTATACTTTCCCTTATTAAATAAGATTTGGTTCAGGTGATTACCTAATCAGAAGCACATTAAGTAGAATGAGGTGTACTCTGTTGGAATTCAACTGACACAGGAATAGAATAACTGTCAGACATGTAGAGAAGCTGATTTTTTATAAAACTGTGCAGTGGTCTCTTAATTTTTGCCAGAGCTGTATATTTGGGCTGTTGAATACAAACAGTAACATTGAAAAGTATGTGTTCTAGGGTCCATGCACGGAAGCCAGGTGTTTGGAATGGAACTCAGTCTTTACCGTTCGAGTTTTCCCATCCCTATTCTGTGCTGTACCATGTACTTGAAGATTTACTTCTTACATTTGCATGAAGACTTGTTCCTCAAAATTGCAAAAAGTGAGCGACGAGCACAAAGAGAGATTTCACCAAGAATCTGCGGTTATGCAGAAATATGCAATAGTGTTTAGACATGTATTAGTTATTTGAATTGCTGCTAAATTTCCTCTAAATAAATATAAAAAAAATTGCAGCAAATTTTCTACATCTTTATATTTGAAAAAAAATAATGTTTCAATGTACTGAACGAAAGGAACTTTACTAAACTGCATAATACAGGTATGTTACAATGAATAAGCAAGCCTATGACAAATTACATTTTTGTTGAATGGGTACAAATGTTTTAAAGTTGCCATTCTAATACAGTTGTGAAAGATATTTAATAAGCTTTGGGGTCAAAAAGTTAAAATTGGGAAAGAGCAACAACTGTTGGAGATTCGGGTTTCTTTACAGTAGTTCAGGGTTTCATCCAGTTTCCTTTTCCCCATATATAGCAACAAATTAATTTTAGACTACTGTGATAGCTTCCATATCAGTAGTGAAATGTTTAGACTTTTATAAACCCACTTTTTATAACTTAGATAATGACCACAAAGATATAGACTGGATTAAGCCCAATTAACACGCTGGCCAGAGAAAGAGCCATAGTTATTAATAAAAGGTTGTTTATAGAGTATACTGAACTTCAATTCAATTATTCTAAGATATCCAGCAAGAGATGCACTACTAACACTGACCTACAAAGCCATTCACAACCTGTCCCATCCCTATATCTCTGAACTAATCTCCCAATATCTTCCCTCATGTAATCTTCGATCCTCCCAAGACCTCCTATTCTCCTCCACACTTATTCGTTCCTCACTAGTGTTGAGCGATACCATCCGATACCCTAAAATATCGGATCGGATGGTATCGGCCCGATACGAAAAAGTATCGGGTATCGCCGATTCCGATACCAGAAGTCCCATTCAAGTCTATGGGACTTCCGGTATCGGAATAAGAAAAACCCTTTACTCTCCTTGTACAGCCTCTCGGGGGGTGTACGGACCTTCCGGGGGTCTGTGCCGACTACCCGGGGGTCTGTGCGGACTGCGGGGGGCTGTGCCGGCCTGCCGGTGGTCTGTACCGACTGCCCGGGTGTCTGTACCGGCCTGCCGGGGGGCTGTGCTGGCCTGCGGGTGGTCTGTACCGACTGCCGGGGGGCTGTGCCGGCCTGCGGGTGGTCTGTTCCGACTGCCCGGGTGTCTGTGCGGACTGCCGGGGGGCTGTGCCGACTGTCCGGGGGTCTGAGCAGACTGCGGGGGTCTGTGCAGGATCGTCCGATGGGACTACAAGTCCCATCGGGCGATGCCTGCTACCATGACGGTGATTGACACATTAGCCAATGATGGGACAGTAGTAGTCCCATCATCCGGCTAATGTGTTGAATGTACAAAAAAAAAAAAAATCCCTACTACATGCATGCTACATACATACTACATGCTACATACATGCTACATACATACTACATGCTACATACATACTACATACAAGCTACATACATGCAACATATATACTACATACATACTACATGCTACATACATGCTACATACATGCAACATACATACATACTGCATATATACCACATGCATGCAACATGCATACTACATATATACCACATATATACTACATACATGCAACATGCATACTACATATATACCGGGGGTCTGTGCCGACTGTCCGAGGGTCTGTACCGGCCTGCCGGGGGGCTGTGCCGGCCTGCCGGTGGTCTGTGCCGACTGTCCGGGGGTTTGTGCCGGCTGCGGGGGTCTGTACCGGCCTGCTGGGGGGCTGTGCCGGCCTGCCGGTGGTCTGTACCGACTGTCCGGGTGTCTGAGCGGACTGCCGGGGGTCTGTACTGGACTGCCGGGGGGGCTGTGCCGGCCTGCCGGTGGTCTGTACCGACTGTCCGGGGGTCTGAGCGGACTGCCGGGGGTCTGTACCGGCCTGCCGCGGGGCTGTGCCGACTGTCCGGGGGTCTGTGCCGACTGCCCGGGGGTCTGTGCAGACTGCCGGGGGTCTGTACCGGCCTACCGGGGAGCTGTGCCGGCCTGCCGGGGGGCTGTGCCGGCCTGCCGGGGGGCTGTGCCGACTGGCCAGGGGTCTGTGTCAACTGCCCAGGGGTCTGTTCGGACTGCCGGGGTTCTGTACCGGCCTACCGGGGGGCTGTGCTGGCCTGCCGGGGGTCTGTGCCGACTGCCCGGGGGTCTGTGCGGACTGCCAGGGGTCTGTACCGGCCTACCGGGGAGCTGTGCTGGCCTGCCGGGGGCTGTGCCGGCCTGCCGGGGGGCTGTGCCGACTGTCCGGGGGTCTGTGCCGACTGCCCGGGAGTCTGTTCGGACTGTCGGGGGTCTGTACCGGCCTACCGGGGGGCTGTGCTGGCCTGCCGGGGGGCTGTGCTGACTGTCCAGGGGTCTGAGCAGGCTGCGGGGGTCTGTGCAGGATCGTCCGATGGGACTACAAGTCCCATTGGGCGATGGCTGCTACCATGATGGTGATTGATACATTAGCCAATGATGGGACAGTAGTAGTCCCATCATCCGGCTAATGTGTTGAATGTACAAAAAAAAAAATAAAAATCCCTACTACATACATGCTACATACATACTACATGCTACATACATGCTACATACTTACTACATACATGCAACATATATGGTACATACATACTACATGCTACATACATGCAACATACATACATACTGCATATATACCGCATGCAACATACATACATACTGCATATATACCACATGCATGCAGCATGCATACTACATATATACCACATACAGTGGGGCAAAAAAGTATTTAGTCAGTCAGCAATAGTACAAGTTCCACCACTTAAAAAGATGAGAGGCGTCTGTAATTTACATCATAGGTAGACCTCAACTATGGGAGACAAACTGAGAAAAAAAAATCCAGAAAATCACATTGTCTGTTTTTTTTCATTTTATTTGCATATTATGGTGGAAAATAAGTATTTGGTCAGAAACAAGCAATCAAGATTTCTGGCTCTCACAGACCTGTAACTTCTTCTTTAAGAGTCTCCTCTTTCCTCCACTCATTACCTGTAGTAATGGCACCTGTTTAAACTTGTTATCAGTATAAAAAGACACCTGTGCACACCCTCAAACAGTCTGACTCCAAACTCCACTATGGTGAAGACCAAAGAGCTGTCAAAGGACACCAGAAACAAAATTGTAGCCCTGCACCAGGCTGGGAAGACTGAATCTGCAATAGCCAACCAGCTTGGAGTGAAGAAATCAACTGTGGGAGCAATAATTAGAAAATGGAAGACATACAAGACCACTGATAATCTCCCTCGATCTGGTGCTCCACGCAAAATCCCACCCCGTGGGGTCAGAATGATCACAAGAACGGTGAGCAAAAATCCCAGAACCACGCGGGGGGACCTAGTGAATGAACTGCAGAGAGCTGGGACCAATGTAACAAGGCCTACCATAAGTAACACACTACGCCACCATGGACTCAGATCCTGCAGTGTCAGACGTGTCCCACTGCTTAAGCCTGTACATGTCCGGGCCCGTCTGAAGTTTGCTAGAGAGCATTTGGATGATCCAGAGGAGTTTTGGGAGAATGTCCTATGGTCTGATGAAACCAAACTGGAACTGTTTGGTAGAAACACAACTTGTCGTGTTTGGAGGAAAAAGAATACTGAGTTGCATCCATCAAACACCATACCTACTGTAAAGCATGGTGGTGGAAACATCATGCTTTGGGGCTGTTTCGCTGCAAAGGGGCCAGGACGACTGATCCGGGTACATGAAAGAATGAATGGGGCCATGTATCGTCAGATTTTGAGTGCAAACCTCCTTCCATCAGCAAGGGCATTGAAGATGAAACGTGGCTGGGTCTTTCAACATGACAATGATCCAAAGCACACCGCCAGGGCAACGAAGGAGTGGCTTCGTAAGAAGCATTTCAAGGTCCTGGAGTGGCCTAGCCAGTCTCCAGATCTCAACCCTATAGAAAACCTTTGGAGGGAGTTGAAAGTCCGTGTTGCCAAGCGAAAAGCCAAAAACATCACTGCTCTAGAGGAGATCTGCATGGAGGAATGGGCCAACATACCAACAACAGTGTGTGGCAACCTTGTGAAGACTTACAGAAAACGTTTGACCTCTGTCATTGCCAACAAAGGATATATCACAAAGTATTGAGATGAAATTTTGTTTCTGACCAAATACTTATTTTCCACCATAATATGCAAATAAAATGAAAAAAAAACAGACAATGTGATTTTCTGGATTTTTTTTTCTCAGTTTGTCTCCCATAGTTGAGGTCTACCTATGATGTAAATTACAGACGCCTCTCATCTTTTTAAGTGGTGGAACTTGCACTATTGCTGACTGACTAAATACTTTTTTGCCCCACTGTATATACCACATGCATGCAACATGCATACTACATAAATACCGGGGGTCTGTGCCGACTGTCTGAGGGTCTGTACCGGCCTGCCGGGGGGCTGTGCCGGCCTGCCGGTGGTCTGTACCGACTGTCCGGGGGTCTGTGCAGGCTGCGGGGGTCTGTACCGGCCTGCCTGGGGGCTGTGCCGGCCTGCTGGTGGTCTGTACCGACTGTCCGGGGGTCTGAGCCGACTGCTAGGTGTCTGTACCGGCCTGCCGGGGGGCTGTGCCGGCCTGCCGGGGGGCTGTGCTGGCCTGCCGGGGGGCTGTGCTGACTGCCCGGGGGGCTGTACCGGCCTTCCGGGGGGCTGTGCTGGCCTGCCGGTGGTCTGTGCCGACTGCCCGGGGGTTTGTGCCGAATGCCCGGGGGTCTGTGCGGACTGCTGTGGGTCTGTACCGGCCTGCCGGTGGTCTGTACCGACTGTCCGTGGGCCTGAGCGGCCTGCCGGGGGGTCTGTACCGGCCCGCTGGTGGTCTGTACCGGCCTGCCGGGGGGCTGTGCAGGTTGCGGGGGTCTGTGCAGGCATCATCCCATCGGGCGATGCCTGCTACCATAACAGTGATTGACACATTAGCCAATGATGGGACAGTAGTAGTCCCATCATCCGGCAGTACAGACCCCCGGCAGGCCGCTCAGACCCCCGGACAGTCGGTACAGACCACCGGCAGGCCAGCACAGCCCCCGGGCAGGTCGGTACAGACCCACGGCAGTCGGCAAAGACCCCCGGGCAGTCGGCACAGACCTCCTGGCAGTCGGCACAGCCCCCCGGCAGGCCGGCACAGCCCCCCGGAAGGCCGGTACAGACCCCCGGGCAGTCGGCACAGCCCCCCAGCAGGCCAGCACAGCCCCTCGGCAGGCTGGTACAGACCCATGGCAGTCCGCACAGACCCCCGGGCAGTCGGCACAGACCACCGGCAGGCCGGCACAGCCCCCCGGAAGGCCGGTACAGACCCCCGGGCAGTCGGCACAGCCCCCCAGCAGGCCGGTACAGCCCCCCGGCAGGCCGGTACAGACCCTCGGCAGTCCGCACAGACCCCCGGGCAGTCGGCACAAACCCCCGGGCAGTCGGCACAGACCACCGGCAGGCCGGCACAGCCCCCCGGCAGGCCGGTACAGACCCCCGCTGCCTGCACAGCCCCCCGGACAGTCGGTACAGACCACCGGCAGCCCGGCACAGCCCCCCGGCAGGCCGGTACAGACCCCTGCAGCCTGCACAGCCCCCCGGACAGTCGGTACAGACCACCGGCAGTCCGCACAGACCCCCGGGCAGTCGGCACAAACCCCCGGGCAGTCGGCACAGACCACCGGCAGGCCGGCACAGCCCCCCGGCAGGCCGGTACAGACCCCCGCAGCCTGCACAGCCCCCCGGACAGTCGGTACAGACCACCGGCAGGCCGGCACAGCCCCCCGGCAGGCCGGTACAGACCCTCGCAGCCTGCACAGACCCCCGGACAGTCGGCACAGCCCCCCGGCAGGCCGGTACAGACCCCGGGCAGTCGGCACAGACCATCGGCAGGCCGGCACAGCCCCCCGGCAGGCCGGTACAGACCCCCGCAGCCTGCACAGACCCCCGGACAGTCGGCACAGCCCCCCGGCAGGCCGGTACAGATCCACGGCAGTCCGCACAAACCCCCGGGCAGTCGGCACAGACCACCGGCAGGCCGGCACAGCCCCCCGGCAGGCCGGTACAGACCCCCGGCAGTCCGATCAGACCCCCGGACAGTCGGTACAGACCACCAGCAGGCCGGCACAGCCCCCCAGCAGGCCGGTACAGACCCCCGCAGCCTGCACAGACCCCCGGACAGTCGGTACAGACCACCGGCAGGCCGGCACAGCCCCCCGGCAGGCCGGTACAGACCCTCGGACAGTCGGCACAGACCCCAGGTATATATGTAGTATGCATGTTGCATGCATGTAGTATATATGTGGTATATATGTAGTATGCATGTTGCATGCATGTGGTATATATGCAGTATGTATGTATGTTGCATGCATGTGGTATATATGCAGTATGTATGTATGTTGCATGTATGTAGCATGTATGTAGCATGTAGTATGTATGTCGTATATATGTTGCATGTATGTAGCTTGTATGTAGTATGTATGTAGCATGTATGTAGCATGTAGTATGTATGTAGCATGTATGTAGCATGTAGTTAACATGTATGTAGTAGGGATTTTTTTTTTTGTACATTCAACACATTAGCCGGATGATGGGACTACTACTGTCCCATCATTGGCTAATGTGTCAATCACCGTCATGGTAGCAGGCATCGCCCGATGGGACTTGTAGTCCCATCGGACGATCCTGCACAGACCCCCGCAGCCTGCTCAGACTCCCGGACAGTCGGCACAGTCCCCTGGCAGGCCAGCACAGACCCCCGGCAGTCCGAACAGACCCCCGGGCAGTCGGCACAGACCCCCGGACAGTCAGCACAGCCCTCCGGCAGGCCGGCACAGCCCCCCGGTAGGCCGGTACAGACCCCCGGGCAGTCCGCACAGACCCCCGGGCAGTCGGCACAGACCCCCGGACAGTCGGCACAGCCCAGCGGCAGGCCGGTACAGACCCCCGGCAGTCCTCTCAGACCCCCGGACAGTCGGTACAGACCACCGGCAGGCCGGCACAGACTCCCAGCAGGCCGGTACAGACCCCCGGCAGTCCGCTCAGACCCCCAGACAGTCGGTACAGACCACCGGCAGGCCGGCACAGCCCCCCCGGCAGGCCGGTACAGACCCCCGCAGCCTGCACAAACCCCGGACAGTCGGTACAGACCACCGGCAGGCTGGCACAGCCCCCCAGCAGGCCGGTACAGACCCTCGGACAGTCGGCACAGACCCCCGGTATATATGTAGTATGCATGTTGCATGCATGTAGTATATATGTGGTATATATGTAGTATGCATGTTGCATGCATGTGGTATATATGCAGTATGTATGTTGCATGCATGTGGTATATATGCAGTATGTATGTTGCATGTATGTAGCATGTAGTATGTATGTAGTATATATGTTGCATGTATGTAGCTTGTATGTAGTATGTATGTAGCATGTATGTAGCATGTAGTATGTATGTAGCATGTATGTATGTAGCATGTATGTAGTAGGGATTTTTTTTTTTTGTACATTCAACACATTACCCGGATGATGGGACTACTACTGTCCCATCATTGGCTAATGTGTCAATCACCGTCATGGTAGCAGGCATCGCCCGATGGGACTTGTAGTCCCATCGGACAATCCTGCACAGACCCCCGCAGTCTGCTCAGACCCCCGGACAGTCGGTACAGACCACCGGCAGGCCGGCACAGCCCCCCGGCAGTCCGCACAGACACCCGGGCAGTCGGAACAGACCACCCGCAGGCCGGCACAGCCCCCCGGCAGTCGGTACAGACCACCCGCAGGCCGGCACAGCCCCCCGGCAGGCCGGTACAGACCCCCGGGCAGTCGGCACAGACCACCGGGAGGCCGGCACGGACCCCCGGCAGGCCGGTACAGAACCCCGGGCAGTCGGCACAGACCCCCGGCAGGCCGGTACAGAACCCCGGGCAGTCGGCATAGACCCCCCCTCCGGAAGGCCCGAACTGACAGCGCATCATGATGCGCACAGACTGCGCATCATGATGACGTCATTTCGGCAGCCAATCAGAGCCACAGCAGTGGCTCTTTGCATTATGGGAACTTCTGATTCCGATATCCGATATTGTAAAAATATCGGTACTCGGTATCGGAATTCCGATACAGCGAATATCGGCCGATACCCGATATTTGCAGTATCGGAATGCTCAACACTATTCCTCACACAAATGTCTCCAAGATTTCTCCCGAATATCCCCTATCCTCTGGAATGCCATGCCTCAACACGTCCGATTATCCACCACCCTCGGATCCCTCAGACGGAACCTGAAATCCCGTCTCTTCAGGAAAGCTTACAGCCTGCAATAACCATTCTGCCGCCTCACCACCGCCCGAGCAGCCACCTCAAAACCAGCAGAGCTGCTGCACCCCCGACCTTCTGTCTCTTTCCCATTATCCTGTAGAATGTAAGTCCGCACGGACAGGGTCCTCTCCCCTCTGCACCAGTCTGTCATTGTAAATTTGTTTACTGTTAACGATATTTATAACGTTGTATGTAACCCCCTTCTCATGTACAGCACCAGGGAATTAATGGCGCTATATAAATAATATTAATAATAAATAATAATCTGTTTTTTCATATAACACTAAAGGAATTACAAAGTTGAACAAATGCATAACATTTCCTGATTCATGTTAATTTATAGATGTATAAACATGTTAAATAGTGAACAGGGTACATGTTTTAAGGACTAAAATGACATTATTTATTGGTGAAACATTGGTATACAAGCTCACCTATGTTTAAATAAGCAACTTAATTTGCAGTTCAATTGTCTTTGCACCTTAATTAAACTTTTTAATTGCTTTGTCCTTTAGTTACATATAAAGAATATTAATGCATCAAGCAAAGTAAATAGATTCATGTCACAAATCATGGCCTCTATCAGCCCTTTAATATAGAGGTAAATTATTTTGTTGTTGTTTTTCACCCTTGAAGCCCATAGAGAGACGACACAGATCACTTTTAATAGCTTTTTCCTTACATGTCAGTGCAAGTGACATTGTTAGTGGATGCCAGTGACTTTTAGATAATGACTGCTAGATAATCCTAAAAGCTATTGCTAAGCATAATGAGATGGAAATTGTTCATGCAGTTAGGAAAGGATAGGATGTTCAAAGAACATTTTCTTTCATAGATTGCAATTTGGAAATCACATATTATTCACACTATATCTTTACATCTGTAGAGCAAATGCTTTATTCAATAAAAACTCTTCGATATCACAACATTTTGTAAAGCAACGTTATGAAAAATATAACCCTTTGAGTACATATAACACATTCCTTAGCTTTTAAGGTTCATAAGAAATCTAAAAAGAAAAACAACACCTCACCTTCCATGTCTACTTTTCATTCTCATGGATAAAATGTATCTAATGGGGGCTCAGAGGTTTGTGTTCTCAACTCTTTTTTTGTACCCAACTATGACAACATAACTTGGCAATCTCAACTGAATCCTGGCTCCAGCCATAATCCAAATCTAGACTATGCCCCCAACAGTTTTTTAACTTTTACTATATACTAGCTGAAGAGCCCGGTGCTGCCCCGGCATAGTAACTAACTGTGGTTAGTTATAACAAATTATAATTATCCTCCATCCCATAGTCCCGGGCCCATAAACCCATCACTCATCCTCCATCCCATAGGCCCGTGCCCATATACCCATCATACATATCCTCCATCCCATAGTCAAGTGCCCATATGCCCATCACACATCCTACATCCCATAGTCCCATTCCCATATACCGGTCATACATATTCACCATCCCATAGTCGAGTGCCCATATACCCATCATACATATTCTTTATCCCATAGTCCCATGCCCATATACCCATCATACATATTCACCATCCCATAGTCGAGTGCCCATATACCCATCATACATATTCGCCATCCCATAGTCCAGTGCCCATATACCCATCACACATCCTCCATCCCATAGTCCCGTGCCCATATACCGGTCATACATATATATTGACAATGGCTTTAACAGTCATCATCCACAAGGGCTTAGCTATCTTTTGCCACACTTGCAACTACAAAGCCTTCCACTATCAATTACAATGCACACTTAGTTTGCCAAGGCTTCATATCTTCTAATTTGCTATAGAGAAGAAATACGGAATTGCTGGTTGATACCGATCCTGAGAAAGGGTCCCAAGCCATGTACTTGAAGTAGCTGAAAATATCCAGCACTCGGAGGTAGGTGTGGTGAAATAAGATTAAGTATTTTTTATTATGGTTCACAAGATAATGTGTGTACAGAGCATGAATTCTTGGTCTTTCATCGACCTTTTCAAACATACATACTGAAGATACAGAATTTGATTGGTACCCTTCTCGCGTAGAAGATAGCATGCAGAAGACAATTCATCTGGGATCGATCACAGGGTGCAAATAGGAGAGTGACTCAGTGGTAGAGGAGAATGCGATCTCCGCTTAATTTGCAGCTGACTGAGATGAGGGGAGAGAAAAAAGGTGATTTTAATACATATTTAAAGTTTTTATGCTTTTTTATTATCACAATCATGAAAAAATCTTTACTACTCATGTTTTTTAATTAAATTAGTTTAACAAATACAAAGTGTCTTCACCTTTTTGGACATTGCTTAAAGGAGTGGTTCACATCTGACATCTGCTTGAGGATTCATTCCACCAGAGGGGAGCGCCTAAAAATTTTTTTCCACATAATTTGCAGCTACTGATGCTAATCTCTAATGATAACAAAAGAATCAAGCTAGGAATTTATGTTTGCCTGATAGATCTTCTCCATAACAACATCTGTCATGGGACATTTGGGAAACTGCCATACACATGAGATAATTGGTCAGTTCTGCTAAAATGTAAAGATTTAGCCAGTCTTAATATAATGTGTATGTGGTAGTTCTGTTGTTGGTGCAGAACTACAGCGGGCTCCAGAAATGGTATTTTTATGATGTTCACAACAGCCTGTTGACTGTGAATTTGAATTATAAGAGTAAATTATCTCCATTTGTGCTTAGCGAGTGGCCAGTGGGAGAAATAAAATACAGACACATGGTAATAATAATCTGTTTATTTATATAGCGCCAACATATTCCTCAGTGCTTTACAGTTTGCACACATTATCATCACTGTCCCCAATGGGGCTCACACTCTAAATTCCCTATCAGTCTTTGGAATGTGGGAGGAAACCGAAGTACCAGGAGGTAACCCATACAAACACAGGGAGAACATACAAACTCCTTGCAGATGTTGTCTTTGGTGGGATTTGAACCCAGGACCCCAGTGCTGCAAGGCTGCAGTGCTAACCACTCAGCCACCATGCTGAGCCACATGATGTGTACGTTAAAGTCTCTCTGTGGGATCAAACATGTGGTACCCCTTTATTATGGAAGCAGCAGATTTTAGAAAGTAGCCAATAAGATTTTAGCAAGACATAGAATATAAAGCAATCATAATAAATGATCTAAGAACCAATCAAAATACATTTTTAATAATTAATTACATCACTTATATTGAAAAGCATTTGATTTATTGATAATGCCAAGAAATGTCCCTGTAATATATTTTTGGATATGATCTGTTGGATTGGTTCCCCAAAGGCATATCTGCTTGCACACTGCTGTGGTCAATTGTTCCAGAATGCTTAGAGCAGAGGTTATGGTATTTAATAGCAGAAGGAAGAATAAAGTCAAATTAATTAAATTAACAGTGATGTACAATAATAAATTATATTGTGGTACCATGTTAGCCAGAAAAATCAATGTGAATACTTTTCCGCCCATTGATGACAAAAGTATTCTCAGAGTGATACCTTTATTGACTAACCAGAAAATAATAGGACTTCAGACAACTAAGAACATCATTCCCACTGCCTCTCCACTTGTAAGAAAATGCTAATTCGATTTCCTTGACTTATCTTTAGGAGGCATCACACCTCCCACCTAATGAACAAATGTCCTACTGTAGTATCCCTTAAACGTTGTGCTTTTTTCTTATTAATCCATTTGTTATCCAGCCTGAAGAAGGAGCCTCTGTGCTCTGAAAGCTTGCAAACATATTATTTTCTGGTTAGCCTACAAAGGTATAACTCTGAGAATACTTTTGTCATCTTTGGGCGGAAAAGTATTCACATTAAATTAACAGTGAAAGTTGAGATATAGGTATAAAGTCATATAATGTAACAAAATGGAGCTTGTGTTGAATGAAATATGTTCACAAATACATATTGGATTTCTCTCACACTATTGTTGGCATTACCATCATAACTTGCAAATATTCTATTACAATCTTGTATAAAATGTGTATTATAGTTATAGAAAATAAGCATAAGTGGAAAAAGTGCATAGCGCCCCAGAGTTGGATTTTCTCCAGGGTTTTGGCTGCCGGGAGTAGCTGAGACCCCAGAGAAATTGTTTTGGTGTTTTTTTCCACCCCGATGTTGTGATCGCAGTTATTAACCATATAACGGCGACCGCAAAAAAGTCCAATGTGCTATTTAATTTCTCTCTCCTCTGATGTGATTTCACATCAAAGGAGAGAGAAATAGGGTCCCCGATCCCACCAGTACCTCCCAGTGTCCCTCTGTCTCCTTGCCTCCCCCAACGGCCACCAGCGTCTTCTTCCGGTAAGCAAATGGCGAGCACATGCACAGTATGCCCGCTGAGATCTGCCAGCCGACAACAATAGAAAGATTTTTCCTATTGGTTCATTTTGGTCACTGTGTAGACCCTATCACAGTGATCAAAATAAAAAAAATAGTAAATAACCCCGCTTTTATCACCCCTTTATTTAGGCAAAAATAATGAAATAAAGAAAATATATTTATTTTCATTTTCCAATAGGGTTAGATTTAGGCTAAAGTGAGTTGGGCTAAGTTTAGGGTTAGGGTTGGAATTAGGGTTAGGGTTGGAATTGGGTTAGGATTACTGTTGGGATTAGGGTTAGGGTTGGAATTAGGGTTTGGGTTGGGATTAGGGTTAGGGATTAGGGTTTGGAATAGGGTTAGGATTGGGATTAGGGATAGGGATGTGTTGGGGTTAGGTTTGTGTTTAGGGTTATGGTTAGGGTTGTGGTTAGGGTTATGGTTAGGGTTGAGATTAGGGTTAGGGGTGTGTTAAGATTAGGGTTGTGGTTAGGGTTATGGCTAGATTTGAGACTCGAGTTAGGGGTGCTTTGAGCTTAGCATTGGAGTTAGAATTGAGGGGTTTTCAATGTTTAGGCACATCAGGGGGTCTGCAAACGCGACGTAACGCCACCATTGATTCCAATTTTGCTTTCAAAAGTCAAATGGTGCTCCCTCACTTCCGAGCCCTGACGTGTGCCCAAACAGTGGTGTACTCCAACATATGGGGCATCAGCATACTCAGGACAAATTGCACAACAAATTGGGTGTCTAACTTCTCCTGTTTCAGTTGGGAAAATAAAAAATTGGGGGCTAAAAAATAATTTTTGTGAAAAAAAAGATTTTTTATTTTCACAGCTCTCCGTTATAAACTTCTGTGAAGCATTTAGGAGTTCAAAGTGCTCACTTCACATCAAGATAAGCTCCTTGGGGAGTCTAGTTTCCAAAATGGGGTCACTTGTGGGGGGTTTCTACTGTTTAGGCACATCAAGGGCTCTGCAAACGCAACATGACACTCGCAGTCCATTCCATCAAAGCCTCCATTACAAAACATCACTACTTCCCTTTAGAGCCCCGACATGTGCAGAAAACAGTGGTTTCCCACACATTTGGGGTACCAGGGTACTCAGGACAAATTGAACAACAACTTTTGGCATCCAATTTGTCCTGTTACTCTTGTGAAAATTAAAAAAATTGCTTGGTAAAAAATAATATTTGTTGAAAAAAGATGATTTTTATTTTCACGGCTCTACATTATGAAATTTAGTGAAAGACTTTTGGGTTCAAAGTACTCAGAACACATCTAGATAAGTTCCTTGGTGGGTCTAGTTTCCAAAATGTGGTCACTTGTGGGGGTTTCTACTGTTTAGGTACATCATGTCAGGAACACCGCACTGCACTTGCTCACTGAGCCAGTGCGGGTGTCCTGAGCACAAAGACAGTACTCAAAGATACTTGTGGAGCAGGGCAGCAGTGGTGACGATGCGTGCTTCAGAGTATCAGGACCTGAAGCACATGACTGCTGGGGGCGTGGCTTAAGCTCCACAGATCTAGGAGCTGCAGGGAAACTCCTAGAAAGGTAACTACGGGACAATGTTACCAAGGGGCATAGACAGAGACAGAAACCAGACGAAGCCAGGGTCAAAGCACCAGATAGCAATACAGTACCACAGGGTTTAGACAGAAAGGATAGTCAGGACATAGGAATAGGTCAGAAAATCAGAACGGGCAATAGACGGTACAATAGGGACAAACTGTAACGGAGTAACGGTAGCCAAGCCAGGAGGTCAGAACCGGAGAAGACAGTAGTACCAAAGCGAGAGACGGAGTACAGAGTGAGGGAACAGGCCGGGTCATACATGGGAAGCAAACAAGCAATGCAGAATACACGCACACCAGGGGTCAGACACACCAGAACAACAGTATAGCTGACAGGGAACCCTGGTAAAGAGTGAGTATAAATACCCCTCCCAGATCCAGAAAGAGGCCACGAACACTTAACCCTGTGAGTGCAGGGCAAGAACCCTGTTCAAACCATAACAGTACCCCCCTCTTAATGGGGGGCCACTGGACCCCCAGGCTTGTCTGGGTATCTGGCGTGGAAAGCCCACACCAGACGATCGGCATGCACCGAACTGGCCGGAACCCATGACCGATCCTCCAGAGAGTACCCGTTCCAGTGTATCAGATACTGGAGTCTCCGGCGCACCCACCGGGAGTCAACAATGCGCCCTACTTCATACTCCAGCTGCCCCTCTACCAGCACTGGCAGAGCATTTGATGAGGGATCCTCTCTCACCGTCCCCACAGGCTTTAACAGGGACCTGTGGAAGACATTAGAAATTTTAAAGGAGGTGGGCAGCTGCAGTCGGTAGGCTACTGGGTTAACAACCTCCACAACTTTGTATGGGCCAATAAACTTGGGGCCCAGCTTTATAGAAGGTATCTTAAGCTTGATATTGTGGGTGGATAGCCACACCTTCTCCCCTACTGCAAATGCTGGACCTGGCCCCCTCCTCCTGTCAGCAAACCGCTTATAGTTTTCCTGGGCCTTGGAAATATTCCTCTGAACCTCCCTCCAAAGAATTCTAAGACATTGTGTCACATCCTCAGCACCAGGACAACCTGAATCCATATGGGAAAACTCTCCAAAATGTGGGTTAAAGCCATAGTTGACCTGAAAAGGAGACTTCCCAGTAGACTGACTCACACGACCGTTGAATGCAAACTCTGCCATGGGCAATACCTCACACCAGTCCTCCTGCCTGGAAGAGGCCAAGCATCTCAGAATCTGCTCCAACGATTGGTTCGTGCGCTCCGTCTGTCCATTAGACTCTGGGTGGTAGGCAGAGGAGAAGGACAACGAAATCCCTAGCTTTTTGCAAAAAGCCCTCCAGAACCTGGCTACAAACTGTACCCCTCTGTCTGACACCACATTCATAGGCACTCCATGTAACCTAATTATATGCTGCATAAATAAGCGGGCCAGGGTTTCAGCAGATGGCAACGCGGGGAGAGGTACAAAGTGAGCTTGTTTTGAAAACCTATCCACCACCACCCATATCACCGAGTTGCCCCTGGAAGGAGGAAGATTTGTGATAAAATCCATGGACAAATGTGTCCATGGTCTATCCGGAATTGGCAAAGGCACCAATTCCCCGGCCGTCCGGACCTGAGAACTTTTAGAACGAGCGCACACCCCACATGCAGTCACAAACTTTTTAATATCTGTTACCATAGAGGGCCACCAGAAATCCCTCGCAATTGCCCCCCGGGTAGCTGCAATCCCAGGATGAGCACTCAACACAGAATCATGAAATTCCTGCATAAGACCGAGACGGAAACGTTCCGGTACAAACAAATTACCCGTGGGTTTACCACCAGGAGCCCGAGCCTGGGCCTCCAAAATCTCTCTCTGTAACTCAGATGAGATTTCGGCCACCACTACTCCTGGCTGAAGAATGGAGGAGGGAGGTTCTGGAGGGGACACGGAATCAAAGCTTCAGGATAAGGCATCAGCCTTGATGTTTTTAGATCCCGGGCGGAATGTGATGGTAAACTGAAAACGAGAAAAAAAAACGCCCACCGAGCCTGTCTGAGGGTCAATCTCTTGGCAGACTCGATATAGGCCAAATTTTTGTGATCAGTGATGACTGTAATGGGATGAACAGACCCCTCCAGGAAATGCCTCCATTCTTCAAAAGCCAACTTTACCGCCAACAACTCTCTATTGCCGACATCGTAATTTCTCTCGGCAGAGGAAAATTTTTTAGAGAAGAAGGCGCAAGGCCTCAGGTTAGTAAGGGTAGGAGGGCCCTGAGACAAAACTGCCCCCACCCCCACTTCCGAGGCGTCAACCTCCACAACAAAAGGTCTTGACGGGTCGGGTTGTACCAATACAGGGGCTGAAGAAAAGCACTTTTTTAATGTCATGAAAGAGTTTTTTGCAGCTACAGACCAATTTTTTACATCAGCTCCCTTGAGAGTGAGGTCCGTTAGAGGCTTTACCACCTGCGAAAAGCCCTTAATAAATTTCCTATAAAAGTTGGCAAAGCCCAAAAATCGTTGCAACCCTTTCAAGTCATGAGGTTGCACCCACTCCGTAACAGCCTGGACTTTCTTAGTATCCATGCGGAACCCCTCCCCTGACACAATCAACCCCAGAAAGGATACTTCTTGCATGAAAAATGAGCATTTTTCCAGCTTGGCATACAAATGATTCTCCCTCAGTCTCATGAGAACCATCCGCAAATGGTGCAAGTGAGATTGACTGTCCACCGAGTACACCAGAATGTCATCCAAATAGATAACCACAAAACGACCGATTAAATCAGAGAAAATTACATTAATAAAATTCTGAAAAACAGCAGGAGCGTGGGTGAGACCAAAGGGCATAACCAAGTTTTCGAACAGCCCTTCAGTCGTCAGGAATGCGGTTTTCCATTCGTCCCCTTCACGGACTCTTATAAGGTTATATGCCCCACGTAAATCCAGTTTAGAGAACCACTTGGCCCCGGTGAGTTGGTTACATAGATCAGGAATTAGGGGGAGAGGGTATGTATTTTTCACAGTAATTTTGTTTAATTCCCAAAAGTCGAGGCACGGCCACAAACCACCATCTTTTTTCTTAACAAAAAAGAAGCCCGCTGCCACAGGTGAAACAGAAGGCCTAATATGCCCTTTGCGGAGACTCTCAGTAATGTACTCCTTCATGGCTAGACGTTCGGGCCCGGACAAATTGAACAGGCGAGCCTTGGGTAACTTGGCTCCAGGGACTAGATTAATGGCACAATCAAAGGGTCTATGTGGTGGTAGCGCCTCAGCCTCACTTTCAGAAAATACGTCTTCAAAATCTTTCAGGCACTCCGGAATACCTTCCAGATCGACAGACGACACTGACACAGATTTTACTGTGGGTGACAAGGGTTGTCAAGTTACAACATAGACCGCTAGCCATACAACCCCACTGAATGATCTCCCCTGTGACCCAGTCAATAGTAGGATTGTGACGTTGAAGCCAAGGCATACCCAGTATCAGTCCAGCCGGCAGATTATTTATGACAAAACATCTTAATTTTTCCACGTGAGTGGAACCCACTTTCAGAGAAAAGGTATCAGTCATGAAACAAATTCCCTCCTGGGTGATAGGAGAAGAATCAATTGCCACGATTTTAACAGGATCTTTTAACCTGACTGTCCCTATCTTATGAAAAGTCACAACTTTGGCATCGATCAGATTAATAGAAGAACCACAGTCAACAAAGGCGGTAGTCCCAACCGGACCGCCTGTAAGTTCCAGTTCCACCGGAAGCAGAATTTTAGTAAGCGAGTAAAAGGGTACCTGGGAGTCTGGGCAACCTCCTCGATTGTTACCCAGACTCAGTCGTTTTCCTGACGGCTTCACTGAAGAAGGGCAAGAAGGACAGTTCCTTCTCCAATGTCCAGCGGATCCACAGTAAAAGCACAATTGGTTGTTTCTTCGGTGTCTCCTCTCTTTTTCCTCCAATGACGTGGCACCAACCTCCATGGGCTCAGGACTAGATGCAGAGTCTCTCAGATTGGAGAATAAAGGGGTCTCCTGCAGCATGACCCCTCTTGCCCGCAGCCTACGGTCCATGCTGGATCATAGCATCCTCCAAAGAATCCGGTGGAGGATGAAGGGCTAGGGCATCTTTCAAACTTTCGGACAGGCCTCTACAGAACAAACCCCGGAGGGCAGTGTCATCCCAGGAGACCTCCGCTGCCCAGCGTCTGAACTCAGAGCAGAACCATTCAGCAGAGTTCCTTCCCTGTGTCACACTCATCACCATATCCTCTGCCAGACGCACTCTATCAGGCTCATCATAAATGTGCCCCAGAGCCTCAAAGAACAAATTCACAGACATGCGTTCAGGAGCAGAGGAAGAGAGAGAGAAAGCCCATGCCTGTGGAGCCCCCCGAAGTAGGGAAATGACGACCCCCACCCTCTGGAACTCATCCCCGGAAGAGCGGGGACTCAGAGAAAAAAAAAGCTTGCATCCTTCTCTGAAAGACCTGAACTCCTTTTTATCCCCTGAGAAAAGGTCTGGCAATTTGACCGGAGATTCTGGGAATGCCAATGACACATCTCTATCCCCAGCACAAGAATCCCCTGTAGCGGCAGCCCCCTGTACCGTATCCACCAACTGTTGCTGGGTCTGGGCCATCGTGCGCTGTTCCACATTAAGGTTTGTGGAACATTTGGGTCAGGTGCTTGACCTGACCAGCCAAAGCTTGTATGGGATCCATGAGGATAACACACTTTTTTTTTTTTTTTTCCTCAGAGGGGGAAAAAAAAAACTGAAATGGTCAGCTATAATGTCAGGAACACCGCACTGCACTTGCTCACTGAGCCAGTGCGGGTGTCCTGAGTACAAAGACAGTACTCAAAGATACCTGTGGAGCAGGGCAGCAGCGGTGACGATGCGTGCTTCAGAGTATCAGGACCTGAAGCACATGACTGCTGGGGGCGTGGCCTAAGCTCCACAGATCTAGGAGCTGCAGGGAAACTCCTAGAAAGGTAACTACGGGACAATGTTACCAAGGGGCATAGACAGAGACAGAAACCAGACGAAGCCAGGGTCAAAGCACCAGATAGCAATACAGTACCACGGGGTTTAGACAGAAAGGATAGTCAGGACGTAGCAATAGGTCAGAAAACCAGAACGGGCAATAGACGGTACAATAGGGACAAACTGTAACGGAGTAACGATAGCCAAGCCAGAAGGTCAGACCGGGAGAAGACAGTAGTACCAAAGCGAGAGACGGAGTACAGAGTGAGGGAACAGGCCGGGTCATACATGGGAAGCAAACAAGCAACGCAGAATACACGCACACCAGGGGTCAGACACACCAGAACAACAGTATAGCTGACAGAGAACCCTGGTAAAGAGTGAGTATAAATACCCCTCCCAGATCCAGAAAGAGGCCACGAACACTTAACCCTGTGAGTGCAGGGCAAGAACCCTGTTCAAACCATGACACATCAGGGGCTCTGCAAGCGCAACATGACGCCCACAGACCATTCCATCAAAGTCTGCATTCCAAAATGGCGCTCCTTCACTTCCAATCTCTGCCATGCGCCCAAACAGTGGTTCCCCTCAAATATGGGGTATTAGCGTACTCAGGACAAATTTCACAACAACTTTTGTGGTCCAATTTCTCCTGCTACCTTTATGAAAATAAAAATGTGGGGGTGAAAACATCATTCTTGTGGAAAAAAAAATATTTTTTTTCACGGCTCTACGTTATAAACGTCTGTGAAACACTTGTAGGTTCAAAATGCTCACCACACATCTAGATATGTTCCTTAAGGGTCTAGTTTCCAAAATGGTGTTATTTGTGGGGGCTTCCACTGTTTAGGCACATCAGGGGCTCTTCAAACGCGACATGGCATCCCATCTCAATTTTAGCCAATTCTGCATTGAAAATGTCAAACAGAGCTCCTTCCCTTCCAAGCCCTGCCACGCGCCCAAACAGTTGCTTACCCCCATACAGTTTATGGGGTATCAGAGTATTCAGGAGAAATTGCACAACAAATTTTGTGGTTTATTATCTCTTTTTATACTTGTGAAAATAACAAAAATTGGTTGTGTGATAAAATGTTGGTACAAAAAGTTAAATGTTTAACTTTTTACTCCCACGCTGCTTCAGTTCCTGTGAAGCATGTAAAGGGTTAATAAACTTCTTGAATGTGGTTTTGAGCACCTTGAGGGGTGCAGTGAGTATTTTCTGTCATATTGACCCCTCAAAGTGACTTAAAATGTGATGTGGTCCCTAAAAAAAATGGTTTTGTAAATTTTGTTGTAAAAATGAGAAATTGCTGGTCAACTTTAACCCTTATAAGTTCCTAACAAAAAAATGTTGTTTCCAAAGTTGTGCTCATGTGAAGTAGACATGTGGGAAATGTTATTTATTAAGTATTTTGTGTGACATATCTCTCTGATTTAAGGGCATAAAGTTAAAATTTGAAAATTGCAAAATTTTTAAAATTTTCGCCATATTTCCATTTTTTTCATAAATAAACGCAAGTCATATCAAAGAAATTTTATGACTAACATGCAGTACAATATATCAAGAAAAAACAATCTCATAATCAGTGTTATTAATTAAAGCGTTCCAGAGTTCTAACTTCATAAATTGCTAGTGGTCATAATTGTAAAAATTGGCCTGGTCATTAAACTGCAAATTGGCTCCATCACTAAGTGGTTAATCAGTAGCTACTGTTTGTAATATAAAATATATCATTGTTTTAGCCTTGAGTAACTTGGCCAATGATCCAGGTCATGTTTGCAAAATATTTGTTTTTAAATTAAATTGTGCCAACAAGAAAGGTCTAAAAGAAAACTGTATTTTTTCTTCTACTGCACTTATTCAAGTCTTATCAGCACTTCGGAACTATTAGTTCATTTAGATCTTGATTTTGGTTAGGTTGCATCGATATGGGCACACAGTAATTCAAATGTTTCATAGAAGTTTGATTTCTAAATTGAAATGACCATGCTTTTTTCATGCAAAACGATTCTACATAGACTTTCAGATACTTTGCAGAAAACTGACACAAAGATTTGTGCTTCTGCTGTTGCTGTTGATGTTGCATTTAGCTTGTAGAGCATACAGATACCATACAGATACCACTTCCCAGCTGAGAACAGAACTAACGATGTAGAACTAATACAGTGCCTTGCGAAAGTATTCGGCCCCCTGGAACTTTTCAACCTTTTCCCATGTATTGTGCTTCAAACATAAAGATACCAAATGTAAAATTTTGGTGAAGAATCAACAACAAGTGGGACACAATTTTGAAGTTGAATGAAATTTATTGGTTATTTTAAATTTTTGTGAAAATTCAAAAACTGAAAAGTGGGGCGTGCAATATTATTTGGCCCCTTTAACTTAATACTTTGTTGCGCCACCTTTTGCTGCGATTACAGCTGCAAGTCACTTGGGGTATGTCTCTATCAATTTGGTACATCAAGAGAATGAAATTCTTGCCCATTCTTCCTTGGCAAATGGCTCGAGCTCAGTGAGGTTTGATGGAGATCGTTTGTGAGCAGCAGTTTTCAGCTCTTTCCACAGATTCTCGATTGGATTCAGGTCTGGACTTTGACTTGGCCATTCTAACACCTGGATATGTTTATTTGTGAACCATGCCATTGTAGATTTAGATTTATGTTT
This sequence comes from Dendrobates tinctorius, assembly GCF_039654945.1. Lineage (NCBI taxonomy): Eukaryota > Metazoa > Chordata > Amphibia > Anura > Dendrobatidae > Dendrobates > Dendrobates tinctorius. Next base: position 22,510,560 of record NW_027361747.1, on the reverse strand, counting down.
GGGATCATTGGCTTGTTGAAAGACAAATCTCCGTCCCAGTATCAGGTCTTTTGCAGACTCCAACAGGTTTTTTTCAAGAATGGTCCTGTATTTGGCTCCATCCATCTTCCCAACAATTTTAATCATCTTCCCTGTCCCTGCTGAAGAAAAGAAGGCCCAAACCATGATGCTGCCACCACCATGATTGACAGTGGGGATGGTGTGTTCAGGGTGATCAGCTGTGTTGCCTTTACGCCAAACTTGTTGCCACAAAGTTCGATTTTGGTTTCATCTGACCAGAGCACCTTCTTCCACGTTTGGTGTGTCTCCTAGGTGGCTTTTTGCAAGCTTTAAATGACACTTTTTATGGATATCTTTGAGAAATGGCTTTCTTCTTGCCACTCTTCCGTAAAGGCCAGATTTGTGCAGTGTATGACTGATTGTTGTCCTATGGACAGACTGTCCCACCTCAGCTGTAGATCTCTGCATTTCATCCAGAATGATCATGGGCCTCTTGGTTGCATCTCTGATCAGTCTTCTCCTTGTTTGAGATGAAAGTTTAGAGGGACGGCCGGGTCTTGGTAGATTTGCAGTGGTATGATACTCCTTCCATTTCAACATGATCACTTGCACAGTGCTCCTTGGAATGTTTAAAGTTTTTGAAATCATTTTGCATCCAAATCAGGTTTTAAACTTTTCCACAACAGTATCACGGACCTGCCTGTTGTGTTCCTTGGTCTTCATGCTGCTCTCTGTGCTTCAAACAGAATCCGGAGACTATCACAGAGCATGTGCATTTATACGGAGACTTGATTACATACAGGTGGATTATATTTATCATCATTAGTAATTTAGGACTACATTGGATCATTCAGGGATCCTCAATGAACTTCTGCAGTGAGTTTGCTGCACTAAAAGTAAAGGGGCCGAATCATATTGCACTCCCCACTTTTCAGTTTTTGAATTTCCAAAAAAATTTAAAATAACCAATAAATTTCATTCAACTTCACAATTGTGTCCCACTTGTTGATTCTTCACCAAAAATTTACATTTGGTATCTATGTTTGAAGCATGATATGTGGGAAAAGGTTGAAAAGTTCCAGGAGGCTGAATACTTTTGCAAGGCACTGTATCTTGACAATGCTGAGGAACTGAAACACAAGGTATATAAGAAAGTTGCAAAATGTTCATCAATATAAGAATTAACAAACACTTTGAAAACTACAATTGCCCCCCTTTTTTGAGAGCACTTGCACATGAAAATTGTAACAAAAATGTTCACTGTTCCAAAAGGCAAAATGTCACCAGACCCATAGGGACTCTAGCTCAAACTTAAAATTACCTTTTGCATAAAGAAGACTGTGACTGCAGGCTAACTGTCCTTGGGTACAGCATAGACCTTCTACTGATATGTAAAAATACTAGTGATAAGTGAGTCAAGCAAAATTCTAATTTGCCTTTTGGTGCAAATTTTTCCAATTAATTTGATTTGCAGCAAAGCTATCCTTTATGAATTGAATCTCCCTTCGGTGTCTTAACAGGCCCCAGAGCATAATAAACATAACTTGTAAAGAATAAAAGAAAACTTATTCTCACCTTACCACTCACCTCACCAGTTTTACCACTCCTCACTGTCCTCTATTTGGTATTTATTGGGATTCAGCAAGTGGTGACTGTGTTAAGAAGCTGCAAGGAGGACTGAATGGGTGATGGTAAAGAGCAGCTGGGCCATAGTGATGAGTGGTAAGATAAGTATAAGCTTTCTTTTATTTTGTAACCTTTTGATAGCCATTTAAAGATCAGCAAAATGGCACCCAGCGGCCAACATTTTGCTGAGTTCGTGTGGAAGCGAGTAACAAAAAATCTGAATTCTGACAAATTGCAATTTTTCTAATGTTTAAGTATAATTCAATTGCACTTGAATATATTTGTTTGCCTCTAATAAACATCCTGGCTAATGTAAAGTATTTATATCTAACCCCTTAGCGACAGAGTCAGTTTGCAGCTTAATGACCAGGCCAATTTTTACAATTCTGACCACTGTCCCTTTATGAGGTTATAACTCTGGAATGCTTTAATGGATCCCGCTGATTCTGAGATTCTTTTTTCGTGACATATTGTACTTCATGTTAGTGGTAAAATTTATTTGATAAGTCTTGTGTTTATTTATGAAAAAAATGTAAATATGTCAAAAATTTTGAAAATTTTGCAATTTTAAAACTTTAAATTTTTATGCCCCTAAATCAGAGAGATGTGTCACAAAAATTTCTTAATAAATAACATTTCCCACATGTCTACTTTACATCACCACAATTTTGGAAGCAAAATTTTTTTTGTTAGGAAGTTATAAGGGTTAAAAGTTGACCAGCGATTTCTCATTTTTACAACAAAATTTACAAAACCATTTTTTTTTAGGGACCACATCATATTTAAAGTCATTTTGAGGGGTGTACAATGCAGAAAATACCCAAAAGTGGCACCATTCTAAAAACTAGACCCCCCCAAGGTGCTCAAAACCACATTCAAGAAGTTTATTAACCCTTTAAGTGCTTCACAGGAACTAAAGCAATGTGGAAGGAAAAAATTAACATTTAACTTTTTTTTGCAAAAAATTTACTTCAGAACCAATTTTTTTTATTTTCACAAGTGTTAAAAGAGAAAATCAACCATAAAATTTGTTGTACAATTTCTCCTGAATACGCCGATACCCCATATGGGGGGGTAAACCACTTTTTCAGCACACGGCAGAGCTCACAAGGGATGGAGCACCGTTTGACTTTTTCAACGCAGAATTGGCTGGAATTGAGATTGGATGCCATGTTGCATTCGGAGAGCCCTTAATGTGCCTAAACAGTGGAAACCTCCAACAAGTGACCCCATTTTGGAAACTAGACCCCCAAGGAACTTATCTAGATGTGTGGTGAGCACTTTGAACTTTCAAGTGCTTCACAGAAGTTTATAACTTAGAGCTGTGAAAATAAAAAATCAATTTTTTTCCACAAAAATGATCTTTTCACCCCCAAATTTTTATTTTTACAAGGGTAACAGGAGAAATCATACCCCCACAGTTGTTGCACGATTTGTCTTGAGTACGCCGATACCCTATATGTGGGGCGGAACCAATGTTTGGGCGCATGGGAGAGCTTGGAAGGGAAGGAGTGCCATTTTGGAATGCAGACTTTGATGGAATGGTCTGCGGGTGTCATGTTACGTTTGCAGAGCCCCTGATGGGCCTAAACAGTGGAAACCCCCACAAGTGACCCCATTTTGGAAATTAGACCCCCTAAGGAACTTATCTAGATGTGTGGTGAGCACTTTGAACCTTCAAGCACTTCACAGAAGTTTATAAACGCAGAGCCATGAAAATAAAAAGCCTTTTTTATTTACACAAAAGTGATTTTTTAGACCCAATTTTTAGACCCCCAAAGTTGGTAAATAGTGGAAACCCCTCAATTCTTGCTCCAACCCTAACCCCAACACACCCCTAACCCTAATCCCAACCCTAACCTTAATCCCAACCCTAATCCTAATTCTAACCCTAGTCCTAGTTCGCCCTAATCCTAATTCTAACCCTAGCCCTAACCCAAGCCCTAGCCCTAACCCTAACCCTATCCCAACCCTAACCCTAACCCTAACCATAGCCCAACCCTAACCCTAACCCAACCCTAACCCTAGCCCAACCCTAACCTAACCCTAACCCTAGCCCAACCCTAACTTTAGCCCTAGCCCTAACCCTAACCCTAATGGAAAACTGAAAAAAAAATATTTTCTTTATTTTGTTATGTTGGCCTAACTAAGGGGGTGATAAACGGGGGGTTATGTACTATTTTGTTTATTTTGGTCACGATGATAGTTTATCATCGTGATCGAAATGAATGAATGAATCTGCCAGCCGGAGTCGGCAGATACCCGGCGGGCGCACTGCGCATGCGCCCGCCATTTTCCCCGGATCCAAGATGGCAGCGCCCACCGGAGGATGTCGGCGGGACACAGGATCACTGGGAGGGGACAGAGGACCACGGAGAGGTTCTGGGGGGGGATCGGGGACCCTCTTTCTCTCTCCTCTGATGTGCGATCACATCAGAGGAAAGAGAAATTAAATTTAAAATCGCGGCTTTTTTTGCGGTCGCCATTATTGGGTTAATAACGGCGATCGCAAAAGCGGGGTCGGTAAAAACTGACCGATTCATGTTCTCTGGGGTCTCGGCTACCCCCGGCAGCCGAGACCCCGGAGAAAATCCGACACTGGGGGGCGCTATTCACTTTCTCCACTGCGCCGTGAATTAACGGCGCTGTGGTTTAAGTACCTTTAATTACCGCCGTTAAAAGGGGTATCGGCGGTCGTTAGGGGTTAAGCCATTGTGGATTCCCGTTATATGCAAATGACAAAAACATTCTATTCTGCTGCTAATTCAGACAAAGATATAAGTATCACCTTCCTGCAACTCGATGCAAGCAGGTGAGTTGCGTAATATAAGCCACTCTTCGATTCTTAGCTTTATGAGGTCCTTAGTGTCACACAATATAAACTCGGATGGTGAGGTACAAAATAGATGAAAGGTTGTTGGCTGATCAACAGGATTACATTTTTCTTGTCTTTTAATTTGCAAAATGTACTGTCTACTAGTATGAATGCTGCATTTATCAAGTAGCCTACAGGTGTTTGGTTTCAAAGCTTCACTCTGATGTATCACTTTCAAATGTTTTCTAACGTTTTTTAGTATAGAGATGTGAGGAATGCATTTTTTCTGACATCAAGGAAGCAAGAAACAACATGTAATGGAGGGACCACAAGTGTGTAGAAACCCTCATAAGTATAGATGAACGGATCACTTCACATAACCCCAGTCAACGGTCTAGGGAAGTGATCTGTGGCTTGGATGGGAGTTGCACAAATTTTCTGAGCTTCTGAGTTCCCTGGTGAGGTGTTTGATTCGCCGACCTGACATGACAGCACAAAAGCGATGTCTCACCAGCTCAGCTAATCAAAAGCTGAGCCTAAAATCCAGGATGGTAAAGAAAATTTATGCATCTCTTATTAAAGCCAGTTAGCATTGACCTGGACAATGGACCATGGTTACGAGAAGAAATCTGCTCATCTCTACTCATAAGATATATTCTCCATATTCTAAGAATCATTAGTAATAATAATAATATATAATTACATTTAAATAGAAAATATTTGGAAATTGAGTTAAGTCATTTGCTTACATGTTTTTTTATTTCTTTATTATTAATTTCCAGACTTGAATCTCCAACAAGATCGTTAACAATGGAAGCACCAAAAGGAGTACAAATCAGTGCTGTAGCAGGGGAATTTAGAGCCAGTTGTAGAAAAGAGCTTCATTTACAGTCCACAGATGGTGAGGTCAGTACTAATGCTCACAATATTTTTTCTACATGTTTAACCAAAGCCTAAAATTAGAATACAATTACATACTATAGAGACCAATGGCAGCATGCTTTACACAACTTCATCTGATGCTTGACATTGTGCATGCTGCTGCCATTGGCCATGAAGCATATTTTTTTTCAGTGGAATTAAATTCTCCAATCTTCAAAAAATGTGTATTCTCCGGAATGGATGGATTTTTTGCAATTTGCTCCTCTTGAATTAATCAATACAGTGGTCAGATGCAGCCACCAATTTTCTAAACCATAGAGGGCCAGAAAAAGGTTAAAAAAAATAATACAACTCATCTATCCTGTCACCCCTGCAGCTTGCCAATCGGTCATCCATGCCTCTTCTCTTTGCCTTCAGCCTCCACAATCTAAAGTGTACTACAAGTATTTGGCCTTTGCATTCCCAGAGTCACTGACTAGGCAATGCACCTTGTAAAGTTGTGACATCATGATGTCCACCACAGTCTTGTCAGAAGCCTAGTCAGTGCCGGAAGCGCTTTGAGTTGGCGTTAGCATAGTGCAAAACAGGTCAAAGAGAATATGTGCGATTGTAAAGCATGAAGAGACATGGATGATTGGATGGTGGCAGGCGAGCAGGTGACAGATAAGCAGTGAGCTTTGCAATAGTTTTATTTTTTACATCCTACATTTATTATGCTTTGTGGTCTGGAGATTTACACAGCACAATACAGAAGATTTAATTTACATCGAATAACTTTGACACAAATCAAATTTTCCTGAAAAAGTTTTGTCAGATTTGAAAATCTCTCCTATGCATCTCACCACTCAGTGAAATAACTCCATTAATCTGTATGCTCTGCTACTCTGTAATTTTACATGTTTAATGTAGACCCTAAACACTTTCACTTTTTAATAATATAAATCAGAAATAATTGCAGGATATTTAGGAGAAAATAAATTTCATGAACTGACTTCTTGCAAAAGGGGGTAACATTTTCCAGTGCCAAATTAAATTCACCGTGGTGCACTTTAGAATGAGCCATTCTTAACTAAGTGTTCATAAAAGCAGACTGCTTGGCTAGGGGATAGATTATTTTCATACATGTGTTAATGGGACTAAATAAAAAAAATAGGATTAAAAGGAATCTGTCGCCTGTTTTTTGGACTTTCAGCTGCCTATTCTGTAATGCTGTAGATAAGCCCCCGATGTATCCTGAAAGAGAAGAAAAATGAGTTATATTATACTCACCCAGGGGCGGTCTGGGTCCGGTTTTGGTCCGATGGGTGTTGCTGTCCGGTGCCCCCCATCTTCTAGCAGTGACGGCCTCTTCTTTGCTTCCCGTCGTGGCTCCGGCGCAGGTGTACTTTATCTGCCCTGTTGACCTCTCTGACCTGGTCCATCATCTGCGCACTGCAGTACTCTGCTCTGCCCTCAACAGGGCAAAGCAGTGCACCTGCACCGGAGCAGCGACGGGAAGCAAAGAAGAGGACGTCATTGCTACAAGCTGGGAGGCGCCCGACCACGACACCCATCGGACCAAAACCGGACCCGGACCGCTTCTGGGTGAGTATAATATAACTCGTTTTTCTTCTCTTTCAGGAGACATCAGGGGCTTATCTACAGCATTACAGAATGCTGTAGATAAGCCCCTAATGGCGGTGTCGGCAGCTGATAGTCCAAAAAATAGGCGACAGATTCATTTTAAGAAGTGTATCCTGATACTTTTGTCCATATGTATTATTAATGACTAAGGATGCAATTGCATCTATAATGCAACTATAATGTTTTTTCATTCTTTCTTTTTACAGATATTTTTAGATGCAGACAGCATCAGACTAGCAAATTTACCACAAGGTTCTTTTACACCTTCATCTACCGGTTCGGTAGGCCCTCGACAGACTGTCTATGAGCTGTGTGTTTGTCCTAATGGCAAACTGTACCTTTCGCCAGCAGGAGCTAGTTCCACATGTCAATCCAGTAGCAACATTTGTTTGTGGAGCTGAATGAACTATGTGTTTTCTCACACCAGAATAGCCTTTCGCTACTTCACATTTGCTTCACGGTTCTGCCCAGATATCATTGTGGAATATTGAACAGTTTGATGGACCGCAGAGCATCTTCCAGGGTATGAGGGAATACAATACTGCCTTGAAGTTCTTATGTGACTTTTAAAATAATCCTGCATAGAGGTGTATCCTGCATAAAGGTCAACCAGATCTGGAGGTTCATAGTCTACTATTGCGTAAAGAAGAAATACATGGGTGCCTTTGCTAAATAAAGTGAAGCACATGATTCTGTACTGCAGGAATAAGGAGAAACAATTAACTGTGCACCTCATATGCAAGTTACAGTAATTTGCTGGACATTTACTTGGAAAAACAATACAATCCCATGTAAAAAGAAAACTGTACTGTTTTAAAGCACAATTTTCCATTCAATATTTTTGGATGTATACTTTTATCCCATAAAAGAAACAAATATTAAAGTATTATGTGATATTGCCTTTACTAAACAATTAAATTGAAAATATTGTTTTTAAAAGAAAAAATTTCCGGACTTTCCTTCTTAAAATAAAAATATTCTCTCTCTCCCTTTTCTCTCTCTCTCACTTTATTTACTAGTTTTAAAGGGAGTCATTTAGCCCAAATAGACAGTATAAACCGTAAAAACAAAGCCTTATTCAGGAGGATATAGCCCCTGGAAAAATTTTGCCTTAAGGGGTCAATCCATTATGGTGTGTATGCCAGTATTCTGTTGCTAAACATCTTACTGAATCACAATATTTTTTTAACAACTCGGAAGCTGTGCAAAAATATTTTGAGTTTTGTTTACAGGCCAGTACAGGCCAATATGGGTTGAACATGGGGAGTATGGGAGGGAAAAAGTGTGCCAATGTAAGGGGAAGGAACTCACTAGGCATGTCTCTTCCGTGAAGGGTCTGGAACCTTCGGGGCTGTCACCTATATTGCGGGGTAGAAAGCTTGAGACTCCAGACCGTACTCTGTGTTTGAGAAAAGGGGGCATGGCTAAATGGACAGAGCTGCAGCACACAAGTGACCAAACAGTTTGGGCGGGAACTTCAGGCACGTGGGACGCTTGTGAGTTAAAATCAGCAGAGAGGCGTCTGGGCTGAGCAGAGCAGAGCCTGGGATGGCAGAGTGCTTTGACTGGAGACTGTTGACTGAGTACCACTCAGACACCACTGTCCCAGATGATATCATTGCCCTCGCTGAGACCACTGACACAGCAGACAATGCTGCCACAGCTGCCCCCGCCGACAAAACTGACCGTGAGAGACAAGGTCTGTGAATGGGACTTATGCATGTGTTGACTTGGCTCAGTGAACCGGGCTGCCCATTGTAAACTGTGTTTGGGCAGTGCTGAAAATCTCCATAGTGTTGGGACACTCACTGCTGAGGATAAGGACGTTTCCCACTTCATCACCTCATCTGCTGGACACAAGACCCGCATCAGGATCCCGAGTATTTGCCACCATCATCAGGCACCGCCAATGTCAAAAGATACTACATTATTTATCTCAGGATTGTGACAGACCCCCACTGCGATGCAATCTACGCAGCACCAGTCACAGACAGAAGTTTAACCATGACTGTCGCCTGAGTGATAAGTTATATTTTATTGTATTGTCGGCTTTACTTGTCTCTGTTCCTTAAGTTATCCCCATTAGCCTTTTCCTGTATTAGGGAATTTTATCCCTCCATTTTTCTCCATGTGTGGAGTTTCTACTGTATAATAAACCCCTTTCACCCTTGGTCTGTGTACAGTCTGTTACTGCATCTTATGTGCCTGCAATCTCCTCATACCTACACCCATCAAATTCATAAAAATGTAAGCTTACTTAATTCCAAAAATGGTTTACACTCCTGACTTAGGAGCATTTCTGCTGGAGTCACACTACTTGTGGCATAAACTAGCCACATCTTCCTCCAGCAGTCCCATTTATTAAGGCAGACATGCACAATGTGAGGTAATAATGTACAACTTGCTGCCTCCATTCTGGAGGAACTAAAGTTTATGCAAGTAATCTAAATATGGTGCTCAGTGCAAAATTAGTATGGCTAAAGAGTTCAGTGCACTGTTCCACCTACTGGTTTTGCAAGCCCCTGCCTTAGTGATAGATAGTTCTGATTTGCTTAGAGCTAGTGCTGTTTGCAAAGAAAGCTAACATGCTCAACCACCAGTGAAGGAGGTGAGATATGCAAAACTAGTGGGCAGAACAATACACTGAGCCTCTTGACCACAACGGTGCACCGTATACATTAAAAAGCCTATTTCACCAAAGTTCAATTTCTGCCGAATGAATACAGCGATTAGAACATTTGAAAAGTTGTGATTAGAGTTGAGCGACTTTTGTTTTTTTATGGTCGAGTTTCGTTTCGTAAAACCCGACTTTTCCAAAAGTCGGGTCGAACAAGATTGGCCGATTATAGGGAAAAGTCGGGGTCGTCCCGAAACACGAAACCCAATGTAAGTCAATGGGGAATAAAAGTCGGCAGTGAGAGGAGGACAGGAAACACACCTACAGTGCTCATTTGAATGCCAAAAGCATCAATTCTTCTTACTTAAGCTGGTCAACCTTAATTAACTTCATAATACAAGTTACGCACTGAAAAATGGGGGTTATTTGGCTAAAGTTGTGGGGGGGTAGGGCTGGCTCCAGGTTTTCATGTGCCCTGGGCGAAAGAGCGCCCCTTTAACACATAATACCACAACTCATCATGCTTCAATACGGCAGAGAAATAGCGGTATAGTACAATGAAAAATATTTCACTTTTTACATCTCATGACGAGGCCCATCTATTTCTCCATACAGAATCATTGGTCCCATATAATGTTTGAAACAGTATATGATGAGCTCTACATAATGCTACAGTATATGTTGGTCCCCATGGATGAAGCTCCACTGTCTTATGGGCCCAAATAATGCTCCAAACATAATGAGCCCCATTTCTAATGCTCTAGTGTATAATGGGCCCTGTAAATGTTGCTCCTGTGTCTGATGTCCACCTTTGGAATGTTCCAGTGTATGGTGGGCCCCATCTATCATTCTCCAGAGTATAGTGCTCCCCAAAAATTGCTGTCCCAACATTGAAAACAATCAAATAAGTCTCTTCGCTAGGGAATCCCTGTACTAGTCTGGACTCCTCGTCATCCCCATATTCCATCTCACTGCACAGTATTTCAACCTTGCAAGTGCTGTGATCCTGAGCAAGCAGGGGGGGCCCACTCATTGGCGACGGCACTGGCACAGGGCCCCTGATAGTACGGTGGTGTGTCTGATGGCGGGTGGGCCGAACCTGCACTTTCATCTGCAGCTTCCTCTTTGTCACCGTGTAAGATGGAACTGTATATGGGAAGGGTAACCTGAGTTACATCAGGGTCAGATTCAGGCCGTGTAGCGTGCGAGGGGAATGTAGTGGTCTGGGTCAATGTACCAGCAGATTCATCGAGCAGTGGCTGGGCATCAGTGCACTTGTGTCGCCCCCAGGAGTACGGTCGCCACAGTGGCATTACCTTCCTCCGAGGGAGTGTGATGTCATGCTTGGGAGCAACGAAGGATCTCTCTAGCAGGTTAACTGATTGGGCGGCGTTATTCCCACGAGTCATGACCCTCCAAACAGCGTTCATGAAGGCAAAGTGTTTGTTTTACATGGGCAGTATGGTTGCAAAGATGAACCTTAAAGGAATTTCCAGAAGGGCACCACCAGGAGTGGAGCCTTCGGCGTAATTTGACTCAACACGGGCAACCTCAACCATGCCAGCTACAGAACAGATGCACACATTGCAAGCTTCATTCCGTTAATGAACGAGACTCCGTCATGCCCCGCGGTCCGAGTCCGGCTTACTAGAGGGACACATGAGGCTCTGGCACATGAGATTGGCCAATAACTGGTGTGTCATGCCCTTACATGTCCGTGGCTGCATGTGCGCTACACTGAAAAGGCCAGCGTTTGTCGCTTACAGGTGCAGATAACCCGATGAACAACGTTAGTGATGGGGATCATTGATTACAATTATTACTCGCGAACGATGATTTCCCAGTAAGTGCAGGTCAACCACAGTTCCGGAATTAGGCCTAACCGTCATTCCTGAAAAAAATGAAAAACTTACGTGTGCAAACCACAGGTGCTGTAGCTTGCTTAACAGCTCGCCAGCCGTTCTCACGCCCAGTATGGGTTACACGTGATTGCACAAAGGTGAGAAAGGGTACCGTATCCCCGGATAACATGTATGGATAGCGTACACATTCAAAAGATATGTCTATACATCAGGAGGCAGGCTCAGACGGTGTAAGGCCCAGTATGGCTTGCAAGTGATTGCGCAAAGGTGAGAAAGGGTACCGAATCCCCGGATAACATGTATGGATAGCGTACACATTCAAAAGATATGTCTATACATCAGGAGGAAGGCTCAGACGGTGTTAGGCCCAGTATGGCTTGCACGTGATTGCACAAAGGTGAGAAAGGGTACCGTATCCCCGGATAACATGTATGTATAGCGTACACATTCAAAAGATATGTCTATACATCAGGAGGCAGGCTCAGACGGTGTTAGGCCCAGTATGGCTTGCACGTGATTGCACAAAGGTGAGAAAGGGTACCGTATCCCCGGATAACATGTATGGATAGCGTACACATTCAAAAGATATGTCTATACATCAGGAGGCAGGCTCAGATGGTGTTAGGCCCAGTATGGCTTGCACGTGATTGCACAAAGGTGAGAAAGGGTACCGTATCCCCGGATAACATGTATGGATAGCGTACACATTCAAAATATATGTCAATACACCAGGAGGCAGGCTCAGATGGTGTCAGGCACAGTATGGATTTGACGGCCCAGACTACACAGCGGAGGAGCAGGGAGAGGTAAAGATTGCAAATGCTGGGGCCCTGCCCAAGCAAGGGGGGCCACTCGTGGGTGTCGGTACTGGCACTGGGCCCCTCATAGTACGGCGGTGTGTCTGACGGCGGGTGTGCACCACCACCGTCAGAGACACTTGATTGCACTATGAGGGACCCTGTGCCAGTGCCCGCGCCCAAGAGTCGGCCTACCCACCTGTCCAGGGCAACGGCACTCGCACGGTGTCGTGCGCTAGGTGGAGACCCCGGCCATGGGGGGGCAGCACAGTTAGGGAGTTTTAGAAAGTGGCATATGCTGATGTTGGACATTCAGCTGATGCAAAAGGCGAAATAGGTCAAGTCCCAGGAAGAGGTGGACCAAAGCAAGCCATTTTTCTGTCACGCTATGTGTCATCAGGGGAAGATGGGACAAAATCCTTGGAAACCCATGCATGGTTCATTTTAATGAAGGTTAGATCATCCACATTTTGGGTTGACAGACGGGTCCTTTTTTCTGTCAGGATTGATCCAGCTGCACTGAAGACTCTTTCCGATAGCACACTTGCAGCTGGGCAAGCGAGCTACTGTAAGGCATATTGTGCCAATTCAGGCCAGGTGTCCAGTTTAGCAGCCCAATAGTCAAAGGGGAATGACCTGTGTGGGAGAACATCGATATGGGAGGAAAAGTATTTTGTAACCATAGTTGACAACTGCTGTCTCCTGTCACTTTCCATCGATGCTGTATTACCAGTTGTGTGAGCGGTACTTGAAAAATCAGTCCAGAACATGGTCATGAAACCCCTGTCTCCAACGCCACTTCTGCTGTATGCACCATGAACACCTCTGCCAAGCTGCCCTCGGCCCGTACGGCTCGTGTGAGAACCATCACCGGTGCTTTGTGCTGGGAATGCCTCAAGCAACCGATTTACCAGAGTTGCTTGTTTATTAGCCAATATTAGGTCAAGGTTCTCCTGTGGCATGATGTTTTGTAATTTGCCTTTATAGCGTGGATCCAGGATGCTGGCCAACCAGTAGTCATCATCGTTCATCATTTTGGCAATGCGGGGGTCCCTTTTTAGGATCCGCAAGGCATAATCTGACATGTGGGTCAATGTTCCCGGTGTCAATGATGCACTGCGAGTGCTGGTTGGAGGAGCACTTTCTGGCAAATCCACATCCCTCCAGTCACGCACAAACCCTGTACCAGACCTTGCCACGCCAACATTTTCACTTGCCCCACGAGATGCATCCTCCTCCCCTAAGTAATCATCCCCATCATCATCCTCCTCCTCCTCTTCTTCCTCCAACTCGTCCAGGAGAGGTCCCTGAGCAGACAATGGCTGAATGTCATCAAGGATTCCCTCCACCTCTTCCTCCTCGTCAACATTGGCTGCAGACGCCTGCTCCTTAAGGTGTGTCAAAGTTTGCATGAGCAGACGCATAAGTGGGATGCTCATGCTTAGGATGGCGTCGTCTGCGCTTACCAGCCGTGTGCATTCCTCAAAACACTGAAGGACTTTACAGAGGTCTTTCAGCTTCGACCACTGCACACCTGTCAACTCCATGTCTGCTCTCAAAGTGCCTGGCCGTGTATCCTCCCACAAATGCATTATGGCCTGCCTCTGCTTGCACAGCCGCTCCACCATGTGCAGGGTGGAGTTCCACCTTGTTGCAATGTCGATAATGAGGCGGTGTTTGGGAAGGTGGAGCAATCGCTGCAGCTTCTGCATACGAACGGAGTGTACAGGCGACCGGCGGATGTGCGCGCACAGTCTTTGCACCTTCTGGAGCAGGGCTGTTAACCCCGGACAATTTTTGAGGAAGCACTGCACCACCAGGTTCAAGGTGTGAGCCAAGCAAGGTATGTGGCTGAGTTTTGAAAGGACTATGGCTGCCACAAAATTACGGCCGTTATCACTAACTACCTTGCCTGCCTCAAGATGTACACTGCCCAGCCATGACTCAGTTTGTCGCTTCAAGTACTCGGCCAGCACCTCGGCGGTGTGTCTGTCGCCCAAACACATCATCTGCAACTCAGCCTGCTGACGCTTTCAACTAGCTGCTCGATAGGGGGACACCTCGTGTGCAACAGTGGCAGCTGCAGATGGAGTGCTCGTACGACTGTGCTCTGTGGACGAGCTTTCGCTTCTGGAGGAGGTGGAGGGTGGAATGCCTACAGCCAACTGTTTCCTATACCGTGGGCTAGGCAGCACTGTCCCACCACCGCTGTCCCCTGTGGACCCTGCATCCACCACATTAACCCAGTGCGCAGTGATGGACACGTAACGGCCCTGGCCATGCCGACTGGACCATGCATCAGTTGTGAGGTGCACCTTTCCACTCACTGACTGCTTGAGTGCATGGACAATGCGATCTTTCACATGATGGTGGAGGGCTGGGATGGCTTTGCGAGAGAAGAAGTGGCAACTGGGTAGGTCATAGCGTGGTACTGCATAGGCCATGAGTTCGCGGAAAGCTGCGCTTTCCACCAACCGATAGGGCATCATCTCAAACGAGATTAGTTTGGCAATGTGGGCGTTCAAACCCAGTGTACGCGGATGAGAGACTGAGTACTTTCTTGACCTACTCATAGTGTCTGGGAGGGTGAGCTGGACTTGAGAGCTGCATATGGTAGAAGTAGCGGTGGACAGGGCGGACTGAGAGAGGGTTGATGATGGTGATGGAGTTGGTGTTCTTTCTGATGGCCTAGATTCAGTATTTCATTGATATAACAGTGGGATTCCCTGACTGCTGTGGCCTTGCAACGACACCTCAACATTTGCTGCTGTGCTAACCAGTGGGCTTACAGTGGGGGAAACAATGTAGCGTTGCTGACTACCTTCTTTGTGATCAGTTGCACATGTGGCACTTGAGGTTTGGTGTTGTGTCCACGCTTGCAAGTGCATGCTGGTTAAATGTCTAAGCATGCAACTGGTATTCAAATTTTTCAGATTTTTCCCTCGGCTAAAGGTCTTTGCGCACTTCTTACAGATAACCTTGCCCTGATCATGAGGATTTTGTTCAAAAAAGTGCCACACTGCACTCTTCCTACTTTGGCAGACATTTTGCAGCTTAGGCTGGTTTCACATTAGCGCATTTTCAGCGCGCGCACGGCCGGGGGTAGCTCCGCCCCCGATCCGGCTCTCTGCCCGGCGTGCCCGCCCCTTCCTTGTAGCGCCGCCTCCTAGCGGACAGCGGCGCCTGCGATCGGCGCACCCTATCTTTAGCATAGGGTGCGCCGATCGTGCGCAGGCCGTGCGCTAGTTGCGCTTTGACCTGCGCTGCGCACTTTTGACGGTGCGCCGTGCGCGCCAAAATCAAACTTTTCTGATTTTGGCGCGCACGGCGCACCGTCAAAAGTGCGCAGCGCAGGTCAAAGCGCAACTAGCGCACGGCCTGCGCACGATCGGCGCACCCTATGCTAAAGATAGGGTGCGCCGATCGCAGGCGCCGCTGTCCGCTAGGAGGCGGCGCTACAAGGAAGGGGCGGGCACGCCGGGCAGAGAGCCGGCTCGGGGGCGGAGCTACCCCCGGCCGTGCGCGCGCTGAAAATGCGCTAATGTGAAACCGGCCTTAGCGCGCTGTGATGTTTTGACCCTCTGGACAAGCTGTCCAGCAACTCTTTTGATTTTTGGAACCTGTCTTTGGAGTGCTCCGGGCCTGCCAGATAACAGCTGTTGCAATGTTGATGTCTGCTGTGGATGTTCCTCATCTGAGCTATTGGAAGCAGCACCCTCTTCCCCCAATGGATGCCAATCTGGGTCAACAACTGGGTCATCCATCACCTCCTCTTCTATGTCATGTGCACCTTCCTCTGTGTCACCGTGTATGGTGGTATAGTGTGCGGGAAGGGGCACCTGAGTCTCATCAGGGTCAGAATCAGGCTCTGTACACTGCGAGGACAATGTAGTGCTCTGAGTGAATGTACCAGCAGAATCATCTATCAGCGGCTGTGCATCAGTGCACTCCATGTCAGATTCATCTTGGCCTGGGTAATTCACCATTTCACTTGATAATCCAGGCATGGTATGTGAAAACAGCTCCATGGAGTAATCAGTAGTATGGCCTGCGTCATCCTTCAATCTTGGTTGTGGTGAAGGACACAAGGAAAGGTGTGGTTCATGAACATGAGCCTCCAATGACGACTCAGTGCTTTTACTTTTTACAACTTCAGAAGAGGAGGCAATAGAGCTGGAGGCTGAGTCAGCAATGTAAGACAAAACTTTTTCCTGATGCTCTGGCGTTAAAAGCGGTTTGCCAACTCCTAGAAAACTAAGCCTTCGAAGCCTTATGGAGCCAGACGATGACGTAGTGCTCAACACCTCCTGCATTCGGTCCTATTTTGCTTTTGCCACTACCATCAGATCCACCACCAACACCATCTTTACCAGCTGCCAACCCCCACCCAATTCCATGGCCTCTTCCACCAGCCTTCCTCATTTTTGGTAGAAATGTAGACAAAATCCAACAAACTATATAGTAATGTAAAATAAGGTATAAGGTGTCTATAGGACAGGGGAGATTTAGATTTTCTGCACACACTAGTGGACACTGGACACTTTAGGATTGTGTGAGGCCCACTGAATATCAGAGCGCTATGTCACAGGCTCGATATCACAGGTGTGAAAAAAGTGACTACAGGATAAGGGAGATTTTGAATTTCTGTGAGATTTTGAATTTCTGCAGACACTTGTGGACACTGGACACTTGGATTGTGTGAGGCCCATTGAATGTCACAGGCTCGATGCAGCAGGTGTGAAAAAAGTGACTACAGGATAAGGGAGATTTAGATTTTCTGCAGACACTTGTGGACACTGGACACTTGGATTGTGTGAGGCCCACTGAATATCACAGCGCTATGTCACAGGCTCGATGGCACAGGTGTGAAAAAAGTGACTACAGGATAAGGGAGATTTTGAATTTCTGCAGACACTTGTGGACACTGGACACTTGGATTGTGTGAGGCCCACTGAATATCACAGTGCTATGTCACAGGCTCGATGGCACAGGTGTGAAAAAAGTGACTACAGGATAAGGGAGATTTTGAATTTCTGTGAGATTTTGAATTACTGCAGACACTTGTGGACACTGGACACTTGGATTGTGTGAGGCCCACTGAATATCATAGCGCTATGTCACAGGCTCGATGGCACAGGTGTGAAAAAAGTGACTACAGGATAAGGGAGATTTAGATTTTCTGCAGACACTTGTGGACACTGGACACTTGGATTGTGTGAGGCCCACTGAATATCACAGCGCTATGTCACAGGCTCGATGGCACAGGTGTGAAAAAAGTGACTACAGGATAAGGGAGATTTTGAATTTCTGCAGACACTTGTGGACACTGGACACTTTTGGATTGTGTGAGGCCCAATGAATATCAGAGCGCTATGTCACAGGCTCGATGCAGCAGGTGTGAAAAAAGTGACTACAGGATAAGGGAGATTTTGAATTTCTGCAGACACTGGACACTTTTGGATTGTGTGAGGCCCAATGAATATCAGAGCGCTATGTCACAGGCTCGATGCAGCAGGTGTGAAAAAAGTGACTACAGGATAAGGGAGATTTTGAATTTCTGCAGACACTGGACACTTGGATTGTGTGAGGCCCAATGAATATCACAGCGCTATGTCACAGGCTCGATGCAGCAGGTGTGAAAAAAGTGACTACAGGATAAGGGAGATTTTGAATTTCTGCAGACACTTGTGGACACTGGACACTTTTGGATTGTGTGAGGCCCACTGAATATCACAGCACTATGTCACAGGCTCGATGCAGCAGGTGTGAAAAAAGTGACTACAGGATAAGGGAGATTTTGAATTTCTGCAGACACTTGTGGACACTGGACACTTGGATTGTGTGAGGCCCACTGAATATCACAGTGCTATGTCACAGGCTCGATGGCACAGGTGTGAAAAAAGTGACTACAGGATAAGGGAGATTTTGAATTTCTGCAGACACTTGTGGACACTGGACACTTGGATTGTGTGAGGCCCACTGAATATCACAGTGCTATGTCACAGGCTCGATGGCACAGGTGTGAAAAAAGTGACTACAGGATAAGGGAGATTTTGAATTTCTGCAGACACTTGTGGACACTGGACACTTGGATTGTGTGAGGCCCACTGAATATCACAGTGCTATGTCACAGGCTTGATGGCACAGGTGTGAAAAAAGTGACTACAGGATAAGGGAGATTTTGAATTTCTGTGACATTTTGAATTTCTGCGGACACTTGTGGACACTGGACACTTGGATTGTGTGAGGCCCACTGAATATCACAGTGCTATGTCACAGGCTCGATGGCACAGGTGTGAAAAAAGTGACTACAGGATAAGGGAGATTTTGAATTTCTGTGACATTTTGAATTTCTGCGGACACTTGTGGACACTGGACACTTGGATTGTGTGAGGCCCACTGAATATCACAGTGCTATGTCACAGGCTCGATGGCACAGGTGTGAAAAAAGTGACTACAGGATAAGGGAGATTTTGAATTTCTGCAGACACTTGTGGACACTGGACACTTTTGGATTGTGTGAGGCCCAATGAATATCAGAGCGCTATGTCACAGGCTCGATGCAGCAGGTGTGAAAAAAGTGACTACAGGATAAGGGAGATTTTGAATTTCTGCAGACACTGGACACTTTTGGATTGTGTGAGGCCCAATGAATATCAGAGCGCTATGTCACAGGCTCGATGCAGCAGGTGTTAAAAAAGTGACTACAGGATAAGGGAGATTTTGAATTTCTGCAGACACTGGACACTTGGATTGTGTGAGGCCCAATGAATATCACAGCGCTATGTCACAGGATCGATGCAGCAGGTGTGAAAAAAGTGACTACAGGATAAGGGAGATTTTGAATTTCTGCAGACACTTGTGGACACTGGACACTTTTGGATTGTGTGAGGCCCACTGAATATCACAGCGCTATGTCACAGGCTCGATGGCACAGGTGTGAAAAAAGTGAATTGTAGAATTGGGCAGAATAGGAATCTCCCTAGAGTGTAGGTCTGTAATAACGGAACAAGTCCTCCACAGTGACACACAGATAGCTTCACTGTGGCTGTGATAACAGCCGTTACACGGTACTGTGTGAGGAGCGTACACCGCTGTATGGTGTGAATAAATGCACGCTCAGTACCTTAGCAGGACAAAAAAAAATTGGGATTGCTTTTAAAAAAGCAGTTTGCAGAGCAGTGGGGAAACAGCAATGCAGCTGTCAGGAAGCCTTAGAAGGCAGCCTAACAACCAACACCGCTGATCCACCACAATATAGCCTCCCCTTGCACTGCACACACAGTGACTGGTGTGTTGCACAGGCAAAATCGCTAGCAGCAGAAGCAGTGTTTTTGTCTTCTTCCCTGCCTAACGCTCTCCCTACAGAATCAGCAACCTCTCCCTATGCTAAGATTGGCAGAAGTAAGATGGCGGTCGGCGTGCACGCCCTTTTATAACCCCTGTGACGCCCACCAAAGCAAGCCAATCACTTGCATGCCCTTCTGAAAGATGGTGGCGACCCCTGCCTATGTCATCACGTTGCCCACAGTGTCCGTGGATCCTGATTGGCTGAAAAAGAGCGCTAAACAAACTTTTGAAACGCGACTTTGGCGCGTAAGTCACAGACCTCGTGGCCGACCTCATCCTAGGGTCGGGTTTCGTTTCATGAAACCCGACTTTGCCAAAAGTAGGCGACTTTTGAAATTGTTCGACCCGTTTCGCTCAACTCTAGTTGTGATTGTTATAGGAGTTATATCTCCTATAAGGATACATGCTTATTAAATACTGTCAGCTTTGGCTTGAAGACTACCTTGAAAAAAAAAAAGAAAATATTCTGAAATAAAAAATTAAACATTTTATTAAGACAGAAACTAGACTGATAGTAAAAAAAATCTCTGAGTCTACATTTCCTTAAAATTAAACAGATAATAAGAAAACTAGACAGAAAGAAATACAGCATGAGTTTGTGGCAGGTAATTACCATTGCTTTACATACAGTATCAGTACTGATCTATAAAACAGTTTGGATGAGTCCTTTATCCTTCATAAAAAAGTCACTAAGAGCAGAAGACCAGCAAGTGGTTATTTGGAAAAGATAATGTATTCAATGTTGAGAATTTATTTTACATTGCATGTCTAACATTTTCTTTTCCTGCTACTGAGTGTATTAGACATACTTTTCGATGATCAGCCCATAATCGACCAAACCTTATTGAAATACTTTACATATAGAGTATATATTTATATACTGTATATACTCGAATATTAGCCGAGATTTTCAGCCCATTTTTTTAGGCTGAAAGTGCCCTTCTTGGCTTGTGCTAGAGTCATTGTCCCAGGGGATCAGATATCAGTGGGCCTCATACAATCCAAAAGTGTCCAGTGTCCACAAGTGTCTGCAGAAATTCAAAATCTCCCCTGTCCTATAGACACCTTGTACCTTGTTTTACATTACTATATAGTTTGTTGGATTTTGTCTACATTTCTACCAAAAATGAGGAAGGCTGGTGGAAGAGGCCGTGGAATTGGGCGGGGGTTGGCAGCTGGTAATGATGGTGTTGGTGGTGGATCTGATGGTAGTGGCAAGAGCAAAATAGGACTGAATGCAGGAGGTGCTGAGCCTGCGTCATCGTCTGGCTACATAAGGCCTCGAACACTTAGTTTTCTAGGAGTTGGCAAACCGCTTTTAAAGCCAGAGCATCAGGAAAAAGTTTTGTCTTACATTGCTGACTCAGCCTCCAGCTCTATCGCCTCCTCTTCTTCAGTTGTAAAAAGTAAAAGCACTGAGTCGTCATTGGAGGCTCATGTTCATGAACCACACCTTTCCTTGTGTCCTTCACCCCAACCAAGATTGAAGGATGACGCAGGCCATACTACTGATTACTCCATGGAGCTGTTTTCGCATACCATGCCTGGATTATCAAGTGAAATGGTGAATTACCCAGGCCAAAATGAATCTGACATGGAGTGCACTGATGCACAGCCGCTGATGGATGATTCTGCTGGTACATTCACTCAGAGCACTACATTGTCCTCGCAGTGTACAGAGCCAGATTCTGACCCTGATAAGACTCAGGTGCCCCTTCCCGCACACTATACCACCATACACGGTGACACAGAGGAAGGTGCACATGACATAGAAGAGGAGGTGATGGATGACCCAGTTGTTGACCCAGATTGGCATCCATTGGGGGAAGAGGGTGCTGCTTCCAATAGCTCAGATGAGGAGCATCCACAGCAGACATCGACATCGCAACAGCTGTTATTTGGCAGGCCCGGAGCACTCCAAAGAGGGTCAAAAGATCACAGCGTGCTAGGCCGCAAAATGTCTGCCAAAGTAGGAAGAGTGCAGTGTGGCACTTTTTTGAACAAAATCCTCATGATCAGGCCAAGGTTATCTGTAAGAAGTGCGCAAAGACCTTTAGCCGAGGGAAAAATCTGAAAAATTTGAATACCAGTTGCATGCTTAGACATTTAACCAGCATGCACTTGCAAGCGTGGACACAACACCAAACCTCAAGTGCCACATGTGCAATTGATCACAACGAAGGTAGTCAGCAACGCTACATTGTTTCCCCCACTGTAAGCCCACCGGTTAGCACAGCAGCAAATGTTGAGGTGTCGTTGCAAGGCCACAGCAGTCAGGGAATCCCACTGTTATATCAACGAAAGACTGATTCTAGGCCATCAGAAAGAACACCAACTTCATCACCATCATCAACCCTCTCTCAGTCCGCCCTGTCCACCGCTACTTCCACCATATGCAGCTCTCAAGTCCAGCTCACCCTCCCAGACACTATGAGTAGGTCAAGAAAGTACTCAGTCTCTCATCCGCGTACACTGGGTTTGAACGCCCACATTGCCAAACTAATCTCGTTTGAGATGATGCCCTTTCGGTTGGTGGAAAGCACAGCTTTCCGCGAACTCATGGCCTATGCAGTACCACGCTATGACCTACCCAGTCGCCACTTCTTCTCTCGCAAAGCCATCCCAGCCCTCCACCATCATGTGAAAGACCGCATTGTCCATGCACTCAAGCAGTCAGTGAGCGGAAAGGTGCACCTCACAACTGATGCATGGTCCAGTCGGCATGGCCAGGGCCGTTACGTGTCCATCACTGCGCACTGGGTTAATGTGGTGGATGCAGGGTCCACAGGGGACAGCGGTGGTGGGACAGTGCTGCCTAGCCCACGGTATAGGAAACAGTTGGCTGTAGGCGTTCCACCCTCCTCCTCCTCCAGAAGCGAAAGCTCGTCCACAGAGCGCAGTCGTACGAGCACTCCATCTGCAGCTGCCACTGTTGCACACGATGTGTCCCCCTATCGAGCAGCTAGTGGAAAGCGTCAGCAGGCTGTGTTGCAGATGATGTGTTTGGGCAACAGACACACCGCCGAGGTGCTGGCCGAGTACTTGAAGCGACAAACTGAGTCATGGCTGGGCAGTGTACATCTTGAGGCAGGCAAGGTAGTTAGTGATAACGGCCGTAATTTTGTGGCAGCCATAGCCCTTTCAAAACTCAGCCATATACCTTGCTTGGCTCACACCTTGAACCTGGTGGTGCAGTGCTTCCTCAAAAATTATCAGAAGTTAACAGCCCGGCTCCAGAAGGTGCGAAGACTGTGCGCGCACATCCGCCGGTCGCCTGTACACTCCGTTCGTATGCAGAAGCTGCAGTGATTGCTCCACCTTCCCAACCACCGCCTCATTATCGACATTGCAACAAGGTGGAACTCCACCCTGCACATGGTGGAGCGGCTGTGCGAGCAGAGGCAGGCCATAATGCATTTGTGGGAGGATACACGGCCAGGCACTTTGAGAGCAGACATGGAGTTGACAGGTGTGCAGTGGTCGAAGCT